>NC_044985.1:79674719-80274719 GCF_008728515.1 Papio anubis
AACTAGAACTTCTTTCAAAACTGGAATCAATCCTCTCAAACTCTGATGCTGCCTTATCAAGTAAGCTTACATAACATTCTAAATCCTTTGTTGTCATTTCAGTGTTCACAGCATCTTCACCAGGAGTAGAATCCATCTTAAGAAACCACTTTTTTTATTCATCCATAAGAAGCAACTCCTCATCTGTTCAAGTTTTATCATGAGATGGCAGCAATTCAGTCACATCTTCAGGCTCCACTTCTCATTCTTCTTCTCTGTCTTCCAACACATCTGCAGACTTCCTCCACTGAAGTCTTGAGCCACTCAAAGTCATCCATAAGGGTTGAACTTCCTCCAAACTTCTGCTCATGTTGATATTTTTACCACCTTGTATGAATCACAATGTTCTTTACGGCATCTACAACAGTGAATCTCTTCCAGAAAGTTTTCAATTCTCTTTGCCAAGATCCCTCAGAGAAATCACTATAGTAGATATAGCCTTTCAAAATTTTTTCTATAATTTCAACTTTTATTTTAGATTCAGGGGGTATAAGTGCAGGTTTGTTACACGGGCATACTGTGTGATGCTGAAGTTTGGGGAACAATTGATCCCAACACCCAGGTACCAGCACAGTCCCTGCCGTAGTTTGTATATACCCTCCAAATCTCATGTTGAAATGTAATCACCAATGTTGGAGGTGGGGCCTGTTGGGAGGTAACTGGGTCATGGGGACAGGTTTCACATGAATGGTTTAGCATCATCTTCTTGGCACTGTCTTCACAATAGTGAGTTCTCACGAGATCTGGGTGTTTAAAAGTGTGTGGCATCTTCCCTCTCACTCTTTGTTGATCTTGCTCTCACCATGTGATCCCACTTTGCCTTCTGCCATGATTGTAAGCTTCCCAAGGCCTCCCCAGATGTCAAGCAGGTGCCAGCACCATACTTCCCGTAAAACCTGAACAACTGTGAGCCAATAAACCTCTTTTCTTTATAAATCACCCAGTCTCAGATACCTCTTTATAGCAACACAAGAACAGCCTAACGCAGAACCCAACAGTTAATTTTTCAACCCTTGCTCCATCATGGAGATAGCTTCTTTTCTTAAACCTCATGAAGCAACCTGTTACCTTCAAACATTTCTTCTGCAGCTTCCTTACCTTTCTCAGCCTTCACAGAACTGAAGAGAGTTAGGGTGTTGCTCTGGATTAGGCTCTGGCTTAAGGAAATGTCATGGCTGGTTTGATCTTCTTCCAGACCATTTCCTCCATATCAGCAATAAGGCTGTTTCACTTTCTTGTCGGTCATGTGTTCACTGGAGTAGCACTTTTAATTTCCTTTGCATTCACAACCTGGCTACCTGGTACAAGAGGCATAGCAGCTTTGGCCTATTTTGGCTTTCAACATGTCTTCTTCACTAAGCTTAATCATTTCTAGCTTTTGATTTAAAGGGACAGATGTGTGACTCAGAGGCCATCGTGGGTTATTTGGCCTAATTTCAATATTGTTCTGTCTCAGGGAATTAGGGAGGCCTTAGGAGAGGAAGAGAAATGGGGGAGTGACTGGTTGGTGGAGGAGTCAGAACACACAGATTTATTGACATTGTTTGCCATCTTACATGGGTGCAGTTTGTGGCTTTCCAAGACAATTATAACAGTAACATCAAAGATTATCGATCACAGATCACCATAACAGATATAATAATAATGGAAAAAGCTTAAAATATTGTAAGAATTACCAAAACTGACAGAGAGACACAAAGTGAGCACAGGCTGTTAGAAAAATGATGCCAATAGACTTGCCTGACAAAGACCTTCAGCTCCAAAAAAACCTCACAAACCTCCTATTTGCAAAAAACACAGTAGCTGTGAAGTGCAATAAAGCAAAGTGCAATAAGATGAGGCATGCCTGTATATGAAATATATACATACACACACATTTATTTATATATAAATTATAAACATACATTCAAGAAAATACAATCGGTGTATAAATATATAAACATATACAGAAATGGTCACATAATCAACATCTTAGAGGAATCTGATCACTTACTCAGCACGATGGGCTGGAAGTTCATCTGTCTTCTTATCATCTTCTTTCTCTCGAGGATCTTTTAAAACGAAATCAACTAAAAGAAAATTTTAAAATTCTGATAGATAACCTTATATTAACTGTAGTATATTTCCAAGCAATTGCAATGCTAGTTCTATTAAAATTAACTGTTTAAATTATATTAAAGTTGCTTAATAATGAGCATCTATGAACAGAAGAAAAATTTTAAAATCTTACAAGAAAATGTATCATGTCTGTGTCTTTGAGGATATATGTTCCCTTTCTTAACAGAATGTGTCCCTCCTCTTTCATTTGAAAGGAATACTTGCTCCTAATGTTACATTTTCCCTTATAGCTATTCCATCAGAAATATTCTTGTTGAATTGAAGGTCAATAATACAGGGTACTAGTAGTAGTAGTTCTATTCACTGAGAAAAGGTACGTACAGTTGGCCCTCTGTATCTGCAGGTTCTGCACCCATGGATTCAACCAACCATGAATCAAAAATATTCAGAAAAAATAACAGACAACAATAAAAAAATGACACAAAAATATACAGTGCAACAACGACTTACATAGCATGTACATTGTATGAGGTGGTATAAGAAATCTGGAGATGATTTAAAGCATATGGGAGGATGTACATAGGTTATATGCAAATACTATGCCATTTTATAACAGGGACTTGAGCATCTGCAGATTTTGGTATCTGCTGGGGAGGGGAGGGTCCTGGAACCAATCTCCTATGGATACCAAGGAACAACAGTATTGCTTTGTTTCTCTTTTAAGCTGCAGAAGAGCATAAAACAGTCTTGTTATAAAATCAGTAAAATCAGCTACCTCGCTTCTGTCTTCTACGGTCTTTAATTCACATTTAATTCTAATTCTTCTGCCTGTCTTTCAAGATGCTCTAATATGCAAATCATATGTATTACCCCCTTCCCTACACTCCTTCAGAGACTCTCCTTTACCTTTAAGTGCTCTAAAAAGGCACATAAGGCCCTTCAGATTCTGTGCCCTTCCCCAAATGCAGCCTATGCTTTGGCTTCAGAACTGACAAGCCCCGAAGAGGCTCTCATGCACATCTGCTATCATTCACACCATTTCCTAGGCCAAGCATGTTCCCTGCTAGACTGTTGCTCATCCTTCAAGACTTAGTTTAGGTTCCTCCAGAGTCCTTCCTCACAAGTCAGAGATGACCTCTTCTCCCTTACCCTCTGTTTCTTCCCTTACCTTCTGTTACCTCCTTATCTTCTGTTTCTCTCCTCTTTGGACTTACTACTTTGCTGTATTATTTAGTTATTTGTCTATCTCCCTCATTACACTATGAACTCTGAGGGCAGGGATTAGGCTCTTTATTTTTATATTACCAGGATACTCCATAGAAGTCACAAATACAATGAATGTCCTCCACCAAGAAGGGTCCCCCACATTACTCCAAAGCATTATTATTTCTCCAACTTTGAACACAGTATCTGTCATACTATGTTTACTATCACAACCAACTGGAGACGCTTTTTAAGAAGTACAGATTCCAAGGCCCTGCCTCCAAGGATTTTAATTCAGTTGGGGCCAGAAGTCAGTATTTTTAAAATGGTTCCGATAATCAGTCAGCCTTAGGATCTATTTGTCTGTACCATGGGTCAACAAATTATTTATGTAAAGGGTTAGACTGTAACTATTTTCAACTTTGTGGGCTACAAGGCCTCTGTCACAACTGCTCAATTTTGCTCTTGTAGCTCAAAAGCAGCCAGATTCATAGACAACATGCAAATGAATTAGTGTGGCTATGTTCCAATAAAACTTTATTTATGAAAACAGGCAGTGGCCAGATTTGCCTGTGAGCTATAGTTTGTCAGCCTTTGGTCTACTGCAACAACTTAGTATTAATCACATTCTAATTTATGACATCGGTAATATTAATGTTCATTGTTAATGCTTACACTTTTAAGTAATTATTTAAATATGTATGTCTTGTCTCATGCCTACACCAAAAGATCCTGGAATGAAGAGACCATCTTAAAGGGAGAGGCTATCTCCTAAATGCCTAATGCCTTGCATAAATCAGATGCTCCCAAAATATCTTGAGGGCTTGAAATTAACACTTTATAATTTTCTTCAGTGCTATCCTTTGTGGTGGGGATATATCCCTACAAATAGAAATAGAATTATTTTTTGTAATACCTCATTAATGAATTTGCCTAAGATCTTAAGTAATATAATAGCAATGTAAGAAATGGCATAATTATAATATTGTGAATAGTTTCAAGTATAGGTATTAATTTTTAATACAAAACATACAAAAATTATCTTTAATGAGACATATTCAAATTAAAAATCAAAGCATAATACCAATTTACCTATGGATTTCTTTACACTAAGAAGATAATCCTCTCTCATTTCATCAGATAATGTAGCTATGCTGTCAGTGAAGACTTTCAGATGTTGTGGAACTAAACCCAGTACATGTTCTAGCCAAGAATCTTCCATCGGGGCTACATGGTCTGTATCAATTCCATGGTGAATATAATAGTAATATCTCTACAAAAAAAAGATAAGAAAAATGTAAATGTATAACAAAAGAAGTATGTTTACCAAAAATAAAACTACTGAGCAAAATTCAAGTTTTAGGAGAACAAAGTATTTATAAAGGATAAAAAAGTATTTGGTACAATTCACACAGGCATTATTTGATATCTCCTAAATGTTACAAATATGTATTTTCATGAAAACTAAAACTCTTATCTCAGTTTATAACTATACTGTAAAACATCAAGTTATATTACCAAATATATGATGTACTTAACAGAGTCCATGCTGAATTAGTGTTTTGTAAATTTTTTAAATGTGTTGTTAGTTTTTGTCCTTTTATTATTATCAGAAGAGATCTTAAAAGCTCTAAGCAAATCAATATCTCTATATATTCACTCCAGAAATATTATACAATAGGATTTAGGACATTTCCAACTGGCCTACTAATATTCCATACTATAATTTTATAGCTGCTATTGGATATGTTCATAAAATATTCATTTTAAAACAAGTCATTATTTCTATAATAACAAACATTTAACTTCAATATATGTTCACAAATTTTTACATATCACTTATTAGAAAAAATTTAAATGTCAAAATATCTTTTAATTAGCAGTGTTAAGTCTTTGATATTTACATTTTTTAAAATTATTATGTATTTAAAATACTTGAATAATTACTATTTCTAAAGTAAGTTAATATGCCTTGTAAAATATACATTATATAATTATTATAGGATAATTTCTCAGAAAAAAATTAAGGCACATGAAGCTATACATGACTGAGGCTGGCTTTAATATGGAGAGCAGATAGATTTGAAATTTTTTTAAACTGTGGTCTTAGGTAGCAAGGGAGAGAATGATTTATTCTATAAATCCCACAGAGCCTTTTTATAGGACTCTGTATTTATTCCTATGTCCACGGAGTTTCACAAAGGAGGAGCACAGAGTGTTCTCAAAAGTATAAAATTATCTTCAAGTGTTTCTTTCATTTTCAATTATACTGACAAAAGAAATGGCCTGTTACCAAGATGTCTTTCTCTATAGCAGAAGTGGTCGGTTTTGGAATTGTACTTCCATCAGGGACAGCTGAGTCTAAGTCAGCACCTTGTTGCCTAAGAAAACGATAAACATACTATTCAAAAGTAGATAAGGGATAGTTAGAACATAAAACAATGGATATAAGAACACCAGAACTATTTTCTATTAAATCATAAGGAAAAATGAATTGTTGAACATTTTACAAACAGTATGCATATTTGTTTGGTGCTATATTCCTCTCCAAATACTTTATTCATAGAGAGATAATTATATTGGAAGTTATTTGCAAGACCTATTCAGAAATCACACACTTCTCGCTGGCCTTTACTTATTCTTCCTCATAACTCAAGAATCGAGCTCTCTTCTCTTTCTTGAACTTATAAAGGAACACTCTTGCATTATTCCTAAAATATGTATGGTTATTTATAAATATGAGTTTTAAAAAGAGCATTGATGAAAAGTACTTTAAACACAGTTTTGCAGAAGACACAGATACATTCTTCAAAAGGCCATTTCTCAGATTTCTATAGACATACAAGTTAGCAATCAGTGACATGGAAGCTCTTATGTGCCTATGTATTTATTATTGGGTATGTGTTCATATAACACAATACTGTTTCTAACTATAATTCAATTCAAAATATATGCCAAAGATGAGCCACATTTTGTGACATGCTCTGGGGCTACACTGGGCAGAAAGGCATAGTTCACATTTTCAGAAAAATAAGTTGTTCTGGGATAGCTCTACCTCTTTATAATTGACTGTATCATTCTCTGGATCTCAACTTCATCTAAGATAGATACAGGTCACTGATGCTGTATAACTAAATACACCTTCCCACTAACTGCCCAGTGAGGGAAGACTAGAGGTTTATTGAGTATATCTGAGATACCATACCAAAGTGGGTACCCAGAAGAGATCTTCTAACTTATTTATCTTTTGCAAATCCAGGAATCCAGTGTTTTGTGAATTGTACATATTCTTTTCAATTATATGGACAAGATAAAAGAGTCAAGGCTTTGGGTAATGTCTCAGTTTAATTCAATACATAGCTAGTGCTCAATAAATGTTTGTTAAGTGAGAGAATGCAAGTATGAAAGTAGTAGAAATCCTCAAAGTATTTAGTATATGGAGAGAAAACGGTTGATATTCTAACTACAAACATCTGCAGATTCATTCATCTGCAGATGGACAGTCAGGTTGATTACATAACTCAGCTATTATAAACAGTGTTGAAATGAACATGGGCATGCAGATATTTCTTGAACATACTAATTTCAAATCTTTTGGGTAACTACCCAAAAATGAGATTGCTAGATCATATGGTAATTCTATTATTAGTTTTTTGACGAATATTTGTACAGTTTTCCATAATGGCTGTACTAATTTACATTCCCATCAACAGTGTACAAGGGTTCCTTTTCTCCACAAAGTGTCTTAAAAACCTACAACTAACATTTCACATTAATGTGAAAATCTGAATGCTTTCTCCCTTAGACTAAGAATTCCACTCTCACCAATTATTTTCAATAATATATCAGAGGACCTAATAAGTGCAAAAAGAATATAAAAAGAAAAGCATCCAAGTTGGAAATGAAGATGTAAAATTGTTTTACTTGCATATGGCATGATCGTATGTATAGGAAATTCTAAGGAACTTTTAAAAGCTCTAAAATAAGTAAGTTTAGTAAGGTCTCAAAATGTAAGGTCAACAAGCAAAAATCAGTTGATTTTTCTATATACTGGCAAAGACCAATCAGAAAATAAAATTCAATAATTTCATTCACAATAAAATTTTTTAGTGGGATTACAGTTTTAAAAAGAAGGGCAAGATTTCTACACATAAATATATAAAAAGTGCTGAGAGCAACTGAAGATCTAAATAAGTGGAGAGAAATAACATGTTCATGGACTAGGCAACTCAATATTATTGAAATGACAATTCTCCAAAAATTGATTCATAGACTCAATGCAATGCTTTCTAAATCCCCGTAAGCATTTTTCCTTTACAAAATCTGACAAGCTGATGCCTAATTGTACATAGAAATGCAAAAGACCTAAAACACTCAAAACAATTTTGAAAAAGAAGAATAAATTTTGAGGGCTTAAACTATCTAATTTCAAAACTTACTATAAGCTAAAGTAATCAAGACAAGTATGGTACTGGTGTAAAAATAAACATATAGATCAATGGAACAAAAATAGCCCCTCATATATGGTCAAATTATTTTCCACAAGTATGCCAAGGTAATTCAAGGGATTAGGGGTTGAAACAGTTGAACATTTATATGCCAAAAAAATTGAACCTCAAACCATACCTCACACCATAGACAAAAATGAAGTTGAAATGTATCATGCATGTAAATGCAAGAGTTAAAATTATTTTTAAAAACTTAAGCCAGGCACAGTGGCTCATGCCTGTAATCCCAGCACTTTGGGAGGCCAAGGCAAGTGGATCACCCAAGGTCAGGAGTTTGAGACCAGCCTCACCAACATAGGGAAATCCCATCTCTACTAAAAATACAAAAATTAGCTGGTTATGGGAGTGCACACCCTTAATCCCAGGTACTTAAGAGGCTGAGGTAGGAAAACGCTTGAACCTGGGAGGCGGAGGTTGCAGTGAGCCAAGATCACGCCACTGCACTCCAGCCTGGGTGACAAAGCAAGACTCCGTCTCAAGAAAACCTATAAGGCTTCCAGAAGAAAATATAGGAGGAAATCTTTGAGAATTTGTATTAGGAAAAGACTCTTATATAACTCCAAAAGTATGAACAACAAAAGGAAAATTGATAAATTATATCTTAACAAAATGTAAAACTTTTTCTTTTCAAAAAACATTGATATAACCTGCAACCACTGTTGCATCACCTTCTACTGTATTAAGTCTGATGGGTCTTTCCACCATCTTTAAGGCACTTTGGATTTGTTGGAGGAAGAAAACTGAATGAACAAAGGAGAAGAGAGGATGACAGAAGACTGTCATGTTTACTGCCAAACTGCTCTCAAGGATGATTGTGTGAAGTAGCTGAAGAGAGGCACCCAGTGCCTGTCTTCTCTATAAAGAAGGACCAAAACAGCAAGTACATAAGCACACATCAAGTAGAGCATCTAGGGGAGAACATTGGAATCCAGCAGAGAACACATAGGGACCCTCTGAGACATGGAAAGCTCAAGATGGCAATGTAGAGAGGAAAGTAAGGCAGTAGGCCAGTTCAGCCCACAGCCAGGAGGAATGCTCCATTGCAGGAAAAATGTAAGTGAGATATTTCCCAGCTGTCCACATTTCCACCAAAGAAACCTGCAGTCCTAGACACAGAAAACCTGTTGGCTCTCAGGATCCCTGAGCCTAGTATAGGTGCTGCATGGAGCACCCACAACTGCATTGTTCCAGAGAGGGAACTCAGGCTAAATCCCATTTCTGAAACCCAATCTGCTATAGCACTGCACCATTTTGAGAGCACAGCCAACACCACAGGATTACACCCTGCCCAGGGCACAATAGTACCTACATCTCTACATTCTTTTTTTTTTTTTTTTTTCCAGACAGAGTTTCACTCTTGTTGCCCAGGCTGGAGTGCAATGGCGTGATCTCAGCTCACTGAAACCTCCACCTCCCAAGTTCAAGCAATTCTCCTGCCTCAGCCTCCCAAGCAGCTGGGACTACAGGTGCCCACCACCATGCCCAGCTAATTTTTTTTGTATTTTTAGTAGGGACAGGGTTTTACCATGTTAGCCAGGCTGGTCTCGAACTCCTGACCTCAGGTGATCTGCCTGCCTTGGCCTCTCAAAGTTCTGGGATTACAGGCATGAGCCATCGTGCCTGGCCTCCACATTCTTAAGGCCCCACTGACATCCCCCTACATCCACCCAGAGGGCTACAATAGCATGGCATCGGCTGAACCCAGTGGGCAGCCATAGCACCAGCATCCAAGTTCATGCAGTGTCCTACTACCCAAGGAAGAGGCAGTCCAGCACATCAAGGAGGCTTCCCCCAGGGTACTGGGAACCAAAGTGTGTACTCCCCAGACCCTAAAAGCAGTCTACCTGGGGCCACTGCCACCAACAATGACCCTGCCCCCTCATCAGCAGGGCTACTGTGTGTCCCACCTCAGGGTCCAGGGACCAGCCTGCCCACCCCACTGCTGACACTGCCAGTGCCCACCTGCCCCACCCTGGACCTTTCAAGCTGGCCAATACTCTGGGTGTGATCCACTCTAGCACTCAAGGACCAACCTGCCTTCACTATTGCAGGCATCTGTGCAACCTGTCTGGGTCCCAAAGAACAGATCTCCTTGCCTACTAGTGCCCACATGCTCTGCCTAGAGACCTAAGGACTGCCTTCCCAGGGCTCAACACTGCCAGTGTCCATGCATGCCACCCAGGAAACCAAGGATCAGTCCACCTGGCCCACTGCCACCATTGCCAGCACCCACACACCCCTCCTGGGACCCAGATACTACCCTCCATGAGTCATACCACATCCCCTGCCAGTGCTGCCATGCACCACCTAGGGACCTAAGGACTAGCCCACCTGGTGTCCCTGTCCTTAGCAAAGCCTCATCACAGCCTCCACAAACACCCACAGCCTAGCCACTAACTAATTTGCAGACACCATTGATATCAAATACAATCAAAGTAATCACATGAACATTACACTATGGTGTCCACCCAGAACCAAAGCCAAAGCACCCTACCCAGTTAACATATTGATACATTCACAAGAAAAGGTATTTTCCTATGGAAGCTACTTCATAAAATTGGAAGAAGTGACAGTTATAGCAGATGCACAGACATCAACATAAGGACAACAGAAACATGGAAAGAATCAAGGAAACACAACACCTTCAAAAGAACACAATAATTCTCTACCAATAGGCCCCAAACAAAACGAAATCTAAAAAGCGCCTGAAAAGAAATTCAAAATAATGATCTCAAGAAAACTCAGCAAGATACAAGAGAACACATATAAACAATACAAACAAATCAGAAAAACTCATAATCTGAATTAGAAATTTAATGAAGAGATAGATGTCATAAAAAAAGAATCAAACAGAAATCCTGAAACTGAAGAATTCAACAGACAAAATAAAAAATAAAATCAGGAGTTTCCAAAATGGACTAGATCAAGTAGAAGAAAGAATTTTTTAACTTGAAGACAGGTATTCTGAAATAACCCATTGAGACAAAAAAAAAAAAAAACAAATCAAAAAGAACGAAGGAAGCCTGAGGGGCATATGGGACACCATCAAGCAAACAAATACTGAAATTTGGCGAGTTTCAGAAGAAGAAAAGATGGGGAAACGCATAGAAAATTAATTTAATGAAATAATAACTGAAAACTTCCAAAGTCTTAGAAGAGATGTAAACATCTAGAAATACAAAACTCAGAAAGATCCTCAAATAGATTCAATCCAAAAAGTTCCTCTCTGAGGCACAACGTATATAGTTAATCTGTCAAAAGTCAAAGACAAAGAATTCCAAAAACAGCACAAGAAAACTTGTTGTAAAATTTTATTGTCAAGTGACACATAAGGGAATTGTCAACAGAAAAACAGCATATTTATCAGCAGAAACCTTAAAGACCAAGATAGAATGAGACTATATTTTCAAAGTGCTAAAAGAAAAAAAAAATGTCAACCAAGAATACTATACTTAGCAAAGCTATCCTTCAGAAGTAAGGAGAAATAAGGACTTTCCCTAACAAATAAAAACTAAGCAAATTCATCACCACTAAACAGGTCCTATAGGATATGGTTAAGAGAGACCTGTATCTGGAAGCAAAAGCATGACATCTATCATCATGAAAACACACTAAAGCATAAAATTCACTAGAAGAGCAGATACACAAATGAGAAAAAGGAATGGAGCATTATTATTAAAGAAGAACACCAAATCATCACAAAGGTAAGCAGTAAGACGAGAACCAAGGCCATATAAAACAACCAGAAAACAATCATTAAAATGACAGGAGTAAGCCCTCACCTATTAATAACAACCTTTAATATATATAAACAGTTTAAATTTCCCTAATTAAAAGATACAGACCAGCTGAGTTGATTAAAAAAACAAAACCCAACTATATGCTGCTGACAAGAAATTCATTTCACCTCTAAAGGCACACATATAGACTAAAAGTGAAGATATTCCATGCAAATGGGAACCAAAAACAGGTTTGGAATTTGCATGGTATATCTTCACTTTTAGTCTATGTGTGTGTTTACAGATGAAGTAGTAACTATACTTCTATCAGACAAAATAGACTTTAAGTCAAAAAAACACAAAAAGAGATAAAGGAGGTCATTATATAATGAAAAGGGATCAATTCACCAAGTAGATCTAATTATAAATATATACCCACTCAATACTGGAGCATTCAGATATATAAAGAAAATATTATTAAAGTTAAGGAGAGACATAGACCCCAACACAATAATAGAAAGGAACTTTAATTTCCCACTTTCAGCATTGGACAGATCATCTAGATAGTAAATCAACAAAGAAACACTGAACCTAAACTGCACTATAAACCAAATGGACCTAATAGACATTTACCAAATGTTCCTTTCAATAGCTACTAAATATGCATTCTTCTGATCAGTGCATGGAACATAGTCCAGGTTAGACCACATGTTAGGCACAAAACAAGTCTCAGTAAATGTAAAAAAAATCAAATCAGACACAATGAAGTAAAACTAGAAACCAATAGCAAGAAGAACTTTAGAAACAGTACAAATACAGGGACATTAAATGCCAAGCTCATGAAGAACCACTGGATCAATGAAAAAATTAAGATGGAAATAAAAAATTTCTTGAAACAAATAAAAATGAAAACATAGTATACCAAAACCTATGGAATACAGCAAAAGCAATGCTAAAAGGGAAGTTTACAGTAAGAAACCTGTAAAAAACAGATTTCAAATAAACAACATAAAAACATACCTTAAGGAAATAGAAAAGCAAGAGCAAATCAAATCCAAAATTAGTAGAAGAAATAATAAAGACCAGAGTAGAACTAAATCAAAGAGACCAAAATCTAGGTGCAGTGGTTCATGCCTGTAATCCCAGCACTTTGGGAAGCCAAGGCAGCTGGATCACTTGAGGCCAGGAGTTAGAGACCAGCCTGGCCAACATGGCAAAACCCTGTTTCTACTAAAAATAGAAAAAATTAGCTGGGGGTGGTGATGTGTGCCTGTAATCTCAGCTACTTAGGAGGTTGAGGCATGAGAAGCACTTGCACCTGGGAGGTGGAGGTTGAAGTGAGCCTAGGTTACATCACTGTACCCAATAGAGTGAGATTCTGCCTCAAAAAAAAAAAAAAAAGAGAGACAAAAAAAGTTTTTAAAATTTAGTTTTTTAAGAAGCTGAATAAAATTGACAAACCACTAACTAGACTAAGAAAAAGTCATTAGAGACTATTATGATTGACAACTACACAATAAATTCAAAAACCTAGAAAAAATAGACACATCCCTAGACACATATAACCTACCAATATTGAACCAGGGAAGAAATAGAAAATCTGCACAGACAAATAATGAGTAATGAGATTGAATCAGTAATAAAAAGTCTCCCCCAAAAGAAAAGCCCAACACTGGTTAACTTTACTGCTGAATTCTATGAAAATTTTAAAGTACTAACACCAATTCTTCTCAAACTATTCCAAAAACTTGAAGCAAAAGGAATTTTTCCTAACTCATTCTACAAGGCAAGCATTACTTTGATACCAAAACCAGATAAGGATACAACAAAAGAAGAAAACTACAGGTTAATATTCCTAATGAACAGAGACACAAAAATCCTCACCAAAATACTAAAACCAAATCCAATAATACATCAAAAAGATAATATACCAAAATCAAGGGGGATTTATTCTAGAAATGCAAGGATGGTTCAACATTCATAAATCAATATATGTGATACACCACATCAACCAAAGAAAGAGAAACCATACAATCATCTTAATAGATGTGGAAAAGGCATTTGATAAAATTCAGTATGCCCTCATGAAAAAACTCTCAACAACCTTGGTACAGAAGGAACATACCACAAAACAATAAAGACCATATATGACAAATCCGCAGCTTTCATCACACTAAATGGGGATAAATTAAAACAGTTTTCTCTAAGATCTGGAACAAGACAAGGTTGCCACTTTCACTACTTTTATTCAACATTGTACCAGAAGTCTTAGCCACAGCAATTACACAAGATAAAGAAAGGACATCCTAACTGGAAAGGTAGAAGTCAAATTGTTCTTGTTTGCAAATGACATGATCTTGTATTTAGAAAGAAAAAAAAGGACTCCACCCAAAAATTGTTAGAACTAATAAATGAATTCAGCAAAGTTGCAAGATACATAATCAACATACAAAACTCAGGAGCATTTCAATACACCAACAGCAAACATTCAGAAAAAGAAAGCAATCCAATTTATAACAGCTAAGAAACTACCTAAGAAGAAATTTAATCAAAAAGTGAAAGATACCCACAATGAAAAATATGACACACTGAAAAAAACAAATTGAAGAAAATCCATTAAAAAATGCAAAGCAGGCTGGGCGCGGTGGCTCAAGCCTGTAATCCCAGCACTTTGGGAGGCCGAGACGGGTGGATCACGAGGTCAGGAGATCGAGACCATCCTGGCTAACACGGTGAAACCCCGTCTCTACTAAAAAATACAAAAAAACACTAGCCAGGCGAGGTGGCGGGCACCTGTAGTCCCAGCTACTCGGGAGGCTGAAGCAGGAGAATGGCATAAACCCAGGAGGCGGAGCTTGCAGTGAGCTGAGATCCAGCCACTGCACTCCAGCCTGGGCAACAGAGTGAGACTCCATCTCAAAAAAAAAAAAAACAACAAAAAATGCAAAGCAATCAGAGACTGAAAACATTATTATTGTTAAAATGGCCATACTGCCCAAAGCAATCTATACATTCAATACACTCCCTATCAAAATACCAATAACACTCTTCACAGACACAGAAAAAAAATTCTAAAATTTATATGGAACCACAAAAGACCCCAAATAGCTGTAATCCTTAACAACAACAAGAAGACCAAAAATGGAAGAGTCACACTACCAAACTTCAAAATACAGTACAAAGCTATAGTAACCAACACAGCATAATGCTGACATAAAAACAGACACTTAGACCTATGGAAAAGAATAGAGAAAGCATAAATAAATCCATGCATTTATATTTAACTCATTTTTGACAAAGGTGCCAAGAACATACATTGAGGAAAGGACAGCATCTTCAATAAATGGTGCTGGGGAAACTGAGTATCCATATGCAGAAGAATAAAACTAGACCCCTATCTCTCACCATCTACAAAAATAAAATGAAAATGGATTAAAGACTTAAATCTAAGACCTGAAACTATGAAAGTACTAGAAGATAACATTGTTAAAATGCTTCAGGAGATTGGTCTGGGCAAAGGTTTTTTGGGGTAAGACCTCAAAAGCATAAGCAACAAAAGAAAAAAACAAGATTATATCAAGCTAAAAATGTTTGCATAGCAAAAGAAACAATCAACAGAATGAAGAGACAACCCACAGAATGGGAGAAAATATTTGCAAACTATGCATAGATAAGGGATAAGGGATTAATAACCAGAATATACAAGGAACTCAACTCAACAAATAATAATAATAATGATTTGATTAAAAATGGGCAAATGATCTGAATAGATATTTCTCCAAAGAAGACGTACAAATGGCCAACAGATATGTGAAAACCTGCTCAACATCTCTAATCATCAGGGAAATGCAAAGCAAAACCACAATGAGATATTATCTTACCCCAGTTAAAATGGCTATTATCAAAAAGACAAAAAATAACAGACGTGGGCAAGGATGTAGAGAAAGAGAATTCACACACATTGCTGGTGGTAATGTAAATTAATACAGCCAATAGAGAAAACAGTATGGAAGTTCCTTTAAAAACTAAACATAGAATTCTTAGGTTGTTGCAAAAGTAATTACAGAACGCTATATGATCCAGAAATCCTATTGCTGGATATATATTCAAAATAAAGAAAATAAGTATATCAAACAGTTATCTGCACAAAGAAATAATAAATATTTGAGGGGACAGATATGCCAATTACCCCCATTTTCAATATATGTATACATATATTGAAATATTACATGTATCCCATAAATATATAAAATTTTTATGTACCAATAGTGTGAAAAGCTAAGGCACAAACTGGGAGAAAATATTTGCAAAAGATACCTGAAATGGGCTTGTAAAGGAAATGTATAAAGAACTCTTCCAATGAAATGACCAGCAGCAAACTACCCAATAAAAAATGGGCCAAATATTTAAATAGGCACTTCATCAAAGAAGATACATGAATGCCAAACAAGCACAAAAAATGATACCCAATATTAGCCATTAGGGAAATCAACTTAAAGCCATAAGATACAACACATCTACTAGAATGGCTACAGTGTCAAAACAAAATAAAATAAAAACAAAGTGTGGGCAAGGTAGAGAAACTAGAAACTTCTTTGTATGTTGTTTGTAGGAATATAAAATGTACAGCACCTTGGAAAACAATTTAGCACACCTTAAAAAGTTGAATATATACCTACTATACAACTCTTCATTCTATACCCAGCTATCTGCCCAGGAGAAATGAAAATGTATGTTCACAAGAAGACATGCATGCAAATGTTCACAGCAGCATCATTCATACTAGTCAAAACCCAAACACAATAAACGCCATGAATAAACCTCAGAAATAAATATATGATTGCAGTTATATGAAGTTTTAGAAAAGGTAAAGGTATAGAGAGAGAAAGAAGACTAGTGATTGCCTGGGGCAACCAGTGGGCAAGAGGATTAATTGAAATGGGAAAGTGGAAACTTTTGTAAATGACAAAAGTATTCTAAAACTAGATTTTGGTGAAAGTTGTGCAACTACAGAAATTCACTAAAACTCACTAAATTTTACATTTTACATAGATTAATTTAGTGGTATGTTAATTAACTCTCAATAAAGCCTTTTTTTAAAAAAGGGAAAAAAATCCTGTGAGGCTTTGAAAATAAAATGTTCCCCCCCAAAAAACTTAGAGAGAACAAAGACAGATTACTAACAAAATAATGACAAATAAAGTCACAGAGAGTTCTCGTCAACAATACATGCCAAAACATACTGGTTATCTCTCACCTTATACAAAAATCAACTCGATGGATCAAAGACTTAAATCTAAGATCTGAAACCATAAAAATTCTAGAAGATTACATCAGAAAAACTTCTGGATATTAGCTTAGGCAAAGAGTTCATGACCAAGAATCCAAAAGTACATGCAACAAAAACAAAGATAAATATATGGGACATAATTAAACTAAAAAGCTTCTGCACAATAAAAGAAATAATCAGCAGAGTAAACAGACAACCTACAGAGTGGGAGAATAAATTCACAAACTATGCATCTGACAGAGGACTAACATCCAGAATCTATAAGGAACTCAAAATATCAGGAAGAAAAAAACAAATCCCATCGAAAGTGGGCAAAAGACATGAATAGACAATTTTCAAAACAAGATATACAAATGGCCAACAAACATGAAAAAATGCTCAACATCCCTAATTATCGGGGAAATGCAAATCAAAACCACAATGCAATACCACCTTACTCCTGCAAGAATGGCCATTATTTAAAAATCAAAAAATAATAGATGTTGGCATGGATGTGTTGAAAAGGGAACACTTTTACACTGCTAGTAGGAATGTAAAGTACTGCAACCACTATAGAAAACAGTATGGAGATTCCTTAAAGAACTAAAGATAGAACTATCATTCGATGAAGCAATCCCACCACTGGGTATCTACCCAGAGGAAAAGAAGTCATTATACGAAAAAGACACTCACACACACACGTTTATAGCAGCAAAATTCACAATTGTAAAAATATGGAAAAAGCCTAAATGCTCATCAATGAGTGGATAAAGAAAATGTTATACATACATACACACACATAAACACACACGCGCACGCACGCACCATGGACTACTACTCAGTCATAAAAAGGAATAAAATAACAGCATTCACAGCAACGTGGATGGAGTTGGTGACCATTATTCTTAGTGAAGTAACTCAGGAATGGAAACCCAAACACTGAATGTTCTCATTCATATATGGGAGCTAAGCTATGAGGATGCAAAGGCATAGGAATGATATAATGGACTCTGGAGACTCAAGGGGGAAGGGGTGCCGGGGAGTGAGGGATAAAAGACTACACATTGGGTACAGTGTACACTGTTTAGATGATGGGTGCACCAAAATCTCAGAAAACACCACTAACGAATTTATCCATGTAACCAACCACCACCTGTTTCCCCAAAACCTATTGAAATGATAATTTTTTAAAAGATAATCATTAATATTTTTCAATCTATCATTTCCCAGATGTGCAGGGGGAAAACCGCTATTATTCCTTAATTCTACAGTCAACTTAACCATTAATTCAAGAAAAAGGGATGAAATTGAGGCCTTTATAGACATGAAAATCTAGAGTTTACTACTCATTATTCTCATTAAAAGAACTACTGGCCAGACACAGTGGCTCACACCTACAATCCCAGCACTCTGAGAGGTTGAGGTAGGGGATCACTTGAGCCCAGGAGTTTGAGACCAGCCTGGGCAGCATGGCGCAACCCCATCTCTACAAAAAATAATAATAATACAAAAAATTAGCCAGGCGTGGTGGCATGTGCCTGGCTGAGGTGGGAGAAACATCTGAGCCCAGGGTCTGGAGTGAGCCATGATCATGCCACCGCACTCCAGCCTGGGCAAGAGGGTGAGATTCTGTCTCAAAAAAGAAAGAGAAAGAGAGAGAGAGAAGAAAGAGAGGGAGGGAAGAAAAAGAAGAAGGGAAGGGAAGGAAAGGGAAAGAGGAAGGAGAAAGAAAAGAAAAGAGGGAAGGAAGGAAGGAAGGGAGGGAGGAAGGAAGGAAGGAAGGGAGGGAGGAAGGGAGGGAGGGAGGGAGGGAGGCAGGCAGGCAGGCAGGGAGGAAGAAAGGTGGAAAGAAAGAGTAAACTACTAACAGACAAACTTCAGCAAGAAAGAAAATGAACCCAGAAATGAGAAGTGGAATGCAAAAGCAACTTTCTAAAAAATTAGAAATCATGTTAGTAAATCTAAGTAAGTGTTAACTTAAAAAAAAAAAAAGAGAAAATGGATACTTAAGGACTTGGTGGAATTAAAATATTAAACAATAATCACATAGAAAATATAAAGGAAAGCTCAGAGCTAAATTAAATCATTTTAAGGTTTTTGTGTGTTATTCAGAAGAAAGACAGAAAAAAAATGAATTTTCAACTTTAAGAAATATAAATTAAATATGTAGTTTTAAATGTTAAGGTAACCATTAAAAGAAGATAAATATATTTCATAGCTTTTAAACCAATAAAAATAAAGGAAGAATGGAGAAAATTCAATAGAAAGCAGAAAAAGAGAAAAAAATAAGCAAAAGCAACATATGATAAATAGAAAACATAAAATATATTGGTAGAAGTCCACATATATAAGAAATATCAATAAATACAATGGGATTAAACAAGCGATTAAAGTACAGAACTCTAAGATTGAATTTCAGTAAGTTCATCTATATCCTGTTTATAAAAGGCACAACTAAAAAATGACAAAAAAATGGTTAAAATAGACTTCTGTTTCTTACAACACAGCAACAAATAAAACGTCCCAATACAACTGTATAAATACTGGATAATATATCGCAAAGCTTCATTTTAATGTATAGCTGAGCTTACAAGAAAGGAACAGAATACTCAGGAGGGAAAAAAAATTAAGTAGCCAGGCAGGGCCATCCTAAGGCTATGGGTGCCCTTATGGGGGCAGGGCCTTGGATTTTCATGCCCATCTGGGGAAGAAGATGATGCCATAGGCCTGAGTGAAATGGGGAATTCCAACTGAAATCCCGTATACAGCTGAAACAAGATCTGCCCTATCCTCAAATAAGGGAGGACTAAAAATAACAGGCACAGGAAGTTGTGTCAAAGCTTATCTTTCTTGGCCAGGGCTCTAAGTAGAAAAAAAAAAAAAAAAAAATTCTTCTAAAACTTCATAACCAGAGTTCTACCCTCCATTGATTTGGGTGTTGATGATACTGCTTGTGTGATCTGAGAGTGCTTAAGTCAGGAAAGCAATATAAGTGGAGAAAGCTGGTAACATCCTAGTGGCACCTGGCAAAAGCAAACTTAAGGTCACTCTAGAAGAGGCACATATGCTCAACCCAGCTGCATGGGACTCCGGCACACTCTTCTTTAGCCTTGTAAGCACTCAGTACCCACGTCCTCCCTTCAAGATGACCATCTAGCCAGTAAAGTCCCACATGGAACAGTAGAACAGGGTCCTGCGGGTGAGTTACTTATCACAATGGGTCATGAAACCCCATTTGTCCCACAAATTGTGTACACCCTGAGAATCACAATGAAACTAAAGAGAATTCTAAGCAACTAGCACAAAGCTGTGTGGAAATAAGGCAAAAAGGAACTGGTGACCTGCGTCTTCCTTGTTCTTTGTGAACTGTCCTGAAACAGTGAGACCCAGATAAGACCAGGCCTTGCACACACTGCTGACCATTTCACCCCAATTCCTTTTTTATACAAGGAGAATCACAATGCCAGAAAAGTCACCCCCATCACCTGAGCAGACGAGACTGGGGAAAAAAAAAAACCTGCTAGAATCCTCCACTGGCTACCATGGCTATAATGAGAACTCCCAGAAATTCAGCCAACATCAAGTATTAACATTGCTACCTTTACAATTCATGATATTTAAAAGTGGAACACACTTAATAGGGCTAAACTCAATCTCTTTCATTCATTATTTATATTCTGACCTCATTCCAACAAGCCTTTGAGGCACCCTTAGAGACGCATAGAATTCTAATATTCTTAGGTTAAACGTTGCCAGCGGCTCCAATGTGGATAACACATACTGGTTAGCTTATGGAACTTACATAATGACGTTAACAAGAGTACTTCTAAAGTTTTCTCGTTCTTTATGTGGAGATTTGCCCTTTGATTTGGAAGTAGATGGTCCAGCATAACTGTCATCAACTTGGTGGGGTAATTTGCCCTTTTTTCCAAAACGTTCCATGTATTCAGCTTAAATTAAAAAAAAAAAAAGCATGATTATTCATCTAAAAGGTAAGCTAAAGCATTTTACATGCTTAAAATAAGATGCTAAATAATCTTTAAAGAAAAAATTATATTCTCAAGTAATCCTAAGTATAATTTTTTTTTTACTATCAGGAAGTTAAACTACTCCTCTCTGTATCATAACTAGAAACGTCTATTTCAAGAATATTCCACTGATTTATATCCTGATTAATATACTAAAAAAATTTTCTATTATATTTACATATAATTCTCTAAAAGTGAAGACTAAAATTACGATAAAAACATGATACAAAACTATTTGAGAAACTTTAAAGAACCATGACAAAAAAAGTTAACATTAACTGTAATCAATCTGATAAACACTATATTTAATGAGTCAAATTAATAAAAACATTAAAATGACTAATTTGGAAGTAATGGTCATAATTTATTAAAATCCACAAAAAAATATATATATAATTTATTAAAATCTCTCTTAGAAAAATCTCCGTCTTTTATATAGAGGCAAATTCTGACCAAATAAAAGTTTTAGTATCAACATCCCAATTCCTAAAATATCAGCTCTTAGAGCATTTACAACAGCCTAAAATAACTAAGAACTAGAATCAATTATTTTCTGAGAGATGATGTTTGGGAAAATTTTTTTCTACTTGACATTAATGTCGTTTAGCTTTTGTAATTCTATTACACTATTAACTAAATATTGTCTGGTCTCTTTCTCTCTAGAAATTATCCTTAAATCTAATTTAGAATATTGAAGTTCTTACCATAGGACTGCTCATTTTTAACACTAAATGGTTCTGAACTCTCATCATCCTGCTTTACACTCAAATGGAACGATGGAGCTGCCTGCTGCCAGTGGGGCTTTGTACTCACCTAAAATATAAAAGTTAAATAGCATTAACAAACAATATCAGAAAAACCTTTTTCCATGAAATGCACGAGTGTTTATAAACACAGACATTTTCTCAAACAGATCAGAACATCTGGATAGAAAACACTCAATAGCAGATCTTATTCAAGCCTGTGAATGGTCATGGTGTGCACCATGTGGGGGACATTAGCAAAAGTTCTGCTGCTGGTTGGATGTGAATGCCTGTTACCTAAAACCAGGGTCTTCATTCTAGAGCATCTGCTCCTCATCCCCAGATATTGTCAAGTGTCTTTAAACCTTCTATTTTAATGAGAGGTGCTCTCTGCTGGTCTCCTCTGCATTCCAGCTCCAAAAGGTCTTCCTGTTCTCATGGCTGTAAACCACCCTAGATTGCTCTGGCAACTCACAAATGTATTCCATTGTTTAAAGCAGGGGTGACAAATTATTATACATACACAATTTTAGCAGATGTCATAAAAAGGGAGAAGGCTAATGATGATAGGTTCTTGGCACTCAGGCTCCATACTGGGAAACAACAGTGTGTGGTGGGGACTGTGGCAGAGGAGAGAGCACCTTCATCTTCTAAAAATGCAATGACTAATTAGCTCAAGCCAATTATTGCAATACCAGAACACAAACCTACTGTTGTTGAAGCCTATGGTTCTTCAATAAACCCAGAGAGTCGGATTTTAAAGTACAATCTATTTTTAACACAATTTAATCTGTCTCTCCCTTTCAAATCCAAACCAACTTGAAAGTCCATGTCTGTACTGGCTTCTCCTTCTGCCTAGTTTTACTCTCCCTAATCTCTTACTTCCACTTCCCAAATAAACTACCTGCACACAAGTACCTCTTTAGGTACCTCTTACACAGAAAAATAGGATAAGAAAACATGGAAGACAGTGCTCTTCCATTTTTCCACCCACCCTTCCCATTTCTCAACTCTCGTATTGCTCCATAAGTTTTAAAACTCATAAAAGTGCTACGAGGAGTTGTACAGAAAGGGTGAGAATCAGGTCACCAGCTCACAGAGGCTGGGAGCCACTAGTGCCAGGTCATCCTTGATTTCAACTACAGGGGTCACCTCTAGAAGCCTGAAGTCTGTAATGAAAATCACTCTAGGTCATAATTACTGCTGCAGAAATTCTATCCAGGTGCAAACCTTAATACTGTATTCAAATAAAGTAGTTTTTTTAAAAAAATTCATAGCTTATTTTCTAAATATCTGTTGAAAATATGATCTCCCTTAAAACACATAAGACCCAAAGAATGCTGAGGAAAAATTGCAAGACACAGCCAAATATGAATGCAAAACCAGGTTAAATCAGTCAATAAAAGATTTTACATGATTATATACTTCGCCGACAAGCAAGAACTGTCATTCCTCTCAGCCACAGATATTCGATAAATAAATTTAAATTAAGTTTATATTTCTACATCTGTAAACAATCCACAACAAACTAAAAAATGTCTATTCTGTTTCAGTTTTTTAATCTTTTACACTAGAAAATTTAAGAGGGATTTTGCAGAGCTAGAAAAAACATGCTATGGCTCAATTCTGCAGACATTTTACAATAATTTAGCATTATCAATAAAAGTATATTTTCAATTAAAATTTGTATTTTTAAATGTTCAATATAATTAATCTAACAATGTTAGTCCAAGTTTCCTAAGTGAAACTGTCCTTCATTTCAAATTATCAGGAATCTTCTCTGCACGAAGCAACACAAATTCAATTTTACAGTTTGTTCTCAGCTTTTAAAATATCTTTCAAAGCAAATAATGCTTTAGATGAACCTTGAAGACATAAAGTGAAATAAGCCAGAATAAAAGGACCAATATTGCATGATTCCACTTATATGAAATACCTAGAGTAGTCAAATACATAGAGACAAGAAGTAGAATGGTGGTTTGCCAGGAGCTGGGGGAGGGGAAAATGGGGAGTTATTGTTTAATGGACAGGGTTTCTGTTTAGTTAGATGAAAAGAGTTCTGGAGATGAGGGGTAGTAACGATTATACAACAATGTGAATGCACTAAATGCCACTGAATACTTAAAAATGGTTAAAATGGTAAATTTTATGTTATGTATATTTCATCAGTTTTTTAAAAATAGTAATATTTGCATTGACCCTCCCCTTAAATTTAACTTTCAGGAGTCACAAGAGTGTAACTTGGTGGCATTAAATTCCACATAATTACTAGACAATAAATTTTATTACATTAAAATCTAACTTGTACAGGGCTTTATCAACTGAAAATGCCTATTAACTGCCTCTTCCACAAGACAATGACACTTTATAGTCAAAATAATGAAAAAAGATTCCAAGATCTAAGAAATACTTTGTAGCACGGCATTTTTCTGCTGAAGGAGCCATCTCCTTGAAGATAATCAGATCAACTCAGCTCATTTTCAAACTCAGAAACTGAGGCTCAAGAGATAAGTGACTCCCCAAAGGGCACAGAGCCATCAGAGGCAAAGCTTTACCCCAAGCCCTTTTTTATTTACTCCAATGCTGATACTCCTCCTGCTAACCCATCTTGGCAAGTCGTTCATTCAGAATACTGAAATATTCTACACATAAAGGTAATTACAGCTTATGGTTACTTTACTAAGATAGTTATTTGTCCTAATATGCACACCTCATAGAATTTCTCCATCAGAAGAGAATCAAGTGGAGCAGGAATTCACTTACTTATTTTCAAGTTAGAAATCTAATAAACATTTTTTGAAGCACAAAAATTCAATGAGAATATATTTGGATAAGTTACCATAGACAGCTGTGGTAAAGCTCTTGCTGGTGCCTTGAACTTTTCTTTGCTGGCTGATTTCTCCTGTGTGAAAAATACGAGGGGAAAAAAGTGTTTACTCTGTTAGTGCTAAAATTGATTAACTAAACCAAATTTTACAGAAAGACTATTTAAAAAGTACGTATTATCCAACATATTCAAAGATATACTTTACTGCTTTTAAAATTCTCAGGTTTGTCTCAGAATTATTTTCATTAGAGCAAGAAAATAAAGGAAAATTATATTCAGCAATATTTATCAGAAAGCTTTAAAAAGTATGCAAAACCTTTTATGTATCACATCTTCTGAGAAGTTATCTGATCCTGGTTAGTGTCAAGGGCTTATACAACTTTACCTCTCCTCTCTATCACTAAAATATTTCTGTCCTTATTGACAGAACAAAATGGTCCACTTCCTAAGATGAATATGTGTTCAGGTTAATGCACCCTCCAATAGCCATAAATAACACTTGTGCTTTTTAGCATTAACTTTCAGAGAAAAGTGTTGCTATCTCTTTTGCAGCAGAGAAAAATTCTATGGTAGGAGTTTCATCTAGGTGAGAGGAAACATTTGTTGAGTTGAAAATGTCAATTTTGGGCAAGGTGTGGTGGCTCATGCCTATAATCCCAGCACTTTGGGAGGCCGAGGTGAGTGGATCACTTGAGGTCAGGAGTTCGAGACCAGTCTGGCCAACATGGTGAAACCCCGTCTCTACTAAAAATACAAAAATGAGCCAGTCGTGTAGGTGCACACCTGTAGTCCCAGCTACTTGAGAGGTTGAGGCAAGAGAATCACTTGAATCTGGGAGGCAGAGGTTGGAATAAACCAAGATTGTACCACCACACTCTAGCCTGGGCAACAGAGTGAGATCCTATCTCAAACAAAAAAAAAAAAAGAAAAGAAAAGAAAAGAAAAAAGAAAACAAAATGACAATTTTGATCCATAAAGCAGATAATATGAGTTGTGCTTTTGGCCAGTTGTCAATTTATTGCCTCTCAGCTCCAAATTTACCCTTTTCGCTCTCTTTTGTGAAATCTGACAGAACCCTAAACTGTTTCTCCTTTGATAACCAGCATAATATCATGAAGGGTACTAAAGGGTTACACAGTAAGAGGAAGAAGCTTTCTTCCTGGTTCCAGTGCTTTTTCTCATGGCTCCCATGGTGTGGCTGCCAGCAGTCAGCATCCTCATCCATAGGCACCTTCCCTGCCTGTGGTGCGAGGCTGACCCAGAGGCAGACACCTGCCAGCAAGTTTCACTGGCATCCTGGTGGGTGATGTGAAAGTTGTCAGGTTCAAAATGGAGTCACTGTGTCAAACCTGACAAAATGGAGCCAAAAAGATCACAAAGAGAGGGTTCTCATACACAATTTGCCTAAACAGAAGCTATCACAAGGACAGCTAGTAGCAGAAGGACAGCTAGCTGCATATACAAGAACAATTGCCTGATACACTGTCTCATAATCCCAATCCAAAACTGCAAGGGCCTAACTATCACTCCAAGATCACAAGTTCTACCTAGGAACTACTGACACTCACCAATCAAAACTCGCCAGCTCTTGTAAGTGTGCTTCCATGTAGGACAGGATGTGGAGCAGAGTATTCTAAGAACGTTTCAAAAAGAAAAAGGGTGGAAGCTAAGCCTTAAAGCACACCTGGATCTCCACAGAGAAGAACAGCAAAAAGCTTACCGAAGTCAGAGGGTGCATCAAGAATTGGAGTCTAAATGTCAATGGCAGGCTTTGAGGCTGCGTTAGAGTGGATGGGGAAGGTAATCCATTCCCTAACTCAACAACGGTTTACCAGCTCCTACCATGTGCTGGGCTCTACTTAAGATACTTAGTCTATAGTCGTGGAAAGGACTAAGTCCCTCCGCTTATGGAGTACACATTCTAGAGGAGGTACAGACAGTTATTTCCGAACAGATCCATAATGTAACCTCAGAAAGTAGTATGTACAATGAAGAATAATAAAACAGTGTGAAAGGATAGAGAGGGAAGGAGTGGAAAAGTGCTAGGTTAGAGGGAGTTGTGAGAGCCTCTCTGCAAAGGTTATGTTTGAGTAGGAACCTGAATGAAAGGTAAGAGAAGAACAAACTAGAGCTAGACAAGTGGGTGCTGTTATATTATGGAGGACATGGGTTTCGGGGCTTGACTGGCCAGGCTGGCAATAGAGAGCCATTGCAGTCTCCTTTTAGGGTGACCTTTAGTCTCAGTTTGCTGAAGACAGGCCCAGTTTACACCTTTAGTCTCAGTTTGCCCAAGCATAACTAGTAGAACTTTCACTCTCAATGGCATCTCAGTTTAGATGATAAATTATATTGCTATCCTGTTTATGATGCAGAGACATACAAAAGGCTATTTCATAAATGGTTCTGATGATAGGAACAGGATACATGAGAAGCAGGGGACTAGAGTCAGCAGTGAGGCTAGTTTAGCAGCTTTTTAAGAATGACACAGGCAACAGGAGACATGGGCCTGGATTTACAGAAAATGTTGGTAACAAAAGGTCGCCTCTACCTCTCTAAGGCATTGCTCTGATCATACTGCTCTCCTGTTCAGAAACATTTTCAAGCCCCTTATTGAAGTAGACACAACTCTTCTTGGTTTCCAAAGCCCTCCTCAATATACTCCAAACTATTTTCCAGCCTCTCTTAGCTACTGTGTAGCCATATGATTTGTGTGGCCAGTGAAATGTGAGCACAACAGGAAACACAGTTAAGAGCTAGAGGGACAGGCGGTTAAGAGCTGGTGTGCCTCCTCCACCACTATCTCACACCCATGGAGCCCACGTGTTCCCACTGGCACAGTTATAAGATGGAGCACTACCTGACCCCTGTCAGACTTCATGTGAGCAAGGCCTAATCTTTGTTGGGTTAAGTCTCTGAGATTTCGACTTCCATTTGTTTGGTCAGCTAGTATTACCCTATCAGAGCCACCAATAGGTTCCAAAATATCTCCTCATTAAAATCTAGCCCTTTCTTTAAGACCAAAATCGAAAAAGTTTACATTTCATTTCTTAACTCCAACTGTAAGTACTCTCCTTTGAAGATGCAGAGCATTCTTTGTTGTTTAAACTATTTTTGGTCAGACATGATGGCTCATGCCTGTAATCCTAGCTCTTTGGGAGGCAGAGGGGAGTGGATTGCTTGAGCTCAGGAGTTCAAGACAAGCCTGGGCAACATGGTGAAACCCCATCTCCACCAAAAAAGAGACACAAAAATAACCGGGATATGGTGGTGCACACCTGTGGTCCTGGTTACTCAGGAGGCTGAGGAGGGAGGATCGCTTGAGCACAGGAAGTGGAGGTTGCAGTGAGCCAAGAATGCACTACTGCACTCCAGCCTTGGCAACAGAGAGAGACCCTATCTTTAAATAAACAATATATATTCTGATATATGAATTATGTGTACACCTACCTCTACTGTTCTCCTAACCCCTCACCCCACCCCACCTCCGCCTACTAAATCAGTCTTATAGAGATGAGTTACATGGTTTGGCTGTGTCCCAACCCAAATCTCATCTTGAGTTATAGTTCCTATAATCCCTATGTGTCATGGGATGGACCTGGTGGGAGGTAATTGAATCATGGGGGCACTTTCCCCCATGCTAGTCTTGTGATAGTAAGTTCTCACAAGATCTGATGGTTTTATAATGGGCTTCCCCTTCTTGGCTCTCATTCTTCTCCCTCTTGTCTCCTGCCACCATGTGAAGAAGAAAGGTGCTTCCCCTTCCACCATGTTTGTAAATTTCCTGAGACCTCCCCAGCCATATGGAACTGTGAATCAACTAAAGCTCTTTTCTTCATAAATTACCCAGTCTCGGGTATTTCTTCATAGCAGCATGAGAAGGAACTAATACAATGGAAAAACTGACTTTAAAGTCATTTTAGCTTTATCTTAGAAAATTATAAAATGGTGAGGCTGGGCACAATGGCTCACAGCTGTAATCCCAGTACTTTTGGAAAGCCAAGGCAGGAGGATCACTTGAGCCCAGGGGCTCAAGACTAGCCTGGGCAACATGGTGAGACCCTGTCTCTACCAAAAATACAAAAATTAGCTGGGCGTGGTGACCCATGCCTGTGGTCCCAGCTACTGGTAAGGCTCACATAAGCCCAGGAGGTGGAGGCTACAGGGAGCCATGATCACACCACTGCACTCCAGCCTGGACAACACAGCAAGACCCTGTCTCAAAAAAAAATTACAAAATGGTTAACCATGCCCTAAGAAAAGGATAACTAAAGATAAAATAAAGGAAAGGAAAAGAAAGGAAAGAGTGCAATGAGAGCTTCAGACAGTACTTTCTGAAATACAAGCACCAGATTAGGGGACTGTTTCATACATATACAATGCTGTAACCCAAATGGTTCTGGTTTCTACAATTACCATTGGGCTACACAAAGCGAAGGGAAATATGAGCACAACATTTTCAAGCTAACAGGTGCAATAGGTGTTCTCAGAGTTGAAGCCTTCCCTTTGGGGAGAATGAGGGTGTGGCAAAGGCCTGAGAAGAATGCAGTTATAGATGACAGAGAGGAACGGCTCTGGGATGTCTAGTCCAAGTGCCTTGGAATTTTCACATCAGGGACAGAGGTAATCTGAATGACATCTATCGTACTGGAGTCACTACAAATATCCAAAACACCCTATGTAACCCAAGCCTCCTATACAACCACCCTATCACTGCCACCACCCTGACTTTTTAAGATCTCTGCATCGTCCATTCTGTTGCTGAGCTATTTCTCCAAGTCTCATCACCACTCTAGGTGAAGAAAGGTAGTGAGGACTTTGTTTCCTTCTTACATTGCAGTGCAGAATATGTATCTCATAGAACATTTTACAAATAGTGCTTCTCTAGCTAACCAAGACAAGGAGCCACACATGTGTCAGAAAATCATCTGGCAAATGATGCCTCACATCCTACTGGCCTCACCTTGGATTCCGGATATGGCTGCAGCAAAGAGTTCTGTACTAACTTCTCATACAAGAAAATATCTTTTGCAGCTGGGCACAGTGGCTCATGCCTGTAATCCCAGCACTTTGGGAGGCCGAGGGGGGCGGATTACCTGAGGTCAGGAGTTCGAGACCACCCTGGCCAACATAGTGAAACCCCGTCTCTACTAAAAATACAAAAATTAGCCAGGCGTGGTGGCATACGCCTATAATCCCAGCTACTCGAGAGACTGAGGTAGGAGAATTGCTTGAGCCCGGGAAGTGGAGGTTGCAGTGAGCCGAGATCATGCCACTGCACTCCAGCCTGGCCGAGAGAGTGAGACTCTGTCTGGGAAAAAAAAAAAAAAGAAAAAAGAAAATGTCTTTTCCGTTCTGCAGTGGGAATCCTCTATTGCTATAGTATGGGACTCTAGAAAGAGCCCACTCTGCTCACACACATGAGCAACCAGAGAGGATGGGAGTCAACATCCCCAGGAACAATCTTTCACCAATACAGGATGAAAGATGACAGATAAATGCTATTCCTTGACCCTCCTCAGGTGATCAATTCCAGGAAGCATTCTATAAGCTCAAAGGTCATGGCAGGACATACCAGTTGCCTACTGATAGCCCATGGTTGTATGGCTTTTCCTTCTTCCTAGTTTTACTCTCCTCAATCTCTTATTATAGCTTCTCAAATACACTACGTGCCCACAAGCCCTTGTTTCACATACCTCGTGCACAGGAAAATAGGCTAGGAAAACATGTAAGTCAGTGCTCTTTCATTTCCATCTGCCCTTTCATTGTCCAACTCTAATCTTGTTCCATAAAAGATTGAAGACTCATGGGAGGGATATGAATGAGGTGTGCAGAAAGGGTGAGAATCAGGTCACCAGATCACAGGGGCTGAGAGCCACCAGTGCCGGTTTCAACTACAGCGTTCACCTCTAGAAGCCTGAAGGTCTATAATGAAAATCACTCTACGTCTTAATTACTGCTGGAGAACTTATACCCACACTCTACGTCTTAATTACTGCTGGAGAACTTATACCCAGGAACAAACTTTAATATTCAAATAAAAATGTTTTAATGAATGAATGTTTTTAAATATCTCTTTAAAAATCTTGGCCGGGCGCGGTGGCTCAAGCCTGTAATCCCAGCACTTTGGGAGGCCGAGACGGGCGGATCACGAGGTCAGGAGATCGACACCATCCTGGTTAACATGGTGAAACCCCATCTCTACTAAAAAAAAAAAAATACAAAAAAACTAGCTGGGCGAGGTGGCGGGCGCCTGTAGTCCCAGCTACTCGGGAGGCTGAGGCAGGAGAATGGCGTAAACCCGGGAGGCGGAGCTTGCAGTGAGTTGAGATCCGGCCACTGCACTCCAGCCTGAGCAACAGAACAAGACTCCGTCTCAAAAAAAAACAAAAAAATCTAATTTCTTTAAAAGACATAAAACAAGGATACGGAAGGAAAATTACAAGAGCCAGTCAAATATGAGCACAATATAAGGTTTTAAATCAGCCAACAAAAGCATTTTAGACAATTACATGCCTTGCTGGCTAGAAGAGATTATTCAACTCAGCCACTGAATATTTACTCAGCATGTACATTTAAATTTAACACACCAAAAAAACTAATACCATTTTTTTCAATTTTAAAATTTGTCAAATTTTTTAAAAGAGAAAATATCTATTATTTCAGATTTACTTATAAACTAGAAACAAGATAAATACTTATTTGCAGAACTAAGAAAAAGCTTTGATTCTATTTTGTAGAAACTTTTGGTAATCTTGGTATTATCAATACAAATAGGTACACAATTAAAACATGTACTTTGAAATGTCCAAGATCATCCACTTAAAATTTTCATCCACGTTTTTTAATTTCAAAATATTAGGAATCATCTCTGCATAAAGCAGTCCAGATTCCATTACACAGTTTATGCTGCGCTCTTAAAATATGTTTCAAAACAAATAATATTTGAATTGAAACTCCACTTAAACTCAACTGTAGAAGTTATAATAGTTATAATAGTTTAACTCAACAGCATTAAGATCAACATACCTAGACAGCAAATTTTATTCTGTAAAATCTAACCTGTACCCAACCATTCTGTACATACTTGAAAATTACAACCTATAGTTATTTTATTGATATTATTCTTTCTAAGCTATGTACCTCATAGAATTTCTCCATCAGAAAAGAATCAAATGGAATTTAAAATTGTATAAAATTTAAAATCAGAAATTCAGTAACTTACTTTCAAGTTTGAAAAGTAGTAAACAAACATTATTATAAAAGAATAGAGTATGATGGTATATTGGTAAATTACCATAGACAGCTGTGGTAGAAATCTTACTGGTATCTTGGATTTTTCTTTGCTGGACGATTTATCCTGTATGAAAAACATGAAAAAACAAAACTGTTTACTCCATTAATGCTAAAATTGATTCACTCAACCAAATTTTACAGTGTTTATTATGAGCACACATCATCCAAAATATTCTAAAACATATTGTACAAATGGCATGATCTTGTATACAGAAAACGTTAAATGATTCATCAAAAAATATTAAAACTAGTCAATGAGTTCTTGTATCTAGCTAGGTTGCAGGACACAAGATCAATGCACAAAAGTCAAATGAATGTAGGATGTGCCAGGAGGGCAATGCATCCCAATTCCACAGGGAGAGGGCATGGAAGTTCTGCACCCAGGACCCTCCCAGGCCTCTCCGTATGTGTCTCTTCATGTGGTTTTTCCTGATGTATATCCCTTATAATAAAACAGTAATCATAAGTATTTTAAAAATCAATTGTATTTAATACAAAATTGAAATTAAGAGACGATTCCATTTACAATTGCAGGAAATGGAATAAAAGACTTAAGAATACATTTAACAAAAGAAGTGTAAGACCTATACAATGAAACCATAAAACATTATTGAAAATAATTAAAGTTCTTAATAAATAAAAGGACAACCCATGTTCATGGATTGGGAGACTAATACTGTTAAGATGCAATACACCCTGAAAATATTCTACAGATTGAACACAATCCCTATCAAAATCCCAGCTTCCTTTTTTGTAGAAATTAACACATTGATCATAAAATTAACATGGAAATGTATCAAGAATAATCAATCAATCTTGAAAAAGAGGAACAAATTTGGCAGACTCACACTTTCAGATTTTACAACTTACTACAAAACTACAGTAATAAAGACTGCATTGTTCTAGAATAAGGATAAACAGAAATCAAGGAAATAGGAGTTCAGAAATAAACCCAAACATTTATGGGCAATTGATTTTTCATGAGGGTTCCAAGACAATTTAATGGGGAATTGGGCATATCTTCTGGGAGTCTGTCTGAATCTAATTTATTCAAAACTTACTTGGCCCCACCTCCCTTCTCTATAACTAAAACTTCATTTTTTTCCTAGGATGGTCTACTTCCTAAGGTGAATATGTATTCTGGTTTTTCTCCCCCGGCAAGTTGCTGTAAGTAACATTTGAACCTCTTAACAGTAACCTTGAGAGAAAAGTGCTAACCTCCTTTGCAGTAGAGAATAATTCCATGGTAGAAGTTTCATCTAGGTGAGAGGAAGCATTTGTAGAAAATGACAATCTGATCTATAAAGCAGATAACATGAGTTGTGCTTCTGGCTCGTTGTCAATTTATTGCCTCTCAGCTCCAAATCTGCCTTTTTTGCCCTCCTTTGGGATATGTAACAGGACATTATAACATTTCTCCTTTGATAACCAGCATATTGTTATGGGTACCAAGAAGCACTGTAAGAGGAAGAGGTTTCTTTCTGATTCCAGTGTTTTTTCTCATAGCTCCCATGGTGTGGCTGCCAGCAGTCAGCATCCTTGTCAATCTATGGTGTGAGGCTGACTCAGAGGCAGACACCCTCCAGCAAGTTTCACCAGCATCCCGGTGGGCAGCTTTCTACAAGTTTCACTTACATCACAGAGGGAAGACTTCCTTTCAAACTTTCAGGATCCCAGCAGGTGGTTTTCACCTCCTAGCCCAGACCTGCATCTCCTCAGCAAATATTTTTTCCATCCACTGGGCCACAGTCACACTTTCTCCCACGAGGTCTTAAATCTAAAGGCTTTGGGAAAGGGATGGCTCTTCTCTTTGAGCAGAGAGTCTCTGCTCCCTTAACATTCTGGTTAATATTAAAACTATGTTTCTGGCAGGGTACAGTGGCTCATGCCTGTAATCCCAGCTCTTTGGGAGGCCAAGGTGGGCAGATCACGAGGTCAGGAGATCGAGATCATCCTGGCTAACACGGTGAAACCCCGTCTGTACTAAAAATACCCCCCAAAAAAAAAAATTAGCCGGGCATGGTGGCGGGCACCTGTAGTCCCAGCTACTCAGGAGGCTAAGCCAGGAGAACGGTGTGAACCTGGGAGGGGGAGCTTGCAGTGAGCCGAGATTGTGCCACTGCACTCCAGCCTAGGCGAAAGAGAGAGACTCCATCTCAAAACAAACAAACAAACAACAACAAAAACTATGTTTCCATTCAATAAAGAGAGATGGCTTGGAGCAGAGTATTCAAAAAAATACTTCACTCACGGTCTGTCCGTTATCCCCTAAACTCTCTTTTCCAAAATAATGAGGTTTATTTTCAATGTACATGTCCTCCATTCATAGATAATCTCTCTTTTCTCAGTCTAAAGATTTTCTGCTTATCTCTGGTGTTGTTTCCCCTATAAAAGCCGGGGTGGTATTTACTGTTATTTCTATTACTTGGCTTTTACTACATTTTTCACTACAACATCTTCCAAGTTTGTTCCTTGAGCACTCTCCCTTAGACCTAGATGGAGTGGCTGCTCCTTAGATCTGCTATTCCTCTCTTCTTTAGAGCTGTGCTGTCCTATGCACTAGATCCCTATAGCTACTGATCACTTGAAATGTGGCCCTTCTGAAGTGAGCTGTGTTGAAATGTAGATTATGAAGACTTACCACAAAAAAACAAAACATGCAAATTATTCCATTATATTAGTTTGCTAGGGCTCCCATAACAAAGTACACAGACTGGGTGACTTAACAGAAATATGTTTTCTCAAAGTTTGAGATCCAGGTGTGAACAGGGTTGGTGCTTTCTGAGGTCTCACTCTTTGTCAAGATGGCCATCTTTTCCCTATGTCTTCATATCATCTTCCCTCTGTCACGTCAAATTTCTTTTTTTATAAGGATACCAGTCATTTTGGATTAGAGCCTACCATCACCAGCTCAGTTTAACTTAATCATCTCTCTAAGGGCTCTATGTACAAATACAGTCATATTCTGACATACAGCAGGTAAAAATTTCAATGTATGAATTGGGGGGACACCATTTAACCCATAATACTCATTATTAATTATTTACATTGGTTATAGTACACTTTATATTTATTTCATTGAGTGCCAAGTGTTGTTCTAGGACATCTATATCTCATTTAATTTTCTTAAAAACTCTATAAAATAAGTAGTGTTGTACCACTTTTGTGCCTATTGTATAGATGAGGACTTCATTTATAATGTAGTCTCTGCTCTCACAAAATAAACATTCTGGTTAATATTAAAACTATGTTTCCATTCAATAAAGAGAGATAGCTTGGAGCAGAGTATTCAAAAAGTACTCCATTCACGGTCTGTCCATTATCTCCCAAACTCTCTTTTCCAAAGTAATGAGGTTTATTTTCAATGTACATGTCCTCCATTCATAGATAATCTCTCTTTTCTCTCTCAGTCTAAAGATTTTCTGCTTATCTCTGCTGTTGTTTCCCCTATAAAGGCGGAGGTGGTATTTACTTTTATTTCTATTACTTGGCCTTTAATACATTTTTTCACTCAACTACTAAAGGACATTGTTTTTGCAGCAGCAATTTGAAATTCTCTCTCTCTCTAATGTGCCTTTTGTTCTCTATTATTTTCACTTGTATGCAAACATGTTAAAATCCCATCTGAAAAAGTATCAGCCTTAATCCTATATTCCCTCTAGCAATTGCCCGATTTTTCTGCTCCCAAATTCTCCAGAATGTTCTCCAGTGAAGTATTTAATCCTTGCACACCACTCTCATCAAGAGGTCTGATTACCTCCACAATGCCAAGTCCTGTGGTAAATTCTCAGGCCTCACTTTACTCAATCTTTTAACAGTATTTTGACACAGTTGATCACTGTCTCCTTCTTGAATACTGTCTTCACTCAATTTCCAGAACGATTATATTTTTTATGCTCTAACTTCCTAATGAACACTTTTAAATTTTTCATTGCCAATTCCTTCTCATTTTTTTAAGTTCATTTTTTAATTTACAAATAAAAATTCTATACATTTATGGTGTACAATGTGGTGTTTTGATATACATATAAATCATAGAATGGCTAAATCAAGCTAATTAACATGTGCATTACCTCACATACTTACTTTTTGTGGTATGAGCACTTAAAATCTACTCTAATAGCATTTTCAAGGATATATTTTTATGAAGTCTAGTCATCATGATGTATAATAGACCTCTCGATCTTATTTCTCCTGTTCCTTCTCATGTTCTGATCTTCGTGTGATAGACGTCCCTCAGTCCTCAGGTATGTTTCCTTTCTAATTGACCCGATCCAGTCCAAATATTTTAAATATTATCCATATACTGGAATCTCCCAAATTTATCTCCCCAGGATTAACCTTTATCCTGAGGTCCCCATTCCTATATTTGATTTTTGCTATCTCCACTCAGAGGTCAAATAGACACCTCTAACTTAACGTGTCCAAAATATTGCTTGATCAATAAATTCCCACAAACCCTACCAGAACTTCCCCATATTTTATTAAACTCAGTAAATGGTATCACTATTAACACCATTATTTAAGCTAAAATCCCTGGTACCATCCTTCATTCCTCCCTTTTTCTCATATCATACATTTAATTCATTAGCAAACCCTCTGAGCTTTACCTACAATATATATCCTGGATCTAACATCTCACAATATCCATTATTATTATAAGCATGGTCTAAGGAACTGGAAAGAAAGCAGAGAGTGGAAAGAGAGATCAGGTGGAGAAAAAGAAAGAATGGAGGATGAAGAAGGAAAGGACAAAGAATCTTGATTATATCATGTGTCTGTTACATACCTGAATCTATTCTGATGTCCATTCTCTTAGACTTTCCAGTTCAGCAAACCAAAAAGAAAAATCTGTTTTATTTTTTGGAGTTTGAGTTCCACTGTACTTACTTGCAATAAAAAAAAAAGCTTCTACTCTTAGTCATCATCTCAATGACTTAAAAATATACATGTGACTAAATCTACCTAACAGCCTAGTCTCTCAGTTGCTTAACCTCCTCATCTGTAACCTTGTCTTCCGCTTCATCTCTGCCAACCACTTTCATGGCAACCCCTCTAGGATCTTATCATTAAATATGGAAGCTCTTGTGAAATCTTGATTTTAAAACATTCTTTTCTCTGATCACCACATCCTTTGCTCCCAGCAAGTATGATCTGACGCCCTCCTATATTTCTTTGTTTTGATTGAGACCTCTAATATCAAAGCTCCTTCTCAGTATCTATCTCCCTCTTATCTTCTCTTCCTCCTTGCCCAGTTTAGATTCTACAGTCCATAGTCACAACTACACCCTATCAAATACCCTCAACTCCCTCTGGTACATACTTAACTAAACCATAATCCCATTGGAATTCAACTACTTACCTTCTCTATGCTTGTAGCCAAGTAGGTATATATTGCTCGAGGAAAATCACATCTCCAGTCCCACCGGATTCACTTTGAGTGCATGATTACTAATCTCTGACATTCAAAACTTTTGAGATTTTCTAATAAATTTGGTGTCCTAAGTTTTGTAATGACCTATCTCCAGAGTTTTTCACACATCATCATTTTAATACTTGAGAATGCCTCCATCTCCCTGTAACTAAGTCTACAGACCTACTTACAATCACACCTTTATTGTTCTTCTATCCTTCATCTACAAGCAGTTGGGGACACCATCGCACCTACGATCACAGACCAATCCCTCCATCTCCTTTCACTTTATTGAAGACAGTGCTTTTCTGATAATCCCTTCTTCCTTGAATTAGCAATGCCTCCCTTTATACTACAGAACTCCCATCAACATTCAAATAAAGAATGTTCATTTTTATTTTTGTTTTTATGTTACATTTAATCAGCATCTGCTGTTAATGGCAGCATGGTTTAGTTTTTGTTTTTTGTTTGTTTGACACAGAGTCTCATTCTGTCTCCCAGGCTGGAATGCAGTGGCGCAATCTCGGCTCACTGCCATCTCCACCACCTGGGTTCAAGCCATTCTCCTGCCTCAGCCTCCCGAGCAGCTAGGATTACAGGTGTGTGCCACCACACCAGCTAACTTTTGTATTTTGAGTAGAGATGGGGTTTCGCTATGTTGGCCAGGCTGGTCTCGAACTGCTGACCTCAGGTGATCCGCCTGCTTCAGCCTCCCAAAGTGCTGGGATTACAGGCATGAGTCACTGCACCTGACCAGTTTGGTTCTTTTTAGACACTTTCCTCCTAGGATCTACAGTTTGCTTCTATTATCCACTACAGAAGGCCTGTGCTGATACTGCGATTGGATCGTTAATTCTTGCCATCATGTGACCAGCTGCCACTAGAACTGCAGAATGTTTCTAACTAGTTCAACATATTGGGTATCAGGGAGCGGCTTCCTCTGACTCCCAGGTTGTAGGAATTTCTTAATTCTGGAGATGTTGCTGATTCCTGTTTAAAATGCCTTCAGCAGAGGGAAGTCAGAAAGAACAGAAGCATTGAGTTCTTCTACCATTAAAACAGCTTCTAACAGTTGTATGTCTGCCCAATTGAATTTGTTGCCAACGAGAAGATCCTCTCCATGTTCTTTCAAAATATTTTCAAAGATGGCTGAGTACCGGGTTTTAGCTTTCTTCATGACTGAGCAAGGTTCTCCTCTTTTTCCTCAGTGGGCCAGTGCCATCATCATCATCAGGTCCAGGGTGCCCTCAGCAAACATGTTCATCCCGATTCTCTCCTTCAGGTCCTTCCCACAGACATTGTACTTAGCAGCAAGGTAGCTGAGGATGGCTGTAGTCAGTGTCAGCATCATTCCATCAATTTCAACCAAAGGCACTTGGCCAAAAAGCAGGTGTCTATCCTTCTGCAACTTTTCATATTATTATCTTGTTTCAATAAATTCTTCTTCAAACTCTATTCCAGCTGCAGCCAGCAGCCAGAGGACTGACTCCATCCTGCCCCTGACACCAAAGTAGTAGAGCTTGGGTTTGGCTGCCATGACTCCTGGCTCAGGGTTTTCTGTTCAGCTATCTGGAAGCTCCAAGAATGTTTATTTTTAAAAAGAAAAGAGGCTGGGTGCGGTGGCTCATGCCTGTAATCGCAGCACTTTGGGACGCTGAGGCAGGCGGATCATAAGGTCAGTAGTTTGAGACCAGCCTGGTCAATATGATGAAACCCCATCTCTACTAAAAATACAAAACTTAGCTGAGCATAGTGGCGGGCACCTGTAGTCCCAGCTACTCAAGAGGCTGAGGCAGGAGAACGGCGTGAACCCAGGAGGTGGAGGATGCAGTGAGCCAAGATCACACCACTGCACTCCAGCCTGGGTGACAGAGCGAGATTCCATCTCTAAATAAATAAATAAATAAATAAATATAAATAAAAAGAAAAGGAAAACCTTCTTTGATTGTGCTTTCCGCTCCAATTATCACCCAATTAATTTATCTGTTTCCTGTACCAAGATTGTGCACACTATCTATATTTACTCACGTCTCATTCTCTTTAAAATTAGGAAATATTTCAAACATACAGAAAATATCATGAACACTTGTGTATCTTCAACCCAATTCTTTGCCATCCTGGAATTTTGTGTTTATCATTCCTAAGCAAATTTTTACTACACTTATTACTACATATGATTGTCAAACAACCTAAGATTGTTACTGCATGTTTTTAATTTTATATAAATGCCATCACACACAATTTGTATCCTTCTGCAACATGCTATTTTTTAATATTGTTTTTGAAATTTATCCCCATTAATACATGTTTCTCAATGATTTTCACAGCTGTATAGTATTCTGTGAGCATAGTACAATGTATCCATTCCATTCCCTAGCGAATGAACATTTAACTTATTTCCAATGTTTCTCTATTACAAAAGATGTCTCAGCGAACTCGTTGGGCATGTATTTTAGTATAAACACACACAATTCTTAGGCATGTATCTCATATATACACACATATATGTGTGTGTATATATAACATAAATATATATGTGCATCTCTGTTTTTGTCCCATTAATTCCATTGGTTTATTATCTGTAAAAAAAACCCAATTATTATATTGCCTAACTTACTATGATTCCTGATAGGTCTTGAAATCTGTAGGGCAATTCCCTCCACTTTACTGTTCTTAAAAATTATCATGAACAATCTTGACCTTTTCCTACCATGTGAAATTTAGGATCTACATTGCATAAACTTTTTAGGACAATGACAGGAACACAATGAATACTGAGTCTTCTCTCTTTTGAGCACAATATATTTTTTTACTTATTCAGATTCTGGGAGCATATCCTTCAGAAACATTTTGTAGTAGTCTTCATAAGGGTGTCATATGTCTTTTCTAGATTTATTCTTAGGTATAAATATTTTAAATGAAAAATTCATCTTAGGACCTCAACAACTGTTAATCCAACTGATTTATGGACAGGGAACTGTCTATGAAGATTGCATCCATTTATAATAATATCTGTGATGGTTGTACTCTGCCTCAGATCAAGTCTTTACCCTCTTCTTCCTGCTCTGTGCCTGGGAGGTTGAATTCTACAGATGGACATCATCTGTGCCCTCAGTTCTCTGACTTCTGATAGGGATTAACCAGAAAAGTCACCAGGAGGAGACTGAAGAGCAGGAGGACAGAAAGTTTAGGATATTTGTTTCCCAGTCTTTCCTATTCTCTGTAGTTCTGATAGTGGCTGAATTCTTCCAGACCTCAGCTCCTGTCAGGAAGCTACCATTCAAAGTATCTAGCACTCATCAGGGTCTGAGAATAATGTTCAGTTTCAATGACCAATCAGGCCTAACCATGGTAATGGCATCCTACGGTCCTACTGCTGTTAATCCTTGAGTGTCTCTTTATCCCTCGTGGTCCCCTTAACCTTACCGACACCTCTACAAATGGTCTTTTTATAATCGTTCTTCAGTTAAGTCCTTTTGAGTATGCCATCTGTCTTCTGTTAGGATTCTGACTAATATAATTTTACATTCTAAACTTAAAATTGCTAAAGAGTCTAGGTCTTCCTTAAATAGTTCGGCTTTGCATTTTGTTTTTACTTCGCTGATTTTCACCTACTTGACTACTGGAAGAGATGTCATAAACCTGGTATAGCTCAAATATTAACTATCCTGATCAAATGACTAGAATCTATAAATGTGTCTGGTTAAATCAACAAAAACCTCTCAAAATTTAGTAGTACTGATTTAAATATAGTTGTCAATTGTCGCATGTTTGAGTTGTGGTTGTTAAAGTTATCACCATGCTGTTGGTCTCATATCCAACTTTTTTCATTCTTTCCCCTTTTTAAGCAATGACACTTTAAAACATGATGAAGGAAAACGGAATGAGCATGACATCGTATAAACACAAATTACTTGATTCCATAACTAGAAAAAGTGCTGGGGTAGAAAAAGACCGACAGCTTTTTCCTCTTTTCTGCCCACAGTCTGTAGTATATCTGTGGGGAGCTTCCTGGTCTTTGGATATTTGTGCTTTTAAACCTCTGAAAGTTTTTCAACTGATACTAAAAATGCCTTTTAAAGTTTTAACTCATTTTAAAAATGAAATGAGCAATTGCAAAAGATTTATATTTCTTCTAAATACCTAATTTAAGAGAAAAGCCCAGACTGCTATTCCTGAAAAATTCCATGTCACTCTCAACCTTCCACTAATGAGATGAATATGTTAAAATCTCCTTCAGCAAATACGATTTTACCACCTGCTCACTTTCTCAAACTGAATGAATATACAAGTAAATGTCACATAAAAAATGGCATTTCCAAAAGTTTAATCCATTCTGTTTGTTTTAGGTTAAGATATAAAAACTTTCATCCTTCCAAAGGAAAACTATACTCTAAATTAGCATAAATGAAAGTCTCAAGATTAGTTTTTAAATTACAAATCAACCAAAACAGTGATAGAGGGCCCTCTGCTGTTCAAAAACAGTAAGTGGAAAATGGAAATCATGTCCATTCTTTTAAGATCCCGCTGCCTCTTCAGTAAATCACAACCTTTCAGGAGGGGGAGTGAGAGACTAGGGTGTCATTTCCCAACACTACTTTTATAAAGATGAAGTAAAATTTAGAACTTAACGGCTGATTGGTTTTTAGTGGATATTTTTTAGTTGTAGATGGGTAAGTTAGGGGAATTGTGAAAAATAGCCATTGAGAAATACCATTGGAAATGTGATAGAAGTGTATTTTAAACTCTAACAACGTAGGATATGGTTCAAGATCTGACCAAAGACTAAATTTGGGCAAGAAGCAAAGAAGCTGCTCAATATATAATAATGGTGACGATAACAAATGTTATTAAATCTGATCACATTAATATCACATAGAAAAAAATTACTAGTAAGATGTATTAAACAATTGCTCAGTGTTTTTGGTTACTTGTATCTGAATTCTTTGTTTTTTCTTGCTCATTTACTCTTTTATTATTAATACCAATACTAATTATACTTTAGCATATGAACCAAAGTGTCCATTTCTCAGTTCTTAAGTTACACTTATTTTTTTAAAAAAAGGCTCAAACCAAATTTTCTTGGGCATTTCAGGTATTAATTACTTATTTGATTAATTAACCAATTAGGATCTTCACATAATTCTGTGAGTAATGTACAACTCAACGGATAGGAGACTAAATCCGTCTTAATACCGTTTCCACAGTAAATTCTAACACTACCGAAAAAAGCATTATAAAGCAATTAAAAAGAAATAATTATAGTTTAATATTGTTTAAAAGCTAAATGAAATTTGCAGGCTTAAAAACAACTGTTTTTCTTCCACGAGGTTTATAGGGTCTTTTTCCTTATTCATCACTACGTAGAAAGCTAGGGTTGTTTTCTAGTTAGCCAGAATAATGCCCACGCTTAACATCTTCTCATGCTGTGCTGATATTAAGACAATTGACCATCGTTCTGCCTTTCTTTCTGTTAGTTGCTCTTAAGTCAATAAAGAAAGAATTCTTAGAAGAAAAAGGAGAGAAAGAGAAAAAAGAGAAAGAAAAGCAGCTACTGCAAAATATATATTTTATCACATACTATGGAATATCATCTTAAGAAGTGCCATTTGTCACTTACCAAGGCCTTTCATGTATAGTATAATACTGTTATGGTATGGGATGGTCTCTTATTTGAAATTGACAACAACCTCAGAAAGAAGAAAAGTTGTTCTGGTGTCTGGTGTTTCCCCCGCTCTGCGTAAGAGGTGGGAGAATCAAGGTTTAGAAAGACTAGGAGATTTGCCCAAAGTCACACGGCTAGGAATTGGCTTCGATTCCCACCCTAGAACCCAAACCCGTGGCAACTCCTCGCATAGCCGCCTCTCACCCAAGCACACCTCTATTAGCATTCTGGGGGTGCTCTGGGCTGTGGCTCCCCCTGCTGGCGCGCCACTGGGCTGCTAGGTTTGGTTGTTATGACGACCAAGGGCGAATAGCTGGGAAAGGAACGTATAAGGGCATTCGCGGAAAGCGCTCAGAAACCCAGGCCATAAGTGGAGTGAAGGAAGCTGTACACCGCGGAGTCACAGCTGGGGAGTTTGGTGGGCAGGACGGGCTTCCACCACTTCTGAAACGCCTGGGAAGCGTCGCGGCGGCGGCGAGCCTGGCAAAGAGCAGCCCTCTCACCTGCTCACTGCTCATGGCTGTGAGGACGCGCTGGCCTCACCGGCGCTTCTGGGTCGCTCCTGCCGCAGCACCCCCTAGAACGATAGAGGCTGCACGCCAGGACCTGCCGACGGTCTCAGCTCCCTCTGCGCCAGGGCCGTCTAGCGTCCCGGCAGCCTTTGTTGCTAAGCAACAGGCCCGCGCAGGTTCCATTTCCGGTTATCTGTTGCTTCTGGGGCTGGACCCGGAAGCCGAAGCGCGCTCCCGCAAGAGGAGCTTTCCGGGGCGCCCCTGCTAGGGTGGTGAGGTCTAAGGTGTGCGTTGAACAACCAAGGACACTGGGTGGGTCCCTCCAATATCCTCTGATTACTGAAGTAGATCCTCACACTTCCGCACCCTCCTTCTAACTGAGCTGGGTGCCCGGACCGCTGCCTTAACCCCTCAGAGGTCTCGGAGAAACACCGGAATGAAATGATTACAAATTTCATTGCTAATGTGGGCGAGTGGAATAATGCGAACAAAGCATGCAAAGGCAGGAGCCAGTAAACACCTTTCATCATTCATGTGCTTCCAACCCCTGTGCTGTTGACTCTTCTCACTCTCTAGAAAACTATCCTTTGGAAGAATACCAGTAAAGGAAACTTTCAACAAGTCTTGAAACCAACATTCACAGATGGTTTACTACATGAAAAGTGGTGTGCTAAGCCCAGATGTGACCAAGACATAATTCTTTAGCCACAGGCTAGGGGGGTGTCCAAGCAAGCACTTAGCATGTAGTGGAGACGGTGCTAGGAATGGCAGTCCTCAGGGAGAACATAAAGCACCAGCTATTTTTCTCACGGAGGGTATGGAAGGGATGTGGAAGCTGAAATGTGAAGGAAGAAGAAATGCCAGGCGAAGAATGCCAGGCAAAAAGCAGGTCACATACGAAGACCTGAGACAAGAGAGCATAGCTATTGGAAGTAGTGAAAATGGTTCTGAAAGGTTGACGGAGTAGCTTTGGGTAAAGGGGATTGGAGCCAGTCTAGAGATGAAGCTGAGGTGATAAGCAGGTGGTATATCTTAAAGGACCCTATAAAAGGGCAGGAGTTTGGATGTCAAAAGCAACTGACCTCCACTGAAAAGTTTTATGCTAAGAAATGGCAGAATTCCATCCTGAAATTAACGAGGAACCTCAAGTGGTCATAAATAGCCAAAACAATCTTGAAATTGAAGAATAAAGTTGGAGTACTCACACTTCTTTTTTTTTTTTTTTTTTTGAAACGGAGTCTTGCTCTGTCGCTTGGGCTGGAGTGCAGTGGCGGGATCTCAGCTCACTGCAAGCTCCGCCTCCCAGGTTTACGCCATTCTCCTGCCTCAGCCTCCCGAGTAGCTGGGACTATAGGCGCCCGCCACCTCGCCCAGCTAGTTTTTTGCATTTTTTAGTAGAGACGGGGTTTCACCGTGTTAGCCAGGATAGTCTCGATCTCCTGACCTCCTGATCTGCCCCTCTCGGCCTCCCAAAGTGCTGGGATTACAGGCTTGAGCCACCGCGCCCGGCCTCACACTTCTTGATTTCAGAACTTACTACAAAACTATAGTGACCTTAACAATTTATTTTCAACAAATGATGTTGGGAAAACTAAATGTCCATATGCGGAAAAAATGCAGTTGGACCTTTACCTAAAATCATTCTATACAAAATTATCTCAAAATTGATCAAAGATGTAACTGTAAGGTCTTAAACTATAAAACTCTTAGAAGAAAACTTAGAAGAACCGCTTCACGACACTGGATTTGGCAGTGATTTCTTGGACATGACACCAAAACGACAAAGAAAAAATAGACAATCCGGTTGCATCAGAATAAAAAACCTTTGTGCATCAAAGAATACTCTCATCAGTAAAAAGACAGTCCACACAGGCCGGGTGCGGTGGCTCACGCCTGCAATCCCAGCACTTTGGAAGGCCAAGGCGGGTGGATCACGAAGTCAGGAGATCGAGACCATTCTGCCTAACACGGTGAAACCCCATCTCTACTAAAAATACAACAACAACAACAACAACAAAATAGCCAGGCGCGGTGGCGGGCACCTGTAGTGCCAGCTACTCAGGAGGCTGAGGCAGGAGAATGGCATGAACCCGGGAGGGAGAGGTTGCAGTGAGCTGAGATCGTGCACTGCATTCCAGCCTGGGCAATAGAGTGAGACTCCATCTCCAAAAAAAAAAAAAAATCCACAGAATGGAAGCAAATATTTGCAAATCTGATGAAGGATTAATGTACAGAATATTAACAAGTGTTAATGAGGATGTAGAGAAATTGGAACTCTTGTGCACCACTGCTGAGAATGTAAAATGGTGCAGCTGGTATGGAAAATAGTATGGCAGTTCCTCCAAAAATTAAAATAGAAATACCTTATGATCCAACAATTCCACTTCTGGTACAAATCCAAAGAAGTGAAAGCTGGGACACAAACATATATATATGCTCATATTTATAGCAGCATTATTCACAATAGTCAAAAGGTGAAGCAACCCAAATGTCCTTTGATAGACAAATGCATAAACAAAATGTAGCATATACATTCAGCCTTTTAAAAAGGAAGGAAATTCTGACACATTGCCACATCTCTACATCTGCTACAACATAGATAAAACTTGAAGACATTATGACAACTGAAATTGGCCAGTCACAAAATAAAAAAAATACGGTATGATTCCACTCATCTGAGATAGGTAGAGTAACCAAATGTATATAGAAAGAAATTAGAATGGTGGTTGCCAGGGACTGGAAGAGGGAGGGCCAAGAAAGGGAATGAGGGAATTAATGTTTAATGGGTACAGAGTTTCAATTATGCAAGATGAAAAAAAAATTTGAAGATGAATGGTGGTGATGGTTGTACCACAATGTGAATGGACTTCATGCTGCTGAATCGTACACTTGACAATGATTAGAATGGTAAATTTTATGCTATATATGTTTTACCATAATTTTAGAAATTTGTTATAAATATCCTTAAAATAAGAGGAGGAAAACTGAAGCCAAAAATAAAGAAGGAAAAATGACAGGAACATATTCCCATTTTACAGAAACCACCCTAATTTCAGCATGGTAGAAGGATAGGAGGTAGGTGGGACTGGCAGTAACAGAGAGACCTGTTAGAAGACTATTACAAGAGTACAGTGAGGGATGAGGATGGCTGGAATTGAGCCAATGACAGTAGGAATGGAGCAGATACATTCAAGAGATATGCGGGAGATGACTTCATTAAGTAGTAGATGTTTAAAGTAAAAGTAGGTTGAGGATCATTTTACTGCTTTGGATACCTGAATGGATGGTGGTATTATTCACTGAGTAAAAAAAAGGAGAAGAATAAACAGGCTTTACAGAGAAAGTGATGAGTCCAGCATTGGGCACGTTGAGTGTGAGATAGCTATAGGACATGGAAGTGTGTATATGGCTGGTAGACATTGCACGTATTGGTCAGAGCTCAGAAGATAATTCCTGGGCTAAGGACATGGATCTGAAGCTAACATATAAATGACATCTGAATCCATGAGCATACATGAAATGGTTTGAGGAGTGTGTAGGGACAGAACAGCAAGGAACCTAGTAAAGAAAAAACTAAAACCTAAACACTAACAATCTTTATGAACTGGATAGAGGGGGATCCTGCAAAGAAAACTGAGAAAAAGTTAGCTAGAGATAACAGGGAACTCAGAGTATAGAATCATAGAAACCAAGAAAAACAATATTTCAGGAAAAAGAATATAGAGAACAGTATCAAAAGCTTCTGACAATATGTAATCTAAGGATTTAAAGGTATCCATTGGATAGAGTGCCAAATAAGTCATTGGTGAATGTGGCAAAGGAGTTTCAGTACAATGCAGTGGGAGGATTTGGGGCCAGATTCCAGAGGCTGAAGAGTGAAAGGAGGGAGACCACCAGAATAGACAATCTTCAGAAAGTTTAGGTTATGAACAAGAGAGAGAGACTGGGGACTAAAAGGATTCAGGGAGAGAGGCACTATATTTTTTCAAATAGGAAAGTTTTGTTTGTGTTTAAATGCAAATAGGAAGGGAGAAGATGAAGACAGAGAAAAAAGTAAAAAGAGATAGGATTAATTTCAGACGGAGAGATCTTGTAAGAACACCTTGTAAAAGGAAGGAGGAGGAAGGATGAGTGGAAATATGGGTGTTTAAAGCTTGCTTGTGTATAGTTGGGGACATCCCTCCCCCCCCAAAAAAAAATGAATTTTATTTTCTCTGTGGTATAGAAAGCAAAATCACCTTCCAAGAATGAAAGGAAAGGTAGGAGGCAGGGGATGGTCAAAAATTTGAGGAGGAAGAAGTTTCAATAACTATGTGGCAGAAATGGAGAGAGAACAAAAGTGATTAAATAGAGGAAAAGCTCAGCTGAAATTGAAGCCTCTGAATCAGCGCCAGCGACAATCCACTTGGCTCTGCACCCCTTTCCAAAGGTCTTCAACACACCAGACTTAGGTTCAGAGAAGACAAACACACAGTGTCTTTCCCAGGCTGGTATAACAGGAGGACAGAGCAAGAGAATGAAGAAGCTGATAAGAGTGAAGTTGAAATAAAAAATCACAGAAACTAAAATAATGAGTAGAGGAAGAAAGGACTGTTAAATACGGAGAAAGGGAATGGGATGGAGAGGGTCTCAGAGAGGGTGACATAGTGGGAGAAACTAACTCTCAAAACACAAAGTGAAGGAGTGAGGGTATTGTCTCTGTGATTTCAGAAGTGGAGCAATTCCAGGTGTTGAGAATGTCCCCAGTGTGCCCACACAAGTGGGGACTGAAGTGAAGGACTTTGCCATGGAAGGTCAAGGAACTAAGTTCCTCAAGCTATGGCTGTTCCCATGGATGCTGAAGTAGCAGAGTGGAGGGGAGAACTGTGAGCCAATGTCTTCAACAAATGAAGCTGAGTCAAGGAGAGGAGATGCTATGAGCCTAAGATTCGTAGGAATTCATAGTGGAAAACAGAAGATAAATGTTGCAGACCCCATCTCCCAAATTTGAAAGAATGGAAAAGCCTACACAGAAACAGGCTCGAGGGAGAGACAAATTTCATTAAAGACCTGGAGATAAGAATAGAGTTCTGAAAATGGGTTGAAGCCCTAGTTTTGTTTCATAGCCTAAGGGTACAGTGATAAGATTTGAAAGCCAGTACAGTACTAGGGGGTTCAGAAGCAAAAAGCACTTAGAAAGAGTACAAGAAAAAAACAAGATTGCCTCAAGGGTTTATTCTATAGGCAATAACCAACAGATATAAAGGTGTACTAGGTTTAGCGGCTGCCAACCTGATGCCAAAAGAACTAGTCCCAGCAGTTCCCAGATGTTTAGAAGGAGTTTCAGATTCTTGGCAAAAGTTCAAGGTTAACTGGATTGCTTCATGGAGGGTCATAGTCCACATGAGCAGGCCAGGAGACATTGAGGGATTCACAGCAGCAGCACGAGACAGAGATGAGCCTAAACATTAGTCATCCACCTTCCACTCTTTACCATCTGCCAGCTTTCCTTCTTCAATCCTCTATCTCACTGTCCATTCACTTCAATCTCAAAAGCCATCGTTGAAATATACAAACATCAGGCTCTTCCGACTTGCTACATTGCCTCCGCTAGGCCGCCGTATATAGCTCCCCTGGAGTCAACCTCTGATTTGCAGAATCCTGTTTCTAAATTTGTCTTTGGGTGAGTATCTTGCCAGAATTATGGAAGGAAAGTACTTTTTTAAAAATTGGCAAGGACAATTCCTTTGTATTTGTCAGTTATCGTGATCCCTGTCAAGCAAGAAGAATGTGGCTCTCAGGACTGAGTTCTTAGAGTAATTCTCACAATAATCAGTAATGTCACCAATTCTACTGAGTGCTGAGATGGGAGAACTAAGCAAACTAATCTCTGCCACCACTGTTCAGGTTAAGACCAGCTCAAAATCCTGACAAGAATCAATCTAGTTCTCAAAATGTTCTGAATGAAGTTTTTGTTTAGACATGTTGGACCACTGTAGCTCACAAATTATAAAAAGGAAATTTATCAGCCTTGTTATTTGTCTCTTGAAAGATCCTCTTTTGCACTTAGTGCTTGATTTGGGTAAAGCTGTCTGTATGCTTTTGGTTTACTAATCTATAAATATGGAAGCCCTTTTTAAAAGAAGGTATCTGGGGACTAAAACTGGTTCCTCCATTTAACCAAATGTGAAAGATCAAATAAAGAAAAGAAATTGACTTGCTGATATTTCGGTTCCCTGAGCTTGAACTTCAGTTACATTTACGATCTTGTGTTTTCTCTCATGGTTTGGATGTTTTTTGCTAAAATGATTTTATTAGACATGAACCAAATGTTTGCTTAGGAATTTTATACCCAAACTTGTGCTGATTCTAAGGGAATTTTTTACAAGACTATGTTTTATTTTCCTTTAAAATATATTATGTAAGCTTATGCAGCTGCTGAGTTCTGACTTTTTATGTTGTTATTTGTTACTACTTATTTTTTTTACCTCCTAGTTTTGAAACTGTAGCATGTGTGGAAGGAAGCAAGGAGTACTGGAGCTTATTTTCCATCCTCCTTTGAGGCAGTGTGGCAGCTTTTTTGTTACCTTAGGATGGAGTATAAGGTTGGGAAAATCAAATGTACAACTTAAAAGAGTCCAGAATCTGTTTTTGTTTGTTTGTTTTGCCATGCTTCTTTGTGAACTGATACTTGTCCTCATTATCCTCATCTTGCTCGGTCAACTAATATTTCCTACCTGCAGTAGGCCAGACACCATTCTAGGCACGGGAGATACAGAGAGCAGCCAAGATCCCAGTTTCTGTTCTAGGAAAGAGAAATGGAAAATTAGTGAGAAAAAATAAGTAAATTAATAAATGAATAATTTGAGTTAGTAAAAAGTCCAAAAAGAAAATGAAACAAGGTAATAGGAGAGACTGTTATCAATGAACACATCTTCCAGGAGACATTTGAGCTGGGATCTGAATGACAAAAATGAGCCAGCCATTCAAATATTTTGGAAATGAGTTTCCCAGGAAGTAAGGAGCAGCTAGATCAAAGGTCCAAGTAAGGGAATGAGCTTGAAAAGTCCAAAGACCTGAAGAAGGCCAGGAACATAGTGAGGAAGGATGTTATTTTAATTACATGGAGAAATCATAAACTGAAACAGGGCAAAAGTGGTAGCAGGAAAGCCAATTAAGAGCCTACTGGAATAGGCTCGGGAAATAGCAATGATGGCTTAAACTAGGAGGAGGCAATGGAGATGGAGAGCAGAGGACAAATCAGAGATATATTTTGGAAGAAAATCTAATAGGACTCGCTCGACTAGAGGTAAGGGAGGAGAATAAGGTAAAATTACTCCTAGGGTTTTTTTGCCTGAGCCTCTTGGTGGATGGTTGTGCCTTAAAATGAGGAAGGCCAGGAAGTGGGAAGACATGTTGGAAGGTGAAAGAAAATTTAAAACTCATCTGGGCACGTTGGCTCATGCCTGTAATCCCAGCACTTTGGGAGGCTGTTATGGGTAGATCACCTGAGGTCAGGAGTTCTAGACCAGCCTGGCCAACATGCTACAAAAATTAGCTGGGTGTCGTGGTGTAAGCCTGTAAATTCCAGCTACTTGGGAGGCTGAGGTATGAGAATCACTTGAATCCAGGAGGCAAAGGCTGCAGTGAGCCGAGGTCGCCTCACTGTACTCCAGCCTGTGTAACAGTGCAAGACTGTCAAAAAAAAAAAAAGGAAAGGAAAGGAGAGGGGAGGGGGGAGGGAAGAGGGAAGAGGGAAGAGGGAGGGGAGGGGGAAAGGAGGGCAAAGGAAGGAAGGAAAGAAGGAAGGAAATAAAATATAAAATTCAGTTGTTTTGTAGTGGTGATTTCTGAGATTTTAGTACACCCGTCACCTGAGCAGTGTACACTGTACTCAATATGTAGTTTTTTATCCTTCACCCCCTCCCACCTTCCACCCTGAGTCCCCAGAGTCCATCATTCTTATGCCTTTGCATCCTCATAGCTTAGCTCCCACTTACAAGTGAGAACATACAGTATTTGGTTTTCCATTTCTGAGTTACTTCACTTAGAATAATGGCCTCCAGATCCATCCAAGTTGCTGCAAAAGACATTATTTTATTCCTTTTTTATGGCTGAGAAGCATTCATGGTGTATAAATACCACATCTTCTTTATCCACTCATTGGTTGATGGGCACTTATGTTGGCTCCATATTATTGCAACTGTGAATTGTACTGCTATGAACGTGGGTGTGCTTGTGTCTTTTTTATTTAATGACTTTTTTTCCTTTGGGTAGATACCCAGTAGTGGGACAGCTAGATCGAATGATAGTTCTGTTACCAGGGATTCTGCCTTCGGATGGATCCTTTAACCAAGATCAACAGAGCTGGAACTCTAGCCCAGCAATCTCAGTTCTTGTGATAGTGAGCAAAGAAATGCAAACTGACACCAAAGTGCAAGCTCAAAGCAAAGTTTTTTAAAGCACAGTAATACGCTCTCAAAGGGAGAGTGGGCCAATTTATGCAAAGTGAAATCAGCCCCTCTTTGCAGAGCTCAGGGTGCTTTTATGGGGTTTGTGGGGAGGAGTTGAGGTTTGGGCTGTATTTGAGTGACAGGATGACGTCATTTGATTGGCAGTTTATGGTTACATAGATGAAGTTAAACAGAATGTTTTGCCCGAACTTTCATTAAGAAAAGCCCACTCAGGGGGGCAAAACCACATGTAAATTTTACTATAATGACTGTATAATGAGGATGGGGTTACCTAGGGTTATGGCCTAGATCAAGCTTGTCCAAATGCAGCCCAGGACAGCTCTGAATGTAGCCCAGCACAAATTTGTAAGCTTTCTTAAAACATTATGAGATTTTTGGAAATTTTTTTTTTTTTTTTTTTTTTGCTCATCAGCTATTGTTAGTGTTAGTGTTAGTGTATTTTATGCATGGCCCAAGACAATTCTTCCAATGTGGCCCAGGGAAGCCAAAAGCTTGGAAAACCCCTGGCCTAGATGGACTGGGCATGCGCCATGTTAGGGAATTTTTATCTGTGCCGCAGTTTTTCTTTCCCCAGGATGTGCTGGCCATAGACTTTACCACAAATTCTGTCCATTAGGGTGGAGTTAAGGTGATTTGAGGGCTGAACTTAGGTGGGCCAGGGCCTGTCTTAGTGACAGCCCTTCTGCTTTCTTCTCTCACCTCCTCCCAGCTGCTAATGTCTAACTATCTACCTAACAGCTCTACTTTTAGCTCTTTAAGGCATCTCCATACTGTTTTCTGTAATGGTGGTACTAATTTACATTCCCATAAGCAGTGTAAAAGTGTTCCCTTTTCACCACATCCACACCAACGTCTATTGTTTTTTGACTCTTTAATTGTGGCCATTCTTGTAGGAGTGAGGTGGTATCACACTGTGGTTTTAATTTGCATTTCCCTGATGATTAGTGATGTGTAGCATTTTTTCATGTTTTTATTGACTGTATATCTTCTTTTAAGAACTGTCTATTCATATTCTTTGCCCACTTTTTGGTAGGATTATTTCTTAAAAACTCAGTTTTAAGCATGTTAAGTTTCAGTTGCCTAGTAGGCATCCAGGTGAGATGTTGAGGAGGCAGGAAACCATCCTGGTCTGGGTGCGGCTCCTGTCAGGGTATAAACTCAAAGTTCATCTAAATATAGATGGCGATTGAAGCCATGAGATGAGATGAGATCATCAAATGAGAGAGAATAAATAAAAAAAGAAAGAAAGGTGGTTTAAGAACCAAGCCCTGGGGGCTCTTGTTTTCTTTTTCTTGAAACTTGAAATTTAAAAATTACATATTTTGTCAACCCTTTATCAAAGAGTTATGCAAGTACAAAGTTAGAGTTATAATAGATAACTAAGATATAAAAGAACCCTACAAAATGTGGTTGACAGTTCATGCATGTGGTATTTGTTTGTGAAAACCCTGAGCTATGTATGGACCAATTCCCATTAAAACAAATAATGATGTTGCTTTATTACCACACGTTGACCTTCGGCTAATCACAACCAGCTCTGAAAAAATACAAATGACTGCATTAGTTTCTTTGAACACTAGAGGGAGATAAAGTCACCTGTAAATCAGGAAAAGAGAAAAATCCTTACTTTTTTCCTATAGAACTACTCTTACCACAGAATCATAGAGTATTTTAAAGTTTGATATTTTTTATAATCATCAAGAAATATCGTCACGTATTATAAGACTGGAACAAGCCGGGCACGGTGGGTCACTCCTGTAATCCCAGCACTTTGGGAGGCCGAGGTGGGCAGATCACGTGAGCTCAGGAGTTGGAGACCAGCCTGGGCAACATGGTGAGATACTGTCTCTACAAAAAATACAAAAATTAGCCAGGCATGGTGGCATGCACCTGTAGTCTCAGCTACTGGGAGGCTGGGGTGGGAGGATTGCTTAGGCCCAGGAAGTTGAGGCTGCAGTGAGCTGTGATCATACCACTGCACTCCAGCCTGGGCAACCGAAGGAGACCCTGTCTCCAAAACAAAAAACACTGGAACAAATTATGTACGTTTAGAAAGCAGCCTGATTTATTTTTTAAACCAGGTTTTGCTAAAAGGCTTTTATATATGCTAATAATGTGCTATGTTTTCAGGTGAGACCTTAGTCATTTTTATCTTGGGCAATGCGAAGCAAGAGCATATAAACCAGCTAATTTTTATTTGAAGAAACAACTCTTCCTCCCTTGGAATTCCGGTAATAGGCTTACCGTAAGCCAAGTGTCAAAAGAATTGCCTCTCGACCTTATGTCTGTGGACTTTGAGAATGTGCTGTACTTCATCACGTTCCATGGTTTTCAGGTGGTTTAAAGGTCATGGGCACAGAGTTCATTCTGGACTTTTTATTTGCCCAATAAAATGCTTTTCAACTTTGCTAAGTAATCACATAGATATGTAGTGTTTTCATGATTGCCTGGGGCAACTAGAAAACTTTCTCTTTATTTACTTTGGTAATCTTTCTTAAAACATGCTAAAAAAAAAAAAAAAAAAGTCCTTTTTTCCAATCAAAGATTGAGTGTGAGCCCTGTCCAACAGTTCCTAGCCTACCAAATACTTTATTTGACCTTGTAACTAATAAGTTCTCTTTTCCATAACCTCAACACTAAAGTGCTTCTGATAACTAAAGAGGAAAAATATATTTTCTATCTCTAGGGGAGGATTATGGTGTAGAAAAAGAGGCTGTTTTCTGGAATCAGAGTTGGTATAAATCCTGACTTTGTCTCTACTGGTTGGTGAAAGTGAAGAAGTTACTTTGCATCTGTAAATGATCATTTTCTTTTCTCTAAATTGGAATTGCAACCTTTTAAAATTGTTGTGAGCATTAATTCAGATAATTATGAGAAGCATCTAGCTTAGTTCCTAGCACAAAGCAGATATTCCAACTTCCCTGTGCCTTCCTCTTTCCTTCTATCTGAAATACCTTATATTATAAAATGGTTTTATAAATCATATGCTCATAGACTATGTGTTCTGAAGTTATTTGCCAAGTGCTGGTGATAAGTGCGAACGTGACCTGGGTCACATTTGTAAGGCAGAGTTGCAAGAGTACATGTGGTCAGAGCTGTATTGCCCTATGCTCTACACAACTCTATACCACTAGGCTAGGTATAGAATCTCACGCAGTTCCTACATGGTCCATGATCAGCTACTCCTGAATATGGGCTTGGAAGCAGGGAGAGGGGCACTGTAAGTCAGGTAAGGGCTCTTGTCCCAGAAGAGAATAACTTCCGTTTTCCCTCCATAAATGTAAATTCTACCTCCCCACCCCCATAAAGGTCCAGTTCAAATTCTCCTTTCCCCAAAAGGCATTCCCAGCCTAACTGAAATCACCTTTACAAACACCTATAACATTTATCCAATTCAATCATCTGACAACACGTTCTTTTCATTTCTACTTAATCATTTCATTTACCTGTGTCTCTCCAACTAGGTAGGTTTTTAAAGCAGAAGTCATGCCCTATTTCATAGTTTTTCACTTTAGCACATTTCACAATGCTCCACTTGAAATAGACATTCAATACATACTTCAGTGTAACTCCATGGCAGTTTTCCTTCAATTTATTTCGCTGCATGAAGTTTGACAACAGAACTCATCAAGGGTATAAGTGTGTAGATACAGATTGAATTATTTTGCTGATAGCATCTGAAAATTACCTTTTTCCTTAAAATTGTAGATTATTTAAAAGAAAGAACTAAAATATATAACATATTAGGCTTCTATTTGTGTGGCTTACTCTGGTACTCATGCCATAGTTTTGTGTGTTTCACCATCCAGATCAAGGCCACGGTTTTTGCTGAGTTTCACTTTCAGTTGGAACCAATTACAGTTGCCATGAAGTAATGGCCATCAACTACGATATAATGTAGCAAAGAGTATATGATAAATATTCATCACCAGTAGATCATTTTTTCTTTGAAAATCCCTTAGTCAAATCTTATTATTGGTCATGAAATGTGTGCATGATAATTTGACATCTGTAAATATAACTCCATTTTTATGATACAGAGAACTGAAGCGGAAATTGAAGTTTTATTATTTATCATTCAAACTGCAGAATAAAAGTGTGCTGAAGCTGGAATTTGAATGTATCCTTCCTCATGAAGGATAAAAAATCAAACAGGAAATGGATGACCTGTTTCCTGAGTGTCAAACTATAACACAGAAAAGTAATAACCCTGGCCGGCCGTGGTAGCCCACGCCTGTAATCCCAGCACTTTGGGAGGCCAAGGTGGGTGAGTCACTTGAGGTCAGGAGTTCAAGACCAACCTGGCCAACATGGTAAAATCCCGTTTCTACTAAAGATACAAAAATTAGCCAGGCGTGGTGGTGTGTGCCTGTAGTCCCAACTACTTGGGAGGCTGAGGCAGGAGAATGACTTGAATCTGGGAAGCGGAGGTTTCAGTGAGCCGAGATCATGCCACTGCACTCCAGACTGAGCAAATGAATGAGACTGTCTCAAGAAAAAAATAAAAGTAATAATCCTAAATTCTTACTGCTTGTTAGCAGCTCTGTGACCCACTTGCAGTGTGACTCCACTTTGCAGTAGACCCAATTTTCCCTGAGGAGCACCTAGGCAAGGTTGCATGTTCTTCAAGAAGACATACAGGACTATACTTTCAAATAGTAAAAATTATAATGAAACAACATTCTTTTCAAAATAATTGCCTGGTAATATATTTTCAAAAGAATACTCAGGTAAGAGGATCTTAGATCACTATAGTCTCAAACACCTAAATTCAAGCCATCCTCCCACATCAGCCTCCTGAGTAGTTGGGATTACAGGTGTGCACCACCACACCAGGCTATGGCTACAGGTTTAAAATAAAAATATATGCAGAAAATATGGAAATAGACTCATTCCCTTCTGCTTTTAATCATTCACAAGTTTCTTAGCTGCTAACATATATGCTGAATCAACATTTTTTTTTTCTAATTCTACATCATTTTCTCCTTCCTTTCAAATCCCAAATCCTCAAGTGAGTGGTCATTACCCACTTAGAATCTATTTCCCCACCATTTGATCTCTTTGGAAACCCTCTATAACCTGGCTTCTATTTCCAGAGTCCACTGAAATACACTTATTATTAATGTCGTTGACCCCCTTCTAATTTTTCTTAACTACTATTCAGAAGCTGATGTTGTCACCTCCTTAAAATTACTCCTTTCTGGTCATGATTGTCTAGCCTCATTCCCTTAGTTCTCTCACACTTTTCTGGCTCTTCTTCCATCCCTGTTCCTCCCTTTCCAGATATCCCTTAAAGGCCTGGGGGAACCCTCTCCCTTCAGTTCTCAGCCAAGTGCTTATCTACTCTCAAAGTTTCATTTCTCACCTTGATGCTTATGGCTCCTGAGTTTGTGTTCCCTGCTATGTTCTCTCTCACTTGGATGCCTTTCTCTTATGTCCAATTACCCCCATGATGTTTTCCTCTAATTACCTTACTGTCCAAAACTACAGGTCCAAGACTGCTCTTTCCTCCCCATATTTTAAATTTCACCTTCAGTCTCAACAGTATTCTAAGCTCAATATCTTGGATTCATCTTGTTTTTCTCTGTTTTTCAAATTCAACTCCAGTCATGATATGGTTTGGCTCTGTGTCCCCACCCAAATCTCATCTTGAATCATATTTCCATAATTTTCACATATTCTGTGAGGGAGCTGGTGGGAGATGATTTGAGTCGTGGGGACAGTTTCCCCATACTGTTCTCATGGAGTGAATAAGTCTCACAAGATCTGATGGGTTTATCAGGGGTTTCTTCTTTTGCACCTTCCTCATTTTCCTCTTGCCACCACCATGTAAGAAGTGCCTTTAGCCTCCCACCATGGTTGTGAGGCCTCCCCAGCCATGTGGAACTGTAAGTCCAATTAAACCTCTTTTTCTTCCCAGTCCCGGGTATATCTTTAATCAGCAGTGTGAAAACAGACGAATACAGTAAATGGGTACCTAGAGTGGGGTCTTGCCAAAAAGATACCAGAAATGTGGAAGTGATTTTGGAACTGAGTAATAGGCAGAGGTTGGAACAGTTTGGAGGGCTCAGAAGAAGACAGGAAAATTGGGAAAGTTTGGAACCTCCTAGAGATTTGTTGAATGACTATCACAAAAATGCTGATAGTAATATGAACAATAAGGTCCAGGCTGAGTTGGTCTAATGGAGATGAAGAACTTTTGGGAACTGGAGCAAAGGTGATTCTTGTTATGTTTTAGCAAAGAGACTGGTGGCATTTTGCCCTGCCCTAGAGATTTGCAGAATTTTGAACTTGAGATGATTTAGGGTATTTGGCGAAGAAATTTCTAAATAGCAAAGCATTAAAAAGGTGACTTCAGTGCTGTTAAAAGCATTCCATTTTAAAAGGGAAACAGCATAAACGTTCAGAAAATTTGCAGCCTGACAATACAGTAGAAAAGAAAAATCCATTTTTTGAAGAGAAATTCAAGCAGGCTGTAGAAATTTGCACAAGTAACAAGGAGTCAAATGTTAATCCCCAAGACAATGGAGAAATTGTCTCCGGGGCATGTCATAAGTCTCCATGGCAGCCCCTCCCATCACAGACCCGGAAGTCTAGGAGGAAAAAATGGTTTCATGGACTGGGCCCAGGGTCCCATGCTGTGTGCAGCCTAGAAACTTGGTACCCTGTGTTCCAGTCGCTCCAGCTGTTGCTAAAAGGGGCCAAGGTACAGCTCAGCCTCTGGTTTCAGAGAGTGCAAGCCTCCAACCTTGGCAGCTTCCACATGGTGTTGAGCCTGCAGGTGTACAGAAGTCAAGAATTGAGTCTTGGGAACCTCCACCCAGAATTCAGATGTATGGAAATGTCTGGATGCCCAGACAGAGTTTGCTGCGGAGGTGGAGCCCTCATGGGGAACCTTTGCTAGGGCAGTGTGGAAGGGAAATGTGGGGTTGGAGCCCCCAACACAGAATTCCTACTGGGGCACCACCTAGTGGTGCTATGAGAAGAGAGCCACCATCCTTGACACCCTAGAATGCTAGATCCACCGACAACGTGCACTGTATGCCTGGAAAAGCTGCAGACACTCAACACCAGCCCATGAAAGCAGCCAGGAGGGGGGCTTTACCCTGCAAAGCCACAGGGGCGGACTCCTCAAGACTATGAGGACCCACCTCTTGCATCAGCGTGACCTGGATGTGAGACCTGGAGTCAAAGGAGATCATTTTGGAGCTTTAAAATTTTACTGCCCTGCTGGATTTTGGACTTGCATGGGCCCTGTAACCCCTTTGTTTTGTTCAATTTCTCCCATTTAGAGTGGCTGTATTTACCCAATACCTGTACCCGCATTGTATCTAGGAAGTAACTAGCTTGCTTTTGATTTTACAGGCTCATAGGCAGAAGGGACTTGCCTTGTCTCAGATGATGAGACTTTGGACTGTGGACTTTTGGGTTAATGCCAAAATGAGTTAAGACTTTGGGGGACTGTTGAGAAGGCATGATTGGTTTTCAGATGCGAGGACATGAGATTTGGTGGGGGAGTACCAGTGGCAGAATAATATGGTTTGGCTCTGTGTCCCCACCCAAATCTCATCTTGAATTGTACTCCCATAATTCCCATGTATTGTGGGAGGAAGCTGGTGGGAGATAATTTGAATCATGGGGGCAGTTTCTCCCATACTGTTCTTGTGGTAGTAAATAAGTCTCACGAGATCTGATGGTTTTATCAGGGGTTTCCGCTTTTGCATCTTCCTTATTTTTCTCTTTCTGCTGCCATTTAAGAAGTCCCTTTCATCTCCTGCCATGATTTTGAAGCCTCCCTAACCATGTGGAACTGTAAGTCCTATTAACCTCTTTTTCTTCGCAGTCGTGAGTATGTCTTTATCAGCAACATGAAAAAACAGACTAATACAAGTCATTAGTTCCTGATACTACTTTTTCATAGAAATGTCTTACAGATCATCCTTTCTTTCTAGTCCTATGCCACTTTTTAAATGTAGGCTCTGGACACCTAAATAATTGTATGGGCCTTTCTATCTTTTTTTTTTTTTTTTAATCCCCAGTCTATCCAATATACAGATTTAAATGCAGAAAATGATAATATAATACAGAATGACTCCATCTCAGGTTTGGTGTGATCAAACCCTGTCTCAGAAGACTATCCATCAAGTCCTTCCTTGTCACCAACCAAGCTTTATCTCCCACAAACCTCTTCTATATGCAGTCTCTGTATTACTTATCATAGAACCACTCCTCAGATTTTGATCCTCCACATTTTGACTGACTTTACTTTTTTTTTTTTTTTTGAGACAGAGTCCCCCTGTGTTACACAGGCTGGAGTGCAGTGGCATGATCTTGGCTCACTGCTACCTCCACCTCCTGGGTTCAAGCGATTCTCCTGCCTCAGCATCCCTAGTAGCTGGGACTAGAGGCACCTGCCACCACACCCAGCTAATTTTTGTATTTTTAGTAGAGATGGGTTTCACCATGTTGGCCAGGCTGTTCTTGAACTCCTGACCTCAAAGGATCTGCCCACCTCAGTGATCTGCCTACCTTGGCCTCCCAAAGTGCTGGGATTATAGGCATGAACCAGCGCATCCAGGTGACCGAGTTTACTTTTACTTTTCCTCTGTATTTTTCTTTGTCTAATTTTATCACAACCCAACTTAAAGGCACTCTATCAATTAAGCTTTTACTCAACCATCCAACAGAGGTCTATTCTTTTTTTAACAAGAATTCACATAGTATAGCCCTCCAATGTAATGTATTAACCATCACAGTTTGCATGGATACTACTCTCCTTTTCCTTTTATTTTCTTTTTCCATTTTTACTTATTCTTTAAGTTCTAGTTCAAAGATCATCTTCTGTACAAGGTCTTCTCTCATCATCTCAGGCACTAGAGTCCCCCAAAAGTGCCTGGCATAGTTTTAGACATGTAATTGAAAAGATGTAAAAATCTTCCAATTTTGTTCTATTTTTTTTAAAAAAAAGAATGACCTCAATGAAATTAATTGCCTTCTCAGACCCAAAGGGTACATACATAAATTAACAGGGAAAGATGATATTTTTCTAGGTTAAGCCATTGGTATTATTAGAAGAAGAGATAAGTAGAAATGAACTCCCAGAGCTATTCTGTTTTCAGTGGAATTAAGCAATAGCTTATCTCTAGAGCCTGAGATACTATCACTATCATCTATATAATAATCATTACTTTTGTTTTTATAACCTTTTCTCTAATTATAAAAATAATGAATTGATACTGTAACAATGGATATAGATCAATATACATTTTTCAAAACCATAGAATGTACAACCCAAAGTGTAAACGTTAATGTAAACCATAGACTTTAGTTAATAATGTATCCATGTTTGCTCATTAGGGTAACAGCTATATGACACTAACACTAGTATTATTGATAATGGAATCTGGGGTGAGGGAAAGTGAAGGGGAATATGGGAACTCTCTGTACTTTCCGCTTAATTTTTCTGGAAACCTAAAACTGTTCAAAAAATAAAATATATTAATTAAAAATAACACGTTTATAAAATGTGGGTGATAATGATGTGCCAATATAGGTTGATCAATTGTAACAAACATGCCACTCTGTGGGCAGTGTTGATAATGGGGAGCTGTGCCTGTGGGTGGTAGGAGGTGGTGGTGCATATGGAAGTCTGTGCACCGTCTGTTCAATTTTGCTGTAAAGCTAAAACTGCTCTAAAAATATAAAGTCTAATAAAAATTTTTAAGCAATGTACAAACCTAAAAAAGGTTTATTGTAGAAAATGTATAGTGGTATATAAAAAAGCAAAAGGAAGAAAGTAAAAATTATCTTTAAGCCTACTTCCTCTATTACTGGATGATACCACATCCATTACTAATATGTGACTTGTTATTTCTGTATAATATCATAAGTATTTTCTCTGTCATTAAATGCTCCCCTCCAATGAAATATTTAATAATCATATGCTTTAAAGTTCTTTATCTTGATGTAAATAAAATTTCTAAGCTTTCCTTCAACTTGAACTTCTGCAGCCTGAATAAACTCATTTTGTTTTTGTTTTCTTTTTCCCCCGAGACAGGCTCTCACTCTGCCGCTCAGGCTGCAGTGCAGTGGTGTGATCATAGCTCACTGCAACCTTGACCTTCTGGGCTCAAGTGATTCTCCAGCCTCCACCTCCTGAGTAGCTGGGATCACAGGTGTGTGCCACCATGCCCAGCTAATATTTTTATTTTCTGTAGAGATGAGGTCCCCCAGTGTTGCCCAGGCTGGTCTCGAACTCCTGGCCTCAAGCAATTCTCCTGCCTTGGCCTCCCAAAATGCTGAGATTACAGGTGTAAGCCACTGTGGCAGGCCTAAACTCATTTCTTTTACTACTTTTGAAACTTATATCATTATTTTTTTCTTGGTATTTACCTCTGAGATCTTAATATCGTTTTCTCAGGATGCTTTAGAACAAGTAATGTATAATATCTTCTGACTTTCCATATCATAATTTCTTCACACAGTTCTTCACACAGAATTCTTTTTCTTGTACTAGGGTTCCTTTTCTGAACACATTAGATTATTAGCCACGAATAGTTTTTTTGTTTTGTTTTGTTTCGTTTTTGAGACGGAGTCTTGCTTTGTTGCCCAGGCTGGAGTGCAGTGGGCACAATCTCGACTCACTGCAACCTCCACCTTCTGGGTTCAAACAATTCTCCTGCCTCAGCCTCCCAAGTGACTGGGACTACAGTTGCATGCCACCACACCTGGCTAATTTTTGTATTTTTAGTAGAGACAAGGTTTCACCATACTGGTCAGGTGGTCTTGAACTCCTGACCTCAGGTGATCCACCTGCCTCGACCTCCCAAAGTGTTGGGATTGCAGGCGCGAGCCACTGCACCCAGCCAGGTGGTAAGTTCTTTTTTTTTTTTTTTTTCCCGTGAATAGGTTTAAAATTTAAAGCAGTATGCATTCTGTTATATAGCACATTGATGATTAATAAGAACATATATCAAATTATTTCCACAAATCTAAGATATTTTTCCACTTGATGCATAATTTCCATAACATATGATATGTTCCTGGCTTTACTCCTTGGATTTATTTAAGCCAGATTCCTGAGGTTGGAGGCTGGCTAGAAATAGCACTATACAGATTCTGTCTGTAAGAACACCAGACAGCATATCTGAAGTAATACACATGGATTGAAGTGGTCTAAGTGATGGGCCGAAAGTGTCCATTAGTTCTGGCTTGTATTGTTACTGAGAAGTGTCAACCTAAAGTAAAAAAACTGAGGACAGATTAATAAAGAGTTTATTTAAGCCAAGTTTGAGCACTGCAACCCAGAAGCACAGGGATTCAAGTTGTTCTGAATATATGCTCCGGTTAGCAGCAGTTACAGCAATTACAAGTGGAGATATATATATATATATATATTTCTAGAGACAGGGTCTGGCTCTGTTGCCCAGACTGAAGTACAGTGGTGCAGTCACAGCTCACTGCAGCCTTGACCTCATGGGCTCAAGGGATCCCTGTGCCTCAGCCTCCTGAGTCGCTAAGACAACAGACACAAACGTGCCACCATGTCTAGTCAGGAACAAAATACCTTTAAACAGTCATGCCTGAACATGGGTGCAGGAAGGGTTTGGGATGTGTGGCTGAAGTCCCATACTCCTGTCTCTCTGGGCCTGATGAATTGTGCACACCTCACAGAGCTCAGACTGCTCTGGGCTGTATTTTTCTCAGAAGTCAGCAATTATTCTTGATATTGTTTACCTATATGTAATGTGCCTTTTTTCTGATTGCTTTTAATATTTTCTCTTTATCATTGACTTTTAGCAGTTTGATTATGAGATGATGCAGTTTTGTGTTCATCTTGCTTCATATTCATCAATGTTATTGGGTTATATTTTTCATTCAATTTGGAAAATATTATACCAGTATTTCTTTAAATGTATCTCTGCTCCAATCTGTTCCTTCTCCTTCCTCTTGATTATCTATCTATCTATCTATGTATCTATCTATCCTTCCATCCATCCATCCATCCAAAGAGAGAGAGAAAGACTACATATGTTTCACAGGTCACTGAGGCTTCATTCACTTTTTTTCAATCTTTGCCCTCTCTGCTTCAGTTTTCCATAGTTCTCGTGGCCTGTCTTCAAGTTTTTGCCTCAGTAATGGTAAACCTATCTTGTGATGTTTTCATTTTATATGCCGTATTTTTCAGTTTTATCATTTCTATTTGCTTCTTTTTTAAATGTTTCATTTTTCTGTTGAATACTCTGTTTTCTCAGTATGTTCATGTTTTTCTTAAAATATTTGAATATCTTTATAATAATGGTTCTAAAATCCTATCTACTAATTTCACCATCACGTTTATTTCTTGTTCTGTTTCTATAGGCAGATTTATTTTATCCTACTGAATATTTGGGATTGGCATACTTGGCAGTTAACACAACCTCACATTGGGCTATCATAGTGTAGAAGGCCAGGTGGAAGCATCTAGAACTTTCCCCACCCCCAGCCAAGAAGGAATATCAAAACCAGTATTACATCCTGGGTTAGGGAGACAGTATGGGAGCAGATGGCAGAAATTAGTGTCATTCATAAGTATCTAAGGGGAGGCCAGACGGGGTGGCTCATACCCAGCACTTTAGAAGGTCGAGGTGGGCAAATCACTTGAGGTCAGGTGTTCGAGACCAGCCTCGCCAACATGTGAAAACCTGTCTCTACTAAAAAATACAACAGTTAGCTGGGCATGATCGTGCGTGCCTTTAGTCCCAGCGACTCGGGAGGCTGAGGCAGGAGAATCGCTTGAACCCAGGAGGCGGCAGTAAGGCAGGATCGCACCACTGCACTCCAGCCTGGGTGACAGAGCAAGACTCTGTCTCTCTCTCTCTCTCCTCCCCACCCCCCTCTCTCTCTCTCTCTCTCTCACACACACACACACACACACACACAAAGTATCTAAAGGGAAAATACTTTTGTCAGGGCTCACATTAAGAATTCCATTGAATTATAAGCTACGCTTTCTGCCTTAGTACTTAGGCGAAAATGAAATGTGTGAAGATTCAAATGAGGAGCATAAATACAGTTGCAGAAAGTATTGAGACATAAGAAAATATAAGTAACTGCGTCCACGTGTTTAAAAACCTAATGATATGAACAAATTCCTAGAAAATATAACTTAGCAAAACAGACTCAAGAATAAATAGAACATCTGAATGCTCTTATAATCATTTTTGCAATTAAATTGGTTGTTAAAAGTTTAACCGAATCTGCCTCCATATGTATTTTAAGTTCAGCCTAAAGGTTTCTCCGTATGTAGTAAACTGTAACCTAACTGGATGTGTAAATAAATTGTAACCTACTCTTGTGTTCAACTGCCAAGCTGTAGTCAATCTGACTGTTCCTGTACCTCTCTTCCATTTTCTGTATATAACTTTCCTTTTACTGTCCATAAATATTTTTCAACCAAACAGCAGCACTGGAGTCTCTCTGAACCTATTCTGGTTCAGGGCTGCCTGATTTGTGAATTATTCTTTGCTGTACTAAATCCCATTAAATTTAATTTGTTTAAAGTTTTTCTTTTAACATGGTAATTAAGACACTTCTCAAAAGTAAACTCCAGCTCAGAAAGTTCTATATGTGAATTCAATGAAACATTCAAGGAACATACAGTTCTATTCTTAAACAAGCTCTTTCTAAGACTAGAAAAAGAGAAAATATCCCAAACTAATTTAACAAGCCCAGTTGAACCTTGCTAATAAAATTAGACAATGACAATATGAACAAGGAAAACTATAGGCCATTTTTACGGTAAGAAAACCCAAAACAAGTATACCAAATCAAATGGTATATAAAATATAAGCAGTTAAAGAATGAAAGAACTGTTTATGATTTTAAGAAATATACGAATTTACCTTTTGATTATTGCATAATAAAAAACGTATTTGTCTTTGTCCCAGATTACTAGCACAGAGCTCCTAAAACCCTTGGATTTTCCTGAGGGACAGAGTGTCTTTTGTTATTCATAACGAGCTTGTTTCCGTCATACCTGAGTTCATGCTGAGGTGACTCAAGGCAGGGCCCCTTGATAGCTTCAGGATGGGAGTTTATCATCCGAAAGACAAAGCTTGGAATCAGAGTGTTAGAACTTTCAGCCTTACACACTCACCCACTCAGCCACTTTTGGGGAGGAGAGGGAGGCTGGAGATTGTTGAATCACCACTGGCCAATGATTTAGTCAATCATGTATATGTAATGAAACCTTGATTAAACACTCTGAACAAGAGGCTCTGGAAGCCTCCAGGTGGGGGAACACATCAATGTGCTGGGATGGTGGTACACGTAGAGCACATGGAAGCTCCGTGTCTTCCCCGCCCCCACCTACACACACTCAATACTTAATTTCTGAATTGTATTCTCTATAATAAAACCGTAATCATAATTATAAAGCTTTCCTAAGTTCTGTGAGTCATTCTAGTGAATTATTAAACCAAAGTGGAGGTCGTAGGGAGCCCCACATGGATAGCTGGTCAGTCAGAAGTATGCATAGCCTCCAGGTCTTACCAATGGTGTCTGAAATGAGGGTGGTCTTGTGGGACTGAGCCCTTAACCTGTGGAATCTGCACTCATTCTGGGTTGTGTCAGAACTGAACTACATTGTAGGACACCCAGTTGCTGTCAGAGAATCAGGGAATGATTGGAAAGACACATCACTGGTTAACAAATTAAGAAAAATTACGTGATCATCACAAAAAGGACAATAAGAAAATACGTGGCAGCTCCTTTAGGGCTGACCTTGCCAAGCAGCTTGCCCAGATCCTGTACTGTGTACATAGTGGACCACAACCTTGCGTTACAGGTGAACCAAGTCCGTGAAGGGCTTCTGAAAGCCAGAGCCCCTAAGCTAACTTCTCTAACTTCAAGCCGACTCATCCATTTTTTTCTACTACTGTGTATGATTATTATGATTTTCTACATGTGCTACCATGTGAAAGTCACAGATTTTTAAAAGTAAATGATCTTCACTCAAAGAGGTAACTCTTTTGTCCTGTTGTTCTACCCCCTAATAATTGCTATGTAAAATCTATTGGTTTCATTTGACTAGAGCTTATCTATTTAAAACTTTTTAAACCTGTAATTACTACGAGTTTCTCTTTTCTTCTCTCCATGTCCCTAGTTAATGTGACACAAGAATCATGGGTAAAAGTACCCCAAACTTCCCTTGATTGGGCTGAATCCAGGCCAAGATTGAGGGAGTATTAGCATGTCTATTTGACTATTTATATAGTCAAACCCTGCAAAATAATTGTTTTCAGTAATCAGACTGATATTTTTATCTCCATTGGTTTGAGTGCTACAGAACCTAAGAGGGAAAGAACTATTTTCCTTATTGATCTTTTAATATGCCAATACATATGATTTTTAAAATAAAGAATTATTCTGACTTAAAATAAATAGATGAGACAAAAAGAAATGCAGGTTCTCCAATAATTTGCAAACTATTCACCTATTGCAAACGTTTCCATAAATAGCCCCCTCTTCTGCTCTTATTCTCTCTAAACTCTGTTGGAAAATCTCCTTGAAAACTCTTTCATTTACCAACTCCAAGCTAAGCCTCCTGCCCTCCTCTCTTCGGCCTTATACTGACCTGTGGCCAGTGTCAGATGGGCCCCTTAGAGCAAAGCTTTTTGCTCTTCCTTCACCCTCTCCACTGTCTTCATGCACTGTCCATGTGGAATCTTTCTTTCTTAAACGACTTAAATAATGACTTGCCCCATTAACTGAAGTCATGGTTGGTGAGTTTTCAGCCTCCATTTTTTTTTCAGTTTTTCAATTCCTGTTGGCCAGGAGCGCCTTCCAGAAATCAACACATCATGCCTCTGTTCTGAAATAGGCATCTTCCAGGTAACCCTCAAATAGAACATATTTTGAAGAATTGCAGGCTCATTTCAGTTAGCATGGCATTGAGCAAGCAATTCTCTTTCCACCCTCTTTAGAGGTGTTTATTCAGTGGCTCCTGTCTATGAAGGGTGTCTTCAATCTGCATTCTGAAGGAAAGAATCTCCACCAGCCATATTTTTGCCAATGCTTGTCCCATTCTTTCTTCCTTGCCACTCCTCCAAAACACACACATACATTCTATACCTCTACTAGCACCCACTATAATCACTGTTTCTACATTCACAGATGCAAAATGCCTTTAGGTTCAGAGATGGTTAGCGTTTTCTTTTTGTCACAAAATCTCCGTAGGTTGCCTTTTTGGATTTTTAGTAATAATCTTACATAGAATATACTTACATAGGACATGGTTCCTAGCCAAAGACATCCAAAAGGTTTGCTTAAAAACATGTCTTGTTGGGTCAGCCTTTATTAAATCCTCCCCAGGAGCTGATATTTTGGAAACAAAATATTACTGGTAAAGAGAAGCATGTGAAGTTTCCAAAAGCAAAAGCGTCTGTAACCAATGAACAGATACAATTTCAAGGCCTGTACAGTAAAGCAGCTGTTAGATGATTTACTGGAAAATTCCTCCAAAACATAATAGAGGCTGCCCACTACAAAGGAAATATTTTTCCTTCAAGTGCATAATATTAAAGTTCAATATGTTATGTACTCAAATTACCTCTCTATTAAAATCTGGGGTTTTCATGATAACCTCCACCATGGGGACTTGATTCTCATTCCATCCCAATGAAAAGCCAGGACAGCACTGGTTGGTGTGAGATTCATGAGGTGAGTTCTAAACTCCAGAGACTCATTCCTTTTGTGCAGCTTCCAGTATCAATAACACAGGATAGGACTTCATTTCCCAGGCATATAAGTGACTCACACTAAACTAGGCAAAGCCGATAACCTCTCACTTTCGTTTACAGAAATGATCATATAGCTGCCAGTGGGGCACCATGTGATTTTTCAAGGCGGTGAGCACAATTGCAAAGCAATACTTGCAGGAATCATAGAGGGAAAGAACGATTGTTTCCAGCACCTCCCTTATCTCACTACATGGATGAACACTGCATAGAGGGACATTCTCAGATGCCACAGCACCTGAGTGTTTTGGTAAAGTCCTGATGGAGACCAGGGAAGGTGGCAAGAGAATGAGGTGTGCAGCACACAGCACAGTCACTGCTCCACAGCACCAGAGATCTGGGGGCACACGTGGAACCAAATGGGTAAAAAAAAAAAGTCTTCATAGTCCTCAAGCCAATAATTCTCCATTTAACCTCATTTTTGACTCTGCCAACTCCCATATTAGGAGTTATCAGAAACCTTTAGGGAAAGATTTGTTAAGCGTTACAGAATTAGAGCAAGGAAAGATGAATATGTTTCTAGTGTTCTATACCACTGTAGGACTACTACAGTTAACAACAATATGTAGTTTCAAATAGAAGGAAGGATATTGAATGTTCCCAACACAAAGAAATGATAAATGTTTGAGATGATGGATATGCTAATTACCCTGATCTGATCATACATTATATGTATCAAAACATCATTATATACCCCATGAATATGTACAATTATTATGCATAAATTAAGAAGGAAAGAAATCTCTTGGACTCCCTGTAATGTTGTATTTAGGCACAGAACACATTCTGACTCAAACTAGAAGATGGAGGTCTCCACCTGTACAAAGGGCACTATTGCACTTCCTAGGGGTATGGACTAGAGCTTCTGATCTACACAGGAAAAGTAGAAATGGCAGTCAAGAGCCACACTGATGCAAGCTGAAGTCAAAACAAGAGGTGTTCCCTGCCACTTGTCTCTTATTATTTTGAATATGCCAACTAATTGCAGCCCACCCATCCACCCCTCCTTGTGCCAGAGGTGTGGGCTAAGCCATTGCTGCAGAAGTCCTCCTCAGCACACAGCTGTTTATCTGGTCATTGATCAACGGTAAGGAGGCTGCTCCTACCTTTGTTTGGATGTTCAGAGAGCAAGAGGAGACCCTTGGTTCCAATATGTATATCTATTTGATTAAACCTTCAGGCTAAACAATCCTGTTTTTCCTAAGAAATGAACATGGAAATGGTCAAATGTCCACAGGAACATTGGTACAGGAAGAGTATGTTCAATAATCATGAGATATGAGTCAAATGTCCAGAGTGTGATTTTGACATGAACCTTTATTGTGGGAGAGGGAGGGAGGATTGAGCTATCTGAGAATCAGTTCTGGCCAAGTCCCTTGAGCCTGCTTGGGTGTGAAGGTTTCAGTTCTTTTGTCAACAACTCAGCTCTACTCTGTTCAGGGAAGATAACATGCTTTACTCTTAGTGAAATAGGTTATTTTGGGGGAAATACGTGGAAAGTTACTTTTTAAGAAATTCCAGTAAATATGAAAGGCTCCTATCTGAAGATGCACATTTGGCTTGTTGTGAGAATTTTTTCCTTACTTATGAAAAAAATCTTGTCTTCAAATTTGTCTGGAACTGTTTACTACATTGCCCTTTTGAGTTGCACCAATAAGAAGGGCGTCAACCACTGTTTCCAATAATACTCTGCTCAGTCATGGTGATAGTATGCCCCTGCCTCCCATGCTGCCACACCAGTCCCAGCAGAGGAGCACCTGTGAAGTCTGTTCTGCATCACAGCAGTAAGCAGTCACAGGGCCTATTAGTTACACACAGCAGGAGAGACCTTGGGGTCAGCGTTAGAGTTATGTTTTTCATATGCATGCTAGACAGCTTACATTCTGCACTCTGGTGGCATGCACATGTCCTGGAGAGTAAGGCTCCTTTGGTTCCCTCACTTTTCTGTTGCTAGTAGACCCCAGGCTTTGTTCAGGGATCAGGCAACACTATGCTTATGGTAGTTAGGCTCAGGCTCAGAGAGGAGTCATGGATCATCCATTCCCCTTTGCCTGTGAATGGTGTAGGGATCATGCCAAAAAAAGAAACACTGCTTAGGGGCTTTGGAAAAAGTATTTTCTTCCTAGTAAAAGAAATCTTGGTATGACTGAGCTGATAAATCAATCCACCCTGCAACCCTAATTTTGGACTTCTTGTTTGGAGAGATAATAAATTCTTTATTGTTTACACCCCATTGGATATAGTGAAAATTGCACCAAAAAGCATCCTAACTGGTCCTCAGGGGTAGGAACCTGAATCTATTTCAACTTCTGGAAGTGTGTTATGAGCCACAGACTGTCAACTCCTACACGAGCTGAGAAAACAAGCATCCATGGTAAACTGGGGGCATTGAAGAAATCGCAGTTGAATTTGCTCACCTGTAAAATGGGAATATCAGCAGTAACAATGTCAAAGTTTCATCCTGATGATTAATTTAACCCAGGCAAAGCTCTTAAAGCAGTGCCTAGCACATAGTAAAGACACAATTTAATTGTCAAGTGTTATTATAGAGATGAGGCAAGAAGGATTGATCATTTGGGGCTAAATTAGAGACACCAACTAGGAACAAAGATACTCACTTGCAAAGAGAAAGATGATGGCAGACACCTCGCATGGCAGGCTAGTAGTAAAGTAATATAGAGGAGATCATAATTACAGTTGATCAGGGCCTGTTCTTCACGTTCATTCCTTTTGCATGAACACAATTTCCTCCATACCCACGGTTTACCATTAATGCTTATGTTTTCAACTTATATAGGAGTTGATAGTTTCAAGCTTATAATACTCTTCCAGAAATTGAAAGTAAAATCAGGTTCTTACCCCTGAGGACCAGTTAGGATGGCTTTTTGGTGCAATTTTCACTATATCTAATGGGGTTTAAACAATAAGGAATTTATCATCTCTCTATACAAGAAGTCCAAAATTAGGGTTGCAGGGTGGGTTGATTTAGCTGCTCAGTCATATCAAGCTTTCTTTTACTAGGAAGAAAAAACATTTTCCCAAAGCCCCATGTACTCCCCCTAAGTACATGGGTGAGCTGGGTGTGACTGCAGCTCTCATCCAGAGTTTGTCTCTAGGATTGGTTTAGTTCACCTGGTGTGATAGACTGAATAATGAATGACTATTCTTCCCAAAGATGTCCATGTCCTAATCCTTGGAACCTATGAAAATATTAATTTAGTTCAATGACAAAAGGGACTTAGCACATGTGATTACATTAGGGATCGAGAGATTATCCTGAATTATCCAGGAGAGCCCAAGATCCTTATAAAAAGGAGGAAAGTCAATAGTAGGAGATGTGATAATGGAAGCCACAGACTGGAGTGATGTGAGGAAGGGGCCACAAGCGAAGGAATATAGGCAGTCTCTAGAATCTGAAAAAGGCATGGAAACAGATTCTCCCTGAAGCATCCAGAAGGAACACAGCCCTGCCTACAGATGAACTTTAAACTTCTGACCCCTGAACTGTCAAAGAATACATCTGCGTTGTTTTAGGCCACTAAGTTTGTGATAATTTGTTACACCTGCAACAGGAAATTAATATACCTGACTAACCAGCTGAGACATACTCCCTAACTCCCTTTGTTAGTTTGTATGTTTCTGCTGCAAATAACAGAAGACTGAACTCAAAATGGTTTCTACAGTGAAGGGATCTATTGTCTCACATATTTTAAAAAAAGAGTAACAAAGTCAGGATGTTACAAGTTGGTTCATTCAACAGCTCAATGACATCATCAAAGATCCAGGATTTTTTTTTCCCCAAATCCTTGCTCTGTTTTTTTCAGTACAAACGTTTACCTTTTTGGGTTGGCCCACTGATGGTCAAATGTGGTTGCTGCAGTTACACTCATGGTCAAAAGTGGTTACTGCAGTTCTGAGCACTATATCTTTACACGTTAATGTCTAAAATTTGGAAAAGAAAACCTCCTCTTTCCTGTGTCGTTTTTAAAGTACCAGGAATATTTCCCAAGAAGTCTCCCAGTAGGCTTTGCTTCTCATAGCATTAGCAAGAATGGAGTCATTCAGCCATTTCTAAACCAGTTGCTGAAAGAGGCATAGAATCAAGATTCACCTCCTGGGACAACTGAAGGTCTGACCTCTTTTGAAAGATGTGCTGGCCTAGTTCCTGGGTTGTGTTAGTGAGTAAGAAGAGGGGAGAAGGATAGCACAATTAGCAAATAGCAATGTTTGTTATACACCCTCCTCAAGGTTCCTTGTGAGCAGTCAACCTTACCAGACAGAACAATCTTCCAAGGTAAATGAGGGCTCTTTTAGGCAAGGTGTGCAAATGTCTATAATTCTTATTCTTTTTGCTCAGGATCTTCTGACTACTGAAACATTCATTTAATTTATATTTTTATTTGCATAGGGTAAGCCCTAAATGTTTACTGAACTCGGGGTCAATGTTTGTGCCTCCAGTGATATTATTGTATTATAGTTTGGTTCTCAACCATGTGGGCTGATATTTACAATCTGTTGGAGATTTCATGAGGCATAGATATATAAAAATAAAAGTACTAACTTTCATATAACATTTTCTTTGTGCCTGTCATACTAAGAAGTTTACATAATTCATTTAACCTTAGCTATAGGAAGTGCTACTGTTTTTAATTCCCATTTTATAGGTGAAGAAATTTAGGCACAGAGAGGAAAACCATTGCTAATCCACAAATTCCTAAAGCAAAACAATTTTCATCATAGCAATATGTTGTTTTAATTATGGATATATTTAAATGGATGAAATGTCTAGAAGGAAAATATTGGTAATTTATCTGGATGACTCCAAATAAATATTTGATATGGTAACAGGAAAAGAGCAATTAGAGAGCCACCCCTTACCATTGCTTAACCTTTCCCATAGGGGTGGCTCTCTAATTATATTTTTTAAGACAGTGATAACAATTTAGGAAATACATGCCTGATACATGATAAAAACTGCAGGGGGATTTTATCCAAAAAATTATTTTAGGTATAAAATTAAATAATATAAAGAGCACTCAAACCTAAATAAAGGGCCGACAAAAACAAAATGATAAATAATGTGTATGTGGGAAAGAAACCAACAGAAAAATATAAACTATAGATTGTGGCATAAAACTCTGATATCAACTAGAGGGAAAATGTGAGATTTCAAGTAGTTGACTTGGAATCAAAATCCTGTGGCTTTCCCTAGTTGGAGACCAACATTTTTACTGTTTGTATAACTATGTTGACTATTCTCTACATTAACCTCTTCTTTCAAAAGTATATATGGAATATTGTGCTATAACCATTCTACACTTGTAAGCCTAGACTATGTTTTGGCTAGTGGACTTTCCCAATCACTAGTTATCCATTTTACTGCTATTGGTTTTATACAGTCTATTGTATACAACTATTGTTTAATTGTATACAATACTCTACAATACAGCCTATTGTATAAAACTATTTATCTATTGGTTTAATACAGCCAAATGTTTTCATCAATCATTTCATAAATGTAGGGATAGTAATAAACTTCATGTTAAATTTATTGACTCCTTCTAGGAGAGACAATTATGCCTGAAAATGCTGGTATCATTATGCTGCTTGGCACTGTAAGGGAAATTGAGATGGTTTTAAATAATCTACTGAACAGTAGGAATTTCTATACTGAGTAAATAAAGATTTTTTTTAAAAAATTCCCCTCATCTGAGTTCTATTAGAACTAAACTATATGATACAAAGTAAACCAAGGAATGCCTTCAGGAACACAAAATCCTGAAACACATAAAGGGAAATAAAAGGCTAATTTATGGTAAAATACAAAGCATAAAACACAAAAGTTCCTAAAGCAAAACAATTTTCATCACAGCAGTACGTTGTTTTAATTACGGCTACATTTAAACAGATGAAATGTCTAGAAAGAAAATATTGGTAATTTATCTGGATGGCTCCAAATAAATATTTGATGTGGTACTAGGAAAAGAGTAATGATCCCGATTTTCTTCTTTTCAGAACTTGACTCTAAAACTGTTCTTGTTATAACTATTTCCAAAAGGAGTTGAATAAAATAGTTCACTGATAATTACGAATGTACTTCCTCTTTGCATTTAGTTTCCCCAGGCTGATTTATTCTTGCCAAGCAGTTCTGAACACATGATTTCCTCTGAATCTCTAGATTTTAAATTGACATTTCTATGGAATGTTGAATCATTGCGGGTAGAGTTTTAATTAGTCTCAGGCCTTTGGAAACCAATTTGGCAGAATACACAAGAGTCCTACAATGTTTTGGTATCTGACCCAATGGTTCTGATTGCGGAAGTCACTTTCAGGAAATAAGACAAAATTCAGAAAATATATTTATGTTCAATAATGTTTATTCATGTGGTAATTTTACTAGCCAAGACAAGAAATAATCTAAACAGCCAGTAATGGCAAGATAGTTAAGCAAATTATGATACAACCACTGAATGAGATGTTACTGTTTGCAACAGTTATGATAAAATGAGAAAATTCTTAAATATGACAAGTGCAGGGACATGTAGATGGCAAAAGGCAAAACTGCATTTGGCATTTGATCTTACTTCAGCCATATAAAACAATATGGTTGAATTTTAGTATCTCGATAACATATTAAAACTGCCTGTTGATAGTTCGGAAAAAAGCTAAGCTAAATATATTATTTAGGCGCATATACACATACATGTGTGTTTGCAGGTGTACATGTGTGCATTATGAAACTAAAAAAAGGAATGAGAAACACAAAATTGGGGATAACAGTCACCTCAGGCAGGAAGGCACAGGATCAGGAGGCACCAGGGAAAACAAGTACAGGAGACATAAACATTTTACTTTTGGACAGGGCAGAGGGTCTTTGTTATTTATTATGTCATTTCATGATGAATAACCAATGAAGAATGGCTATGCATGGACCAGTGATTAATATGTGCCATAAACCAATAATTCTGATTCATTCCATTTTCACCGTTATTAAAATAGGAGATTATGAGTGACTTTTTTCGCATTATACATAAATGTCTACAATTTCTGAATTTCTTTTTCTTTCTTTTTGAGACAGAGTCTCGCTCTTTCCCCCAGGCTGGAGTGAAGTGGCGTAATCTCGATTCATTGCAACCTCTGCCCCCCAGGTTTAAGCAATTCTCCTGCCTCAGCCTCCTGAGTAGCTAGGACTACAGGTGCACACAACCACCCCTGGCTAATTTTTTGTATTTTTAGTAGAGACGGGGTTTTACCGTGTTGCCCAGGCTAGTCTCAAACTCCTGAGCTCAGGCAATCCACCCACCTCGGCCTCCCAAAGTGCTGGGATTACAGGCGTGAGCCACCGCGCCCGGCCAATTTCTAAATTTCTATAGTTAGTTTTATACTTTTAAAATGTAAAAACAATAAACTGATCTAGAAAGCTTGCAGATTAAAAATAAATTCAATAGATATGTTATACCTGCGTCTGGATAAGCCAGACTTACCCAATTAAGGTGAGGCAATTGAACGGAAAGCTAGACGTTAATTAAGACTAAACTGAAAACAGTTAGTGGTTATATTATCCAGGCCTGATTTTATTTTCTTAGTCCTGATTAGTCTTCTCTGAGTATCTGACCAAACTGAGCCTTAAGGTAACAAACTCAAAGTATTATATTTTCTTATAATAATCATAACAGCTAACATTGATTTAACAGGTACTGTGTTAATATTTTTCATCCATGGTCAGATTTAACACTCACACTAAACATATATTATCCAAATTTGACAGATGAGAAAACTGAGGCACAAAGATAGGTGCCTTGCCCAAAGATCACACCAGCAGTAAATAAAGGAGCTCAAAATTGGAGCTTAATATGGATCAACCCTCCTGCTGAGGAAATCAAAAAGCTTTGTCCAATGTTCATCTCAATAAATACTCAGTTACCAAAGTGGAAGTGTAATAAGCCTGAGAGGGGAGCCTAGGATTCGGCTGTTAGAACCCTGTGTGAGGGTAGATTTAGGGCATAGGCTCTCAGGGTATGGGTCTGGAGACCAAAATTGGAGAAGTACAGATCCTATTAGTTCGTTCTCATGCTGCTATAAAGAACTGCCCAAGACTGGGTAATTTATAAGGAAAAGAAGTTTCATGGACTCACAGTTCCACATGGCTGGGGAAGGCCTCAGGAAATTTACAATCATGGCAGAAGGCACCGCTTCACAGGGTTGCAGGAGAGAGAATGAGCGCCAGCAGTGGAAATGCCAGATGCTTATAAAACCATCAGATCTCGTGAGAACTCACTCACTGTCACGAGAACAGCATGGGGGAAACCAGCCCCATGATTCAATTACTTCCCACTCGGTCCCTCCCAGGACACGTGGTGATTATGGGAATTCAAGATGAGATTTGGCTGGGGACACAGCTGAACCGTATCACTAGGATATAATATATCCCAAGGATATATTGGCAGAATAATATATAGTGCTTTGAGCATAGGATCAAGGGCTATAACTGCTTAGGTTTATATATGGCTTCACCATCTTTTAGCTCTGTGACCTAGGAAAGATACTGGAGTTCTCTGTGTTTCAGTTCCTGTAACTGTAAAGTTGGGATAATAGTAGTACCTACCTCAGAGTCATTGTGTGTATTCAATGAGTTAATCTATGGCAAGCACTTAGAATGATGCTTGGCACATAGCACTTACTAAATGTTAACTATTATAATTTTAGCGTACATTTTCACAGTTCTTGATCTTTATTCTCTTTCTCTCTCACCATCGCCACCTCTGTTCCCCACCTCATTGCACAGTCATAGGTTGCTCTGAATTACTTGGGAAATGAAACAAAGTATAAATATAGAATGGAAAATAACCTTTATAATATTATTAAATTACTTTCATGATATGGAGTAGACTAAAAAATGCAGAAACAGGTATTTTTTGTATTTAAAACACCATAATTTTCTTTCTATGAATAGCATCTTTGCATTCAAGTGTTAGCTCTATCATTAACTATATAATCTTGAGAAAGTCTCCACTCAGCCTCAGTCTTCTCACTTCACAGATAGAGGTGACAATGCCAGGATTGCCTCCTGAATGCTTTATTCTGGAGTGCTTCGGCAGGTTTCTTCTTTCATTCCATGATCCACATTTACATTTAGTGAGTACCTGCTTTGTGCCAGACTCGTGTTGGAGGCCTGACATGCAAAGTATCTGTTACTTTGAGTAATTCATGCTGGAGGAACGTGCAGTCCTAGACTGGTGTGGGTGGGTGGGTGTGTGTGCGTGTGTGAGAGAGAGAGAGAGAGAGACAGAGTGTGTGCGTGTGTGTGACATGAATGCATGTGCAGGGGTGATGAGGCAAGGTACGGGGTATGGATATTCCAATTGCAAATAACAATTTTCAAATTCTGAAAAATACACGAACCACAAAGAGGGGACTAATTGCTGGATTTATCTTGGCCATTCAGGAACAGGTTTTCATTTTGCATGAAACATATGCATGTTTCCATGGGGTTTTCTTTTTACCTATAATTGCCCACATATGAAATATTTGTTTTGCATTTGTGTTGGATCTTTTACAATTCAACAAATCTTTAATCCAGCTTCTCAGGACAGAACATTTGTTATTGTTTGGCAGAAATTTTCTCACTTTTCATGTTCAATTATTCAGTTAGTTAGATAGAAAATAATGATATTACTACCCTTTCATGCTTATCCCTTGACATTTTCCATAAATAGAAACTTTGTTCATTGGCTAGAATCCTGTTTAATACTATGAAATGTCAAAGGCAGGATTTAGTATACTAGTCTCTTTGGAGAAAAGAATGTAGGTCTCTAATTCAATTACAAATGAAACTGAATTTGATAGCCCCAGACTACCTGCCAATAATATTTCTGTAGCCACAAATAACCTCTCAACTCAGCATTTCAGTTTTTGGTCAGGTCAGAAAAGTTCTACTTTGGGTCATGTTAGTCATTAGTTTGCACATTTCTTCAAATGTTCATTTAGTACCCACCATGTGTATATCCATTCAGCAGAAAAGCCCACCAAGCTACCCAAGGCCATACCTAGATGGCGTCAACATTAAGCTACCCTACCAACACAAAAGACTATGGTTTTGGCATCTAAATAAAGGAAAAAGACTCCAGAAAAAAGCCTAAACTTTTTTTTTTGACCTATCATCAGGATATTTGGTATTGCTTAAACTGAGCCAAAAATATTTTAAAATCTTGCTTCTCAAAATGTAATTCGAGAAGAAATACAAATGACTAATAAACCACAAAAAGATGCCTGGTCTCACAGTGATAAAAGAAATGAAAAATAAAGCAAGACAAAATACTATTTTATCCTATTAAATTGGTAATGACTTGAAAATTGGTAATATCCAATGTTAACAAGGGTGGAGAGACAGGCACTCTTACTTAGCCAGTGGGCCTTAATATGGTATGATTTTTCCACTATAGATAGATCAAAAAGCTGAAAAAAAAAAAGTATTTTTTTCCCAGAAGGAAAAAATCCTAATATGTATCCTTTGACCTTGAAATTCTACTTGTAAGGAATTATCTTAAGAAAATAATCATAAATGTACACAAATGTTTGCCTTCAAGGATAATTGCTGCTCTGTTTTCTTTTTTTTTTTTTTTTTTTTGAGACGGAGTCTCGCTCTGCCGTTCAGGCTAGAGTGCAGTGGCCGGATCTCAGCTCACTGCAAGCTCCGCCTCCCGGGTTGACGCCATTCTCCTGCCTCAGCCTCTCGAGTAGCTGGGACTACAGGCGCCCGCCACCTCGCCCGGCTAGTTTTTTGTATTTTTTAGTAGAGATGGGGTTTCACCGTGTTAGTCAGGATGGTCTCGATCTCCTGACCTCGTGATCCGCCCGTCTCGGCCTCCCAAAGTGCTGGGATTACAGGCTTGAGCCACCGCGCCCGGCCAGCTCTGTTTTCAACAATTAGTTTAGTTTTAAAAATGAAACATGCAACAATGAGGAATTGGTTAAACAAAAGATACTATACCCATACAATGTAATGTATGTAATCATTAAAAATAATGTTATGTTAGAATGTTTTGTGACAAGAATATATTTGTTTTTTTCTTTTTCTCTTTTATTTATTTATTTATTTTGAGACAGAGTTTCACTCTGTCACCCAGGCTGGAAAGCAGCGGCGTGAACTTGGCACACTAAAACCTTCGCTCCCAGGGTTCAAGCCATTCTCCTGCCTCGGCCTCCTGAGTAACTGGGACTGCAGGCCTGTGCCACCACACTGGGCTAATTTTTGTATTTTTAGTAGGGACAGGGTTTCACCATGTTGGCCAGCCTGTTGTTGGACTCCTGACCTCCAGTGATCCACCCGCCTTGGCCTCCCAAACTGCTGGGATTACAGTCATGAGCCACTGTGCCTGGCCATATTTATGATACGTTAAGTAAAAGAAAGAGATGAACCAACATGTTAGCAGTGATTATCACTAAATATATGAATCTAAGTTGATTTTTAAATTTTTTTCATTTTTTGTTTTTCTGTATTTTATGTGGTAAATGCATTTACCACTTTAATAAAAATACTTACAAAATATAATGTAATACTTTTAAGAAAAACATTTATGAAATATAATATAATGCTTTTTAAACTCCTATAAACTTCTAAATGCTATTAAGGCAAACAGATACTGGCATTCACCTTACAATCCCTGTTAGAATAACTTTGTTAAAATTTATATTCTGCTAGTTTTGTCAATTGAGCTCCAAATAATATAGAATGTAATATTTGTTGAAAACACTGTAAACACATAGAATTCTAGTGCCCCTTGTTAAACATTTTGTATAATACACGAAGTGGTTATGCACTATTTCAATGGACAGCTGAGATTTGCAAACTTGCACTCCTGTCCATAGGAAGCACATGGAAATAACAGGAACTAATGACAGATGTAGGTACTTTTGTAGTTGAATCCAAAATAACAGAGGTAGAAAGCAAACCCTCTTGCTATCCAGGGTGGCCTGCATTAAATTCTTGCCTCTGTCCTTCACTGACTGTTGTATAGACTGAATTTTGTCTCTCCCCCAATATTCATGTGTTGAAGCTCCCAGGGTGATGATATTTGGAGGTGGGGTCTTGGTAATTAGATCATGAAGGTAGAACCCTCATGAATGGGATCAGTGCCCTTGTAAGAAGAGACAGGAAAGAGATGAGCTCTCTGTTCACCATAGGAGGATACAAGAAGGCGTCTGTTTGCCAGTCACGAACAGAATCGGCCAGCACTTGGATCTTGAACATTCAGCCTACAGAACTGTGAGAAATAAATTTCTATTGTTTAAGCCACTCAGATTACGGTATTTTGTTAGAGCAATACAAACTGACTAAGACAGCTATGTTACCTTCGCTGACTCATTTAACTCCAGTAAAACAGAGATAATGATATTTACCTCTGCCTGTTGTTTTAGATTTAAATGAAAACTGGAGTGACAAGGGTAGAACTTACCTTGTACCTGGCAAATAAATACTCAATAAGCTTTAGCTATTATTAGCATCAATAAGTTCATCACATGACTGGTGCATTTGAAACCTGCTCAGTCCTATGCGGCTGATGTCAAATAGCAAGATTAGTCAACAACCTCCCACGTTCCTCAATGTTCCCCAAGGAATAAAAAGTGCAAGAAATTGAATTTGCAAATGCCCTTGCATTCCTACTTTATTTTCCTGTGTGTGTATGTGTGTGTGTGTGTGTGTGTGTGTGTGTGTGTTTGCCTTAAGGAATTTTTTGTTTAAAAAAATGGAGTAGAAGAAAACAGGAGCTGTACACCATAGTTAATATTGCAAAGCCTTGGAGAGTAATATATTCACTGCTTTGTGACCCAGAGCCCAGCAGGGGTTACAGCTTCAGAGTATTCACTTTGATTTGCATAATTCTTTTTCCTCCTTTAAAGTTATTTATTTATTTATTTATTTATTATTGTAAAATCTTTTAAGTCCCTGGATGGGTGAAAATCTGAACAAATTGGTAAACATTCCTGAAGTCCAGCAAAGAGTCTTCTCAATACAAGGAAATGTTGTAAATTATTCAGTGCACTGGGGATAGGGAACAATGACCATTTAATGTGGTGAAATAATTAACCTGCTAAAACAATGAGCGCTCACAGGAAAAATGCAGAAAAAGTTTACTTAAAAGAGGAAAACATTAGTGAGTTCTCTGTCACCTTCCAGTAGAATCAGTAATTGAAAACTCTAGCTCCAGGTCCAAAAGTAAAACCTCTCAGTCCTGTACAAGGCAGAGGAAAAAAAGTTGTTTACTTCCTGAAACACACAAAAGCTCATTTTTCAGATCTTAAAAAGAGATATAATTTAGAAAAGGGATAACCACAAACAACACTTTCTGCTGAGAACAAAAACCAAAGAAAAAAAATATTTATGGACATTCCCAAGAAACCGCTATGGCAAATCTCATTGGAACTTTAATTCATGTGGAGGCTTTGAAACATCAGCACACAGCAGGAAATGAAAGGGCACTTTTCCCTCTATCCATACCTCTAGAAATTGCAAAGAACGCCCTTATTTTTAGTAAAATTACTATCACATTTACAAGCAGCAGTTCTGGACGTGTGTCCTCAGCTCTGTGCCAGTATCAGTGTGTCGCTGTGGCTCCAAATCCACCAGAACATTTTGTTTTTCAAAAGCAGTTTTGCCTGAAAATACATTCACGTGGAGAGTAAGGAATGAGAGCTGTAGTGAATAATGAGAACTCGGGGTCTGAGAACAAGAGAAATCTGCAAGAGGTCTCAATGAGTATGTTATGAAGAAAAGATCTTTTTTAGCTCCCGGTGAATTCCTCAGCAATTAGTGGTTTCTCTTGAAATGATAGCAGTTGCGAGAACTGAGGCCAGAGAGCCATTGCTTGTCTACATCATGGGAATATCCTTGGCCTCTGAGAAAAACAAGCTGCATGGAGTTATTGTGGCATGAAATATGTTTTTCAAAGCCTTATGGGCCTCTTTTTAATAATATATGAAGCAAGCAGACAAATAATCAAACAAAGAAAATTCGTCGTTAATTAGGATTTCATAGATATTGCAAAATCGAGAGGCGCGTTCATACTATAAGATATTGTTTCCAAGCAGGGAAATGTGTCTCAGTGTGCCTAACTACCCTCCAAGAAGTCACTGAAACATTTGGACAAATAAAATCCAAGATAAATGGTTGTGGGATGTTGCAGGTAAAAATCACCCTAATTTTGGGGGATTACTCAAAAAAGATATAACAGAAAGCCCTGAAATACTTCTAAAATCGTCATATTTCCTTAAAGACAATCTATTATTTTCATTTTGCACTTTTTATGCTATTCCTAAGACAGCTTTGCCACCCTCTCCCATCAAACGCCTGATTATAAAAGATAGGCATGTTCATCAGAGACAACTGGAAAGAATTAAAAAAAAAAAACAGTCACCTATCATTCCACTGCCCAGGTGCTGACATAAGTAACATACTGACATATTGTCTTCTTTTTAATTTTTATTTTACATTAAGTTCTGGGATACACATGCAGAACGTGCAGGTTTGTTACATAGGTATACATGTGCCATGGTGGTTTGCTGCACCCATCAACCCATCATCTAGGTTTCAAGCCCCGCATGCATTAGATATTTGTCCTAATGCTCTCCCTTCCCTTGCTCCCCATCCCCCAACAGACCCCAGTGTGTGATGCTCCCCTCCCTGTATCCATGTGTGTTCCCATTGTTCAGCTCCCACTTATGAGTGAGAACATGCAGTGTTTGATTTCCTGTTCCTGTGTTAGTTTGCTCAGAATGATGGTTTTCAGCTTCATCCATGTCCCTGCAAAGGACATAAACTCATTCTTTTTTTATGGCAGTGGATACTGGCATGTTTTTATTTCTTGATATTTTTCTACATGCTTTTAAAAACTTAGCTGAGATTGTACTGCATAAGTGAAGTTTTTTCACTTAATGTATCACAGAAATTCTCGGAAGTCATGGAGAACATAGTTGCCATTTTGAAGGTATAATCATGCTTCATTACCCAAATACACCATATCGGGCTTAACTGTTTTCTCTCTTTTGTATATCTGTACACTGTTGGAATGTTTTATTATTGCAATTAATGAGAAACCATCCCTGTTAAAGTAAGAAAGAATTTTACCTTTATTTATTTCTGTGACTATGTGTACATCTCAATTTTGAGTGCCGACATCAGACATTCTGATTTATCTAATATTTGTTTTCTTTCATGTAGTTCCTCGAAAATTAAGGAGACTTATCTGTATCTAGAGCATACAAAGAACTCTTACAATTCAATCATAAAAATACAGGCCTGGTACAGTGGCTTACACCTATAATCTCAGTAGTTTGGGAGTTGAGGCATGAGGATCACTTGAGCCCAGGAGTTCAAGACTGGCCTAGGCAACATAGTGAGACCCTATCTCTACAAAAAACAAAAAAGTATCCGGCTATGGTGGTACACACCTGTAGTCCCAGCTACTCAGGAGGTTGAAGTGGGAGGACTGCTTGAGCCCAGGAGGTTGAGGCTGCAGTGATCTACGATGTGCCACTGCACTCCACAGCCTGGGTAACAGAGTGAGATCCAGCCTCAAAATAAATAAATAATTAAAAACAAATTTTTTCTAAAAAGACAAATCATTCCATTTTAAAGTAGGCAAAATAGGCCAGGTGCCATGGCTCACACATGTAATCTCAGCATTTTGGGAGGCTGAGGTTGGGGGATCACTTGAGCCTAGGAGTTTGAGACCAGCCTTGGCAATATAATGAGACCTTGTCTCTACAAAAGCTAAAATTAAAAAAATTAGCCAGGCATGGTGGTATGCACATGTAGTCCCAACTACTTGGGAGGCTGAGGTGGGAAGATTGTTTGAGCCCAGATATTCAGGGCTGCAGTGAGCTGTGACCATGCCACTGCACTCTAGCCTGGGAAACAGAGCAAGACACTGCCTCAAAAAAAAAAAAAAAAAAAAAGAAAAGGAAAAAAATCTGTCTTTACAAGACAGTTTTCAGACATTACAAATAAAGAATTATAGAAGACTCATTTTATACCAATTTCTGCTCCACATATAGTAAATTGTGTGTGAATATAGACAATCTGCACACCTATTTGTATAGTACAAACGGCATACCCGGAAACATTGTAGTGAATTGTTCATGTTTCTCTCTTCTATTTAGCAAATACTACATTCTGTTAATGCAGCAAATATTGTAATTTAGAGTACTCTATTTTAACTTTAATTGACTTCATGCATGATACATTTTTAATTATTTAATATTTTTAATTTTATTTATTTATTTATTTGAGACAGGGTTTCACCTTTTTGCCCAGGCTGGAGTGCAGTGGAGTAATCACAGATCATGGCTGCCTTGACATCCTAGGCACAAGGGATCCTCCTGCCTCAGCCTCCTGAGTACCTAGGACCACAGGCACGCACCATCCCTTACAGCTAATTTGTTATTTTTACTTTTTGTAGAGATGGAGTCTTTCTGTGTTGCCCAGGCTGGTCTTAAACTCCTGAGCTCAAGTGATCCTCCTGCCTTGGCTTCCCAAAGTGCTGGGAGGGGCATGAGCCACCATCTCCAGCTACATTTTTGGTTTTTTAAACAAACATATGAAAATTTAAAATTTTACTCCAAACTTTTTTTTAAAAATACAGATTATGCAGATTCCAATCATTTTCTCCTAGTTCAAAAATTTCTTCTTAGAAAATGTAATTAATATTTGGTGTGATAGGAAAGGCAAAGCCTTTTGAAGTCAGGTAAACTTGAGCTCAAATCCCAGCTTAGGGTAATTAATTAGGTAACTTTGAAAAGTTGTCTAACCTCTCTGAGACTCAGTTTTCTGACCTACAAAATAAGGATAATATTTGATTTGCAGGGTTGTTGAGATTAAATGAAACATCTTGAATAAAAGAGCCACATATAATTCCTGATTCATAATGGGCCCTTGAAAACTTTATTCTTTCTCTTTTAATTTATATATCATATGTCTCAGAATATAAACATACTCACAGGAAATATTTCTATATAGACACACACACACACACCCCATTTCATAAAAACGTATATTGTAAACAACTTCTGAAATTAAATTGACTACTTAGATGCAATATCGTGGGATTATTTCTAATGTTGTTCAAGGGTACTGGAGCCCAGCCAAAATAATTAAATCTCTAGCAAATTTAGTAATAAAAAAAGTCCCTAGCCATTGGCCATTGTAATTATTCTATTTCTGGGAAGAAAGGGGACAGGTTTATTTGTAGTATCCCATGCTTAATCATTAGTATTAAATGAATTAGTACCAGAACGAATCAAAGAAGCAAACAGCTGATTACGGCTGCTTTGTAAAAGAAAGAAGTAGTTGATGTTCACACAGGTTAAAGCAGCCAAAAAGGCCTCTAAATAAATGGCCAAGCTCTTTTTCTCCTTTTAAACTTGTTTTCTATGGTCTTTAGTTTGTGATTACTTAGATATTCACTTATTTCAGAGGACTTTTTGTGCAAATCCCAATTTAAAACTCAATCACGTTCTTATTAAATTGGGCTAACGACTGCTTTCAGAAGAAGAAACAAACTACAATAATTTATCTACAGAATTTGACTTTCTATGATTATACAGGCAATTAATTCAATTATAAAAATGACAAAATTTAGTCATAATGACAAAATTTAGTCATAAAATGATCCAGGCTGAAATGAGAAAAGATCATAAAGCCTCAAAGATTTATTCATGATTATTGAGATATATACATGGTAAGGAAGGATTGTGATATGCATTATAGAACACGGATAATCTATGTTTTGTTAATTCAATAATTCTGTCATACTTTTCCCCACATATATTTTGCAACCATTGTTTGTTATTCAGTATAGCTGGAGCGACTGTCCACTTGGAACTGTGTCTGTAATTGGTGACCTAGTTGCATTTTACAATCTGGCTAGAAATATCAGTATAATTAGCATATATCTTTCCTTTGGCCTTTCAAAGGGGTATTGCCATCACTAAATTTAAATTCCAGTGGTGAAACCACAGAGAGTGGAATCCTAGCAACTAATTATAAAATAATCCATTTTTTGCTTATTCTGGGAGTTGACCACAGCATAGGGTTGGCACAGGACCTAAACGTGAGAGACAATTCATCTGACTCGACCACACTTGCACCTACCCTGTCCATTGGAGGCATTCTTGAAAATTTTCTTTAGTAATCTAGTTTATTTTATTTTATTTTTGAGACAGGGTTTCACTTTGTCATTCAGGCTGGAGAGCAGTGGCATGATCTCAGCTCATCTCAGCCTTGACCTCCTGGGCTCAAGTGATCCTCCCACCAAAGTACCACAAGTATCTAGGACTACAGGCATGCGCCACCACACCCAGCTAATTTTGTATTTCTTGTAGAGACGTGGTTTCACCATGTTGCCCAGGCTGGTCTTGAACTCCTGGACTCAAGTGATCCACCAGACTTGGCCTCCCAAAGTGTTGGGATTACAGGTGTGAGCCTCTGCACCCAGCCCCTTTAGTAAGGTGTTTTACAGGGAAGGACTTTTCAACAAGCTGGATGATTAGTTTGTTTCCTGCGAGAAAAACTTACATTACCATCTAAAAAGATGGAAAAGTGCATGCGTGTGCGTGTGTGTGTGTGTGTGTGTGTGTAAATTATATGGGAAAATTTTGGAACTTCCCTATTCTCACTAGAAAGCTTTGATAGATAAACAAGTCATAAGATATGGAAAGACCCTTATTTTCAGGTATGGAAAATATTGCAAAAGAGGTAAATTGATAGAGTTAAAAGAGGCATGAGAGTGCAATCTCCTGGTTCTGGAAGCCAAGGCATGGCCAAGCTGAGTCCCCAGCAGAAGGCCTTGACAATGACTTTGTACCAAGAAATTCAAGCTTCAAGATATTGAGGGCCCATGAGAACCAGAGCATGTTATATTGGAACCTACTGCTGCTTTCTAACAAGGGTATGAAGTTTGCAGTGCTACGAAGACAATTACTGAAATGGTCTTACTTGGATCAGTAATTTCTAAGAGCCTGGCCTTCCCAGGCCCTTCTCCAGTACAAGAACTGATGGCTTCCCACAAAATAACTTGAATTCAATTCTGGGATAAGCCAGATCTTTGGAGATTATTGGACCACATTGCTTTGACAGCTAGTACCTTGTTTTCCAAATAAGTGTCTTGATTAATACTTAAAAAGATGTCAGTATGGTTGAAATAACTATGAAACACATTACATATTGCCATCCTCATTTGAGGATTTCTTGTGTAAAAGTCTCCAAAGGATCCTGCGGTAAAAATGCACATTTAACACTGTTAAATATGGTGTTCCCAAAACATAATTGGGCACAGTATGCTTAGTACCACATACCTTTGCCACATTATGAGGAATGTGAGTTTGGGAAACATGGATAATTATGTCAGTTAAGATGCTTTCAGCTTCTCATAATAGAAAACACAGAAGAAAATAGGTTAATCTAATAGATCTTTATTTTGATCATATACTGAAAAGTCAAGAAGGAGATGACTGCTGTTATTGCTCCAGTGACTTATGTGGGTCAATAATGTCAGGGCCAGCATCTCTAACATTGCCTTGTCCCTGAGGACAAGGTGAGGAGGTATAAGGCTGCCAGCAGCATTTCTGCTTTTCATCAAGGAATCAAAAGCCTTTCAGAAGCCACCCACCAGAATTCCAGTTCATCCCTAACTCCAGCTGAGCTGGAATAGCCTCTAGAGTGGAGGCAGGCAAGGGAGAAAGATCTTGGCTATGACTGGTGAGTTGGCCTATCTACAGTGCCCTTAGCAATGGTAGAATTACCTTCAGGGACTTGTATTGTGGTTTTATACTTTCAGCTTCCACCAAGAGACATGGTTAGAACTAGTTACTTGAAATCTACTGCTTTTATAGTGAAGAACGTTCGGTTCATGCCGTTGTTGTCCAAAATAAAAGAATAGCTGTAATAAGACCCACATGAGATACTCTTCTCAGGCACAATGCTATCTTCCCCGTCCCATGCTCATTCCAGAGGCAATGTTAACCTCTACACAACTTTTGGTTCTATCTTAGCTCTGGAAGCCACATTTTTGGTGTTGGACGGTTCTCTACAAGGTCCTGTGATGTTCTCAACATGTACGAGGGAACTGGGCAAGGTTCTCGCCACTGCTCTAAAATCCAGAGATTGATCTCTCCTTATTTGTTTCTGAGCTTTTTCTATTCTTTTTAAACTGTATTTTTCCCAATAGATTAAAGTATTTGCAAATAAAAGCCCCAGAGGAAAGCTTCAAGTTTTTCCCCCCATTTTGAGTAAAATAATATATCTCCCCTGATGTAAAGACAGACAGCCTTCTGATGGAAAAGGGAAAATACAGGCAGATATGATAAATTAGTATCACAAAGATTGCTTGGCTCCAACGATTATTCAATAAGCTCTTTAATCATAAATGAAAATATTTGGTATTTAATGTCTGTCTCTCCTGATAGATTATAAGCTCTATAGTGTTAACACACACTGTTCAAGGACTATTCTGTCTCTCACCTTTTGCCAAATTTTTTCTCTTCAAGCCACACCCATCTTCATCTTCTTCACTCTCAGCAGAAGACTGGCTGCAATCTTCTTAGTAAAGGAGAAACTGATTAGCCCTCTACTTCACATCTCTATTATCATCCACCTTCTTTTTCTTCATTTTTGTCCATGAGAAGAAAAATATTTTTCCTTCCTCTACCCAAGGCTGACCCCTCCATTTTTTGCTTGTGGTCTCATCACTTTTTCTGTTTTTTTCTTTTTCTGTTTTATTTATTTATGTGTTTCTTTTAATTTAATTTTATTTTATTGAGACAGAATTTCACTTGTCACCAAGGCTGGAATGCAATAGCGTGATCTCGGCTCATCACAACCTCCACCACCTGGGGTTCAAGCAATTCTCCTGCCTCAGCCTCCTGAGTAGCTGGGATAACAGGCACCCACCATTATGCCTGGCTAATTTTTGTGCTTTTAGTAGAAACGGGGTTTCATCATGTTGGCCAGGGTGGTCTCGAACTCCCGGCCTCAGGTGATCCACCCGCTTTGGCCTCCCAAAGTGTTGGGATTACAGATGTGAGCCACTGCGCCTGGCCCTTTTCTTTTTTAGAGGCAGGGTCTTGTTCTGTCACTGGGGTGGAGTGTAGTGGTGCAGTTAAGCTCACTAAACCCTCAAATTCCTGGGCTCAAGCAATCCTTCCACCTAAGCCTCCCAACTAGCTGGGACTACAGGTGTGCACCACCATGCAGAGTTAATTATTTTATTTTTGTAGAAATGGGGTCTAGCCTGTTGCTCAGGCTGGTCCTAAACTCTGGGCTCAAGTGATCCTCCCACCCTGGCCTCCTAAAGCGCTAGAATTATAGGTGTGAACCACCACACCTGGCTGTCCAGCATTTTCTATCACTGATCATCTTGCCCTCTCATGCACTTCAACTGCTGCTTCCATGTGGACCCCTATCTCTTTGTCCACAAAGATTTTAAAGTCCTCCCCATCCTAAAACATTTTTAAAACACTCTTTAAACTATGCTTCTCTTCCTCTTCTCCCAGATTTCTTGAAAGAATAATCTGTACTTGTGGTCTCTTCTTTCACATTTTCTTAACCACTTGCAAACTCACCATTCGAATGAAATTGTTATATCTAATGATCATCTATCAGTCCTCTTCCTCTTAGAAGTCTGTTAGACAAAGTTAATTCAGATGAGACTTGTTTCTCCCTTAGCTTATGACACTGTACTGCCTTGTCTCCTTCTGGCCTCTCTTCCCATCTTAATTATGCTCGTGCTAGGATAACTAGTTAAACCATCATCGCAATAATCTAGATTGAGGTTAAGAAACTAAATGTCCTTATGTCTGTTTTTGTAAATTAAGTTTTATTGGAACATCCTTTGTTTGCATATTGTCTATGGTTGCTTTTGCGCTCCAGCCGCAGAGTTGAGTAGTGACAGGGTCTAGCTTGGAAAGCCTGTAAAATTTAATAACTGGCTCTTTATAGAAAAAGTCTGCTGACCCCTTTCTAGATGATCTAGACAATCTAGATCTAGACGAAAGACTGTCTACTAGCAGGAATCAAGAGGGGATTGCTATAAAATATATTAAGGAAATATAAGTGATAGAAGTTAACAACTAATTGGAAAGGGTGCTGTAAGAAAACACAAACTTTTTAATGACATGTAGAGATTTCCAGTTGATGTGTGGGTGAATAGTACTATGTTAACTAAGGAAGGTAACATGGAGCAGGAAGTTTGGGTGAGGAGGTGATACCGAAAGGGAGAATATGATCATAATTTTACTCAGAGCTATTTTATGTCTGGAGTTACTTGTATCGTATCTAAACCTCAGAATCGAGGAATAAGATCTGGGTGAAGGTGAAAAATTTGGGGATGCATACATGTCAGAATAAGAAAATATGGAACCTCAAAGGGAAGTGTTTATAATTTAAAAGTTCCAACACAGACCAATTTCTCTTTCCTACAGATTAAACAATTGTCAAGATCTGCACACCATTTATCTCTCATCACACCTCATATCCTTTACCTGGTAATTCTATTATGTACAGTTGACCCTTGTTACTCCTATGAATCAACTGTTATTCCATATCTGTGAATTTACCTACTTGCCAAAATTTATTGGAGCTCCAAAATCAACCTGTATGGTTCTTTTATGGTCATTTGCCGACATATTCAGAGTGGTAAAGAAATTCCAGTCATCAGACACAACTCATTCTGAGGCTGAGCAAGATGACATTCTGCCTTCTTGTTTCAGCTCTCATACTATGAAACAAACGCCCTTCCGTGGGCAATTTAGTGCTCTTCTTCTTCTTCTTTTTTTTTTTTTCTTTCACATTTTGATGCTTTTAATTAGTGATTTCACTATTTAAAATGACCCCGAAGTATAGTACTGAAGTTCTGCGTAGTGGTCCTATGCACAAGAGGACTCTACTGTGACTTACAGAGAAAGTGAAGCAGTCTGGTTGTCTGGGGTAAATACCAAGGTTCTTGGTCTCACGGCCAAGGAAATTGAGGTCGCGGACACACACACACAGAGTTAGATTGGAGCAGGAGTTTAATAGGCAAAAGGAAAGAACAGCTCTCTGTCACAGAGAGAGGGGTCCCGAGAGGGTTGCCAGGTTGTAGTAAAAATGTCAGGGTTTTTATACATGGACTAGTGAGAAGGGGGGCGTCTTATCTTCCTAGGGCCCGAAAATTTTGGTTGGGACCAGGTTTGCTATCTGCATAGAGCAGAGTTTCTATCAGCCCTTACCCAATTCCTTCACCATATGGGCAGACTTTTAGTCTGTGTTGCTGAGTGCTGCTTTGTGTCGCTTATTTGGGAGGGAGGGTTTCTGTATCTGTTCCCAGACATTTTCTTGCAGCTGCAGACATTCCCCAACAACGACCGCTTCTAGCTTCGCTCTTACTATGCCTAAAGGGAAAGGAATGTGTTTATTAAGGCCCACTGTTTTTACTGGGGCCCACTGTATGAGTGTGACGTTTAGTGATAAGCCAGGAGACTCGCCCCCTCCTTCTGTGCCCGAGTTGTTTATCTGTGTTTTACAACCTGATCTTCTCATCTGTCCAGGTGCACCCCGAGTTTTTCCCAAGGCTGTTTTATTTTTTGCCTGTTGCTGTGTGACTTTTCAGGCAGGCTGCTGCAGTCTAAATTTTTCCAATGATGTTTCCTTTCCTTCTCCCTCATTCCCCTCCTCAGGAGAGGAAACCCTAACTGCTGTTAGGCAGATTGGTTGTTAATCTTTCTGGTTACTTCCTGCTGGAGAGGCGGGTTGTGTGTGGAACAGCAGCTAGGATTCCTCCAGGGGCTGGTTTAAGGGTCCTCAGATGAAAGGCACGTTTATGCATGATTCCATTTGCATTACCACTTGGAGCTTGATAGCCTCTAGGCAAAAAGAAATAATTTGGGTTATTAGGAGACAAGGAGGTTAAGGGTAAGCTTAAAAATCTTGAGGCTGCTGACGCTCCCTGATAACTGGTGGCTATAGTTATGCCTGTTAAGATTTGGGTGTATGGGCTGGGCACAGTGACTCAGGCCTGTAATCCCAGCACTTTGGGAGGCCGAGGCGGGTGGATCACGAGGTCAAGAGATCAAGACCATCCTAGCCAACATGGTGAAACCCTGTCTCTACTAAAAAAAAACTAAACTAAAATAAAAATAAAAAATAAAAAGATTAGCTGTGCGTGGTGGCACGTGCCTGTAGTCCCAGCTACTCGGGAGGCTGAGGCAGGAGAATCACTTGAACCTGGGAGGCAGAGGTTGCAATGAGCCAAGATCTAGCCACTGCACTCCAGCCTGGCAACAGAGCAAAACTCCATCTCAAAAAAACAACCAAACAAGAAACAAACAAACAAAGATTTGGGTGTGTGGGGCTTGGTTTTGTGCTTTGTTCAACTTTCTTGATTTTATCCTTCCAAAAAGATTTTTGGGTTATGGGCACCCTATTTATTCCTGTTACCCAGCAGGATCTGCAGGATAATTGCTTAGAACTGGAATATTGATCCAGATTTTTACATTACCCATTCCTTTTTGTCTCCTTTGAGCCACATCTGGAGATTGGTGGTTGGCTCAAAGGAATAAGCATGGTTAGTTTAAAACATAGGCAAAAACTTGAAAACAACTAATGAGACTAGAAGTTAATAATAGATTCATGATAAGTTTGGAACATATTTTCCCTCTTCCAGTCCTCATACCTGTTAAAAACAAATTATGATAGCACTAAGTCGTTTGCAAAATAGACTTTAGTTTTAAACTTGGTTTGATTATTTCCATAAAGTGCAACAAGAATAACTATTTTTACATAGTTTTTTTTTTTTTTTTTAATTAATTTTTTTTTTTTTTTTGGAGATGGAATCTCACTCTGTCGCCCAGGCTGGAGTGCAGTGGTGCAATCCTGGCTCACTGAAACCTCTGCCTCCCAGGTTCAAGCAATTCTCCTGCCTCATCCTCCCAAGTAGTTGGCATTACAGGCGCCTGCCATCATGCCCAGCTAATTCTGTATTTTTAGTAGAGACAGGGTTTCACCATGTTAGCCAGGCTGATGTCGAACTCCCGACCTCAGGTGATCCACTCACCTCGGCTCTCTGGGATTACAAGCATAAGCCACTGCGCCCAGCCACATAGGCCTTTTAGATTGGCTTTGATGGAACTTTATTCCATAAGGAATCTTAGATAAGACTTTCTAAAGCCCAGCCCAGACATGTGTTTGTACCTTCAAATACCTGTGAGTTGGGTAAACTTCCTTCTTGAGGTTCCAAGAGCATGGAGTTCCTAGGCCTGTTAGAAAGTGACATTCTTTTTTTAAATTTTTTTTAAATTATACTTTAAGTTCTAGGGTACATGTGCACAACGTGCAGGTTTGTTACATATGTATACATGTGCCATGTTGGTGTGCTGCACCCATTAACTCTTCATCTACATTAGGTGTATCTCCTAATGCTATCCCTCCCCCCTCCCCCACCCCACAACAGGCCCCGGTGTGTGATGTTCCCCTTCCTGTGTCCAGTGACATTCTTTACTCACGGCAGGTTAGGAATCCTGTATGGAAATGGTGTAGTCAAGGAATGAGGCCAGTTTCCCAAGGGGCTTTTATTGGTTCTGCAAGTCAAGCCTGACTTCTTAGAGGGAAACACACCCTTCCAATCAAAGCCTTGGTAAAACAACCAGTTTTTCCAATTGTGTCCAGTTGCAAAATAAAATGAATTCTTATTGCACTGATGCAAACAACTATATTGTTACAACCAGTTTTTGAATTCTGGAGGAACCAGGCAGAGAGAAACAAACATGCTTGAAACTTTGTTTACAGGAGTATACTTTACTTAGTTGTTAAAGGCTGTAGCTAGCTCAAGACAAGTTTCCTTGACTTTGAAAAATAAAATAAGGATCAGCAATGTTCCAAGAATAAATCAAGAATATTGCTTTAGTTTTCTATTAGTTCAGTCTGATCAGTTAACTCTTTTTCTGCTTGATATTTGTAAATGTTTCAGCTTTTTATGAATTCTGTACATTTTTTGTTGTTGTTATCAGAAACCTGTACTTAAGAGCACCTGTTAAAGTTCCACAACTGATTATAAACTTTTTTTCTTAGGAAGAAGAAGATAAAACAAGACAACAATTCCCCATAAATGACAAAATGTCCAGGGTGGTTACAGTCAAGAACATGCTTGACAAATTTGGTTATTTCCATGGCTTACAATAACCCAACATAACAAACTTAATTGTGATTAATAGCACATATTCAGACATTAGAACCTTGGACATCCCATACAGTTTTGGAACGTATGTTGATATTATTCCCTAAAATATAACCTGAAGAGTATTAAACATCATTTTGGCAATTATATGTACCAAACATGTTACAATTCTGTTTACCAGATGTTCCAGATGCTCCAGGGCTCTCTGCAGCAGCCAAAAGACAGGGGTTAGGAAAGACAACCTTGAGACTAAAGTTTGATGTGGGGAAGCCTGTTAAATATATTTTAAATTTAAAACACTTGATATTATGAAATAGAATTTTAGATTACCATAAGTTATTTGTTTTGCCAAAATGGTGAGTCAAAAATTTGAAAAAGCAAAAACCATTCATCAGCTTTTTCTATCACATGAAAATCCTATTCAAGAGAGAAAGTTAAATTTCACTCTTGCATTAGTTTGCTATTAATGTTAACCCTAATTTTTAATGAACCCTTATAGACGATACTACTTAATCTTAACCAGTTTGACCATGAGGTGACATTTTTACACACCTGTTATAACCCTTGACAGTTTTGCTGAAGAACGGATTGGCATCCAAGAAAACCTTGTTGCACTTTTATTTCAGTGTTTAATTTACAGAAAAAAAAAATCATATAATACCCTTTTGAATTTAGTAAATATGTTCACACACAGAGTTTCCTTTGCAAGATTAATTTTTATAATCTTTTTACAATTTGCTTAAACCTTCTGCTTTATTTCAATTTAAGACAATCCTTTGTTTCTAGGCAAAATGTACATTTTTATGCCTTCTTATAATCTTTAACTAGAAATATCTTTTACTGCTTTTTTTTTGTTTTTAACACATCTTGCATGCAATTCCATGTTCAGTAATTTCAATTACATGGCACAATGGTAATTCTTAGCAATTTTTAACTGTAATGTAAAACCTGGTAGGTTGTTTTCATTATGTACTAGATGCAGACAAAGTTTGATTCCTTTCCACGTAGTTAGGGGCATAGTTACTTCCGTATGTTCCCAGGCCTTACCAATTGTGAAGCAGGCAAGCTGACAGTTTTTAAAGGCTAAAGAAGCAGTTTACAATCTTAAAACATTTAGCAAATCTGGTATCTGACCTGTGTAATTTAGACCACATTTTTACACCTTGAAGACATTTATATTTTACCAATAATTCCTAATACTTTTTTTATTTTTAAAGATTAAAGTCACGTGAACTGAAAGGTACCACAGCTTTTACTTTTTCCTTAAAAAATTTGATTTAAGTGCTTATTTTTCTTAAGCCAATCAGAGCTCTTTTTAAAAAGACATTACACACATAACACATATGTAATCACACAGACAAACAGCAGAAGATCCAGTAGTTATACGATTAACATTTGCCAATTTCCTAGTTGGATTATTGGCCACTGGGTGAGGCCCTTTAAGAACAGGACTAGGAATACAATTTCCAGGACCTAATAAATAGGTATAGACAGAAGACAAAGACAGATTTTTGAGAGGTACTTATTCACCTCTAATTTCAGGAGTTCCATGAGGAAAACAGAGATTTTTCCCAAAATGGGATTTGTGTCACCTTTTCTGTTTTCCCAAGAAGTCCCAGGCTACCAGAAGTTATTCTAGGGTCTTTCATGTGTGCACCAGGAGGGGCAACATATAGTGAAAAAAGTAATTCAGTCGGCTGAGAAAAAAACCTTTTCCAGGAAAACAAGATTTATGAAGAGAAAAACATAAAGGCCTTTTAAATATACCCATAGCTTGGATATCCACTTTCAATTAAGCTGAACACTCTTTAAGACAATCCTTTTTCTTAATTAAAACTTTACAGAGAATGTGAACAGTGATTCTTACCATTTTTTCCCCTAGTTTGCACCACTACCTGTTTACAATCATGTTTATGTTCTCCAGTTTTCTTCGGGAGAAAGTGGCTCAGGCAAGAGCAGGTTTTCAACTGGCCTGCAGATCCTTTTGGCAGCAAGGATTGATACATAAGTGGGCAATTGTCTGTTACCCAGAGCCCTTCCTTAGAGGACAGCAGTGCTGCTATATTGTGGGGGGTTAAACAGTTATATTATTCCCTATGGTTAACCTAGTGGCCTCTGGCACCAGCAAAGCCACCACTGTAACTGCTTGGAGGCAGGCTGACAATACTTTAGCCGCCAAGTTAGGTTCCTTGCTTCAGTAACCCACTGGCTGTTGAGCTGGACGTCAAGCCTTAGTTAAAACTTCCAGGGCCATTTCCTTCCTTTTTAATACCTAGAGACTGAATGCTTTCCCTATGGGAAGACTGAGGGCTAGTGTTTTAAGTAAGGATTGCTTTAGCTAGTTAAAGGCTTTTTTGAGCCTCAGGTTTCCAAAGGGGGTGGGGGCAAGTTTTAACTGTTTGAGTTTCTCTTATGAGGTGGTATAAAGGGTGAGCCATTTCCCTGCACCCAGGTACTCACAGACTGCAAAATTCAGTAATGATGAATAAACCGCCTTAACTATTAAAGGAAATGGGCTTAATCCTTCCCTCACCTGGTGCTCTGGTTCCTTCTGATAAGATTAGACCTAGGTACTTTACTGAAGTTTGACAGAACTAAGCTTTAGATTTTGAGACCCTATACTCCCTTTCTAAGAAATTGAAGAGAGCCTCAGGGCCTTTCTGAGACTTCTTTGATTGGGGCGCAGAGGAGAATGGCATTTACACACTGCAAAGTTTTAACTTCAGGGTGAGAAAAACTAGGAAGATCTTTAGACAGAGACTGTTCCAGCAACTTTCTTTTGATATCAGGGGCTACCTAAGTAATGAACTTGTTTCTTATGGAATTGGGAGACAGGGAGGTATATTTTATTAAAGCTTCTCTCAGCCTTTCCAAAAAGGCGGAGGGGTTCTCATCTGGTTTCTGGTTCAACAAGGACAGTTTAGAGTAATTAAGAGGTTTTGTTCTGGTTCTTTGCAAGCCTTTTAAAATGCACATTAGAAAGTGTTTTCTTAGCCATTCGTTTGTGGGATCACTAGGGCTCCATTTACGGTTTTTAAAGGGGCACTCTTTCTATTGAGAATGGGGATCCTGTCTCTCTTTAGACATTTTCCTTTCAAGAATTTTAGACTGCCAGCCTGGCCAACATGGTGAAACCTCATCTCTACTAAAAATACAAAAAACTAGCTGGACGTGGTGACACACACCTGTAATCCTGGCTACTCGGGAGACTGAGGCAGGAGAATTGCTTGAACTTGGGTGGTGGAGGTTGCAGTGAGCCAAGATGGCACCACTGCACTCCAGCCTGGGCGACAGAGTGAGACTTGGTCCAAAAAAAAAAAAAAAAAAAAAAAGAACTTTAGACCGGCTATAGGAGATATGCTGTTTATCTCTGAATGTTTTTGCTGCCTATAATGCTTTTCTGTGACAGAGTTTGGCTTAAAGGTAGCACAGCATCTCTCTCTATGTTAGATTAAACACTTGGGTTAAAGTTTGGAAAGCCTCTATATACCTATCAGGGTCATCAGAAAATCTGCCCAAGCTGCCCAAGTGTCCCTTTATTTCCCTAAGGTCCTGTAATGAGAAGGGAGCATGTACCCTAGTGGTACCCCTTCCATCTGGCATTTCTTGTAGGGGTAGGGTGAAACTGGGGCAATGGGGAGTTTCAGAGATGGTGGAGCTAGAGGAGCTGATGGCACAATTGGAGGGGTCCCTGGATAAGGGAAACTGGAAGAACTGGGGCACTTAGAAGCAACCTCCAATGGTTCCTCTAAAACCTGCTCTTCTGACTTAGGGGAACTACTCTCCACAGACCTGCCTGATATGATTGCTAAGAGGGCTGAGTCAATTGTGCAATACTTGCAAAGGTCTGGGTTGTCTTGCAGGGCAGAGAAAGCCTGTACATAGGGGACCTTGGACCATTTGACCTTCTGTCTACAGAAAAGATCTAATTGTTGAATAAGATTAAAGTCAAGGCTTCATTTGGCTGACCGGGTCTGTTCATTCTTGAGATGGTAAGAAGGGGATGCCCTTGGGCAAAAGAAAATGAGTGTTGGGGTCAAAGGAGTTCAAAATGCACTCCAGAGGAGTGCAGGCTGAAGATAGCTTGCTACCCATCCTAGAAAAGAGACAAGAGAAGAGGCATTCCTCAGTCTCCTTGTTCTTTTTGGTATGACCCAAGGTAGAGGGGAAGACAGTGGGAGCGTCCCCCTGACTGTTCTCCCTCCTTGGTCACTGGGTCCCAGCACTGTGTGTGCCACCCAGTGGTTGCAGGCATGATCCTCAAACCATGGTCCCAGAGGAGCTAAATAATGGGGATAGTCACACATACCCATATAGCCTTAGTCCCCTGCCTGGTGACTGTCCTTTGATCTCCCAGACTTGTGTGACTTGTGTGGCTCCTCGATGGATGAGTCTTGGGAGAAATTATGTAACAGTTGCATTTGAGCAAGGCCCTTTAATGGAGGGAGTGTACTGGACTGAGCTTTATACTCTGCTATTATGGACCAGACTAGAGTATGTATTCTTAGGTGGTGGTTCTAGTTAACTTCCAGACATAAAATCCCCTTTCTATTTAGATGCCATTCTAGTTGTAGGCAGAATAGGTGTCTCAAGAGAACATAAGGTTCAATTGGTGGCCTTCCTGTTAATGGAGTGTATTGAGACTAAAATTTGGTTTTGGAGGACATTTTTCTCCTCACTCCTGAAAGCAGAGATCTCCTGCTTGCAGAGGGGGCATAACATTTGGTCTCTAGCAGATGTGAAAAAGAGAAGAACTGGAAAACTAGAGGCGTTTGGCAAAGGGCATGCAGGTCACCCAGGGAGAGGATTCTCATTCCACTAGGTAGCTATGTAAGCCTCGAAATACCAGGCAGTAACTTTGCCTCCATATGCCCTCTAAACAAAGGACAGAGAGTGAAGTCTGACATGTGGCAAGTTGTTCCCATAGCATACCTCCTAGCAGGAGAAAGTTAATTTGTCTCATAGAGGGGCTATCCAGTCTGACTGGGCAGTATTAGCTCCTCATGTGGGAAAGGAAACAGCCCGGATGGAAAGAGAGATGTTCACTGGCAGGGTGTGACCTCCTACCCAACCCCAGGAAGTGCTGTCATTAGGAGTTAAGTAGTCTTTGAGATGTGGATTATGAAGTCCTCCTGTCTGTAGAAAGTCACAAAAACAGCAATCCTTTGACCTGCATTCCTGGTTGCTAAGGTGCTTGCTAAACTTGCCTAATTGAATTACTTCCCCAGGATGTAAAAACCCCTGCAGCAGTGCATACAGAGAGAGCATAAGAGACACAGTGACTGTGGAAAGGAAAGGAGAAAACTAAGGTTTACATAGGAAAGCTTGGTGATCCTATGGCCAACACCTGGTTGGGCAATCGGAGGCTGGGGTCAGTCCAGGAGTAACCATGGTCAGAAATTCTCAGTTGCTCCAGGACCTCTTCCAGCCCCGTGCAACAGCAAAGTTCTCTGTGACAGAAAACTGGTTTGGACAGAGCCAACATTCCCAGCACCCTGAGGGCACTGGGGATGGACAAGTCCTCCCCTGCAAGCCTGACATTTGAGTCTTTAAGACCAGCAGCTAGCCCTTGTGGCTCATTAATCAGCAGACAGATGCCTCGTTTTTTGATAGTTCTTTGAGAGAATAAAAACTGAGGATGAGAAGCCTCGGAAGTGAAAGTAGAGAGTCTGCTACCTTACCCTTCTGATGAATCCACTTTCAAAGCCTGGGTGAGCCCCCAAAAAGAAGCAGCCTCATTATCTGGGGTAAATACCAAGGTTCTTGGTCTCACGGCCAAGGAAATTGAGGTTGCAGACAAACCCACACAGAAACTGGAGCAAGAGTTTAATCGGCAAAAGGAAAGAACAGCTGTCAGAGAGGGGTCCCCAGCGGGTTTCCAGTAAAAATGTCACGGTTTTTATACATGGGCTAGTGAGGAAGGGGGCATCTTGTCTTCCTAGGGCCTGAAGCTTTCGTTGGGACCAGGTGTGCTATCTGCATAGAGCAGAGTTTCTCTCAGCCTTTACCCAATTCCTTGATCACTTAGGCAGACTCTTAATCTGTTACTGTGTGCTGCTTTGTGTCACTTATTTGGGAGGGAGTTTCCTGTGTTCCCAGACATTTTCTTGCAGCTGCAGACATCCCCCACCAACATCCACTTCTGGCTTCCCTATCTTAGCGTGCCTAAAGGAAAGGAGTGCGCTTATTAAGGCCCACTGTTTTTACTGGGGCCCACTGTATGAGTGCGAAGTTTGGTGTTACCCAGGAGACTCGCCCCCTCCTTCTGTGCCCGAGTTGCTTATCTGTGTTTTACAGCCTGATCTTCTTACCTGTCCATGTGCAGCCTGAGTTTTTCCCAAGGTTGTTTTATTTTTTGCCTATTGCTGTGTGACTTTTCAGGCAGGCTGCTTCTGCAGTCTGAATTTTTCCAATCATTTTTCCTTTCCTCCTCCCTCAAAAACACATTAGGTAAGTTCATTGAGGCATGAATTACAGTGCTATTGCCTGTTAGTTCAATGTTAATGAACCAACAATATATATTAAATGAAGTACGATGAAATAGAAATACACAAAATTATGTATTGATCAATTGTTTAAAATGCTATGAATAGAGCCTTGCAGGAACCTAACTCTGTATTTCCCCAAGGAGCAATGATTAGTAACTAAAGTGTGGGAACTTTATAGAACATAACTACCATGCATAATGAGAACTGACTGTTCCTTAGTCTACAACCAGATTATAAATATCTTGAAGAATCCCTCATTCATGTTTTGTGTAACATGTAGTGCACTGTCGTGCAACATGTAGTACAGTTAAATTCATTCATTGACATTTTCTAAAAATTATTCCTTGATGCCAGCGAATAATTGTTTTCAGATTTACATGCCTTTACAGATATGTTTATTAGACACAAAGAGGGTTCATAGATGACCTATGTCAAAGGATAGAACATCCAGACATACTTTCAAGAACAATAGATTTAGAAATGCTTTGAAATAAATGACAACCATAGATATAAAAAAGTGCTTTTTAATTTTTAGCCAGAATGATCAAGTTGATGTAGTTTTCTTACTGGAATACTCATAATAATGTCTGTCTATATGCCTCAAGCAATATTATTATTTAATAAACCATGGCAGGGAAGTTGTAATTTATGTAAAATTTACAATTATTCTTTAAACTACTTTTATAAAATTATAAACTGATAATAATCCCCACAAACTGAAGTCAAATAATTTTACTACTACTTGAAATTAAAGTACAGTTGTTTATACAACAATAAGGACAAGATACCAAATTGAAAATTCAAAAATAAACAGAAGAAATGTAAACAGTTATAAAATATCAATATTTATAAATGTTGCTTAGAGGAAGGCTATTCAAAGCATGGCCCATTAACTATTTGTGAGCTGTCCAGAATGAAAGAGGCTTGTGCCAGAATGAAAATCAATTACATCACTAATCATACTGGCTCAGTTGACTTTTTAAAAACAAGACGTCTTTAATAAAGGAAGCAATGTGTTGATTTATATTCTGGCACAAGTACCTTATCTCATTACTGACTAGAGCAGGGGTCCCCAACCCCAGGCCATGATTGGCCTGCACAGAAAGTGGGGGGCGGGGGGGGGCGGTGCCAAGCATTACCGCCTGAGCTCAGCTTCCTGTTAGATTAGCCATGGCATTAGATTCTCAAAGGAGCTCGAATCATATTGTGAACCGCACATGCAAGGGATCTAGGTTGCATGCTCCTTACAAGAATCTAATGATAAATGTAATGCACTTTAATCATCTTGAAACCATCCCCCTATCCCCCCAGTCCTGTGGAAAAACTGTCTTCCACAAAACCTGTCCCTAGTGCCAAAAAGGTTGGGGATCGCTGGACTAGAGAACAGTTAACGGCTTACTTCCTTTAAAGTGCCATTACAATTTCACTGCTCAGAGCTAGGTTTTTTATTGTAGGGAAAATAATTAAAATGACAATTGTAATTGCCATGTATATATCATCTATTTAAAAATCCTATCTATTTAGGGATCCTACCCAAAAAGCAAATTAAACTTTAAAATATCACAATATAACACTTATCTTTGCATGTATTCAAGTGTTACTGACATCTGTCCACTCATAGGGGCTCTCTAGATTCCTACTTCAGAGAAATACATTATGCTTTTCAATCTTGGGAGAAAAAGAGTAAGAACTGAATCATTTGCTAAAAAGCTCTTAAATGATTGGTTTATTTTCATATTTCAATCAATAAAATTATTTAAATTCACACCTTTGTAAAAAGACTGGATTTTTATATCTTTGTGCAACCACTAGTTGCTTTTCTACTATAAAACTTAATGTTAGGAAAAAAGGCATGGAAATTTACAACTCTGTATTCTACTAATTAAAGGTAGATGTAAACTATTTTAAGATTTTCAGAGAAAGAGAAAGTTGGTATAAAGTGTCTTTTTACAAATGAGCTTATAATTTAAAATTCAAATATTTCTTGATTTCTGGGGGGATGGCATAATTCCTCTAAAAATTAAAAATACAATATGGTCTTCAGAAACATAATCATTTCCTCATTATCCAATCACTTACTAAGCTTTACTTGCATTATCTTAATACCAAAGGCAAGTAAATGGACAATCAACAATTTAGAAACAACTCATCAGTTTTAGATATACAAGGGCTCAATTTAGATTATACGATGTCTGGTTTGTTGGACCAACAAACTACTTAAAGAATTTAAATGTCATAAGAAGAGAATATAAAGTCATATAAAGAATATAAATGTCATAATTTATATGTCATAAGAAGAGAGCTCCTGGGAGGGCGTGCTGGCTCACGCCTGTAATCCCAGCACATTGGGAGGCCGAGGTGGGTGGATCACTTGAAGTCAGGAGTTTGTAACCAGCCTGGACAACATGGTGAAACCCCATCTCTACTAAAAATACAAAAATTAGCTGGGCATGGTGGCATGTGCCTGTAATCCCAGCTACTCAGGAGGCTGAGACAGGAGAATTGCTCAAACCTGGGAGGTGGAGGTTGCCGTGAGCTGAGATCATGCCACTGCACTCCAACCTGAGCGACAGAGCGAAACTCCGTCTCAAAAACAACAACAACAACAACAACAAACAAAACTCCTTTGGCACCTGAGTTGAGCACAATATACCACAGCAAGGAATCTTGAAAACTGTCTAAAGAATGTATTGTATCTATCTATAGATATATACATACACCTATACATACACACATGTGCACACATATACAAGTAGAAAAAACTTTTCCTTAACAAATGCCAAAGATGTTCAAGAAATTCACCATGTGGTCAAATAAAGTGACCTGACAGTTATTCAAAACGGTTTTAAGTTATTATTAAAGAATTTGGAAACTTACCAAAATTTTGAGAAGTTAAAGGTCTAAAGGGGGAACACCACGTTGTTGTTACTGTTTGTCAAAATATTTCTTTTGATACAGCAACACGGTCATGAGATCACAGTTAACATGATAACAGACCAATATAACAGTCATCAGGTGAAAATTCATAAAAGATTACCCAAAAAGGACTAAGTGTCCCCATCATTAGGGCTGGATATAGTCTCTAGCCATAAGCAAACATTTTGCTCTTCCTAGTCTCTTTCTTGCATTTGTCCCAGCAAAAGACCACAATGAGGGGCCACTCTGCAGATGGCTTTAAGCTGAGCCTCCTCACTCACTAGGAATTTCACACAAGAACTTCAGACGAGCCTAACGTCATGTTTTATGATCACATCAGTCTTGCTACTGCTGACTCCGGCACTGTGTTAATAGACCTACCGGTGCTGTAATTTTTTAAGCACACTTTTAGAACTCTGAATGACTGACTTGTATTCTAAGATACAGAAGACATCTAAAATTCAGTAAGCTGTCTGAGTGTGTCAACATTTTCTTCTATATTCAATGAATAAATATGTTTGCCTAAAAATAGAGAATATTTAACTTTACCTAAGTATCTTCTACCTAGAAATTCTGGAGGTTTAAAAAACTCTACACTTGCATACCAAATATCTCCATCCAGACCTTATCAGATCTCAAGTAGGTTGGGAGGAGGAAAAAGACATTTGCATTAAAATGAAGCCATGCTACTCTTTTCTCTGCTCCAACTTGTAAAGAATATCCCTGATCAGGTTTCTAACTCCCTCTTTGCTCTGGTTAAAGGATCTCTCTCATATAACAGACCATAGAGAATGAAAATCTTATGCAGTTTCAAAATATTTGTAATTGAAAAACATTTTCAATTGTAAAATGTCTCTTGAGCATCTATAAAGTAGAAATTACTTTGGCTTAAACTTCATAATGCTTTCCTAAACAAATTATGTTGATAAGGCATGGTATAAGAGTCACCTTAGAGAGAGAACCCCTTAAAGTCCAATGTCTTGCGTTCAGTTTATACCAACCATAATAAAACTCAAGCCACTTTTTTTGTTGATATGCAAAACATTGTGATAAGTTCATTTGAACTTATTTCATTAACATGTAAACTCACATACATGTACAATTTTACTTTTGTCATCTATTTAAATATTTTCTTATCTGCAGAGCTATCTCAGGATATGAAACCATAACATGCTAGCAACTAGTAATTTAACATTAAAACACTCCCTAAATTATTCTATGCAAAAGTGCATTTACAATATAAACATGTCATATATGAAGCTACAAACCATAATCTCACTGGAGTGGATATAAAATTTCAAATTCAGTCCAAATGAGTCAAAGAAAAAAGTGCTAACACAGCAAATCTGAAACAAGTTCATGGGGATTGGGTAATGAGTCATCGAAACGAAATCTTTTGGAAACCATGCTGCTATCCTCTGGGATATTCTCTTTGTCTTCTCTATCACCACAGGTTCCATTACAGGAGGATTTAGAAGTCTTGTCTTCAGAGGACCTTATAGAATGATCCTGAATTTGAGAGGAACTGGAAGTTTCTTCAGGGTGAAACAAGTTTTCAAAGTCCCACTGCTGTAGCCAAGAATGAGAAAGGCATATCTCTGCTGTTGGTCTTTTCCTTTGAAAGAAAGCAGAAAGGGAAAATTGAGAATTAAAAAATCAAGTTGAAAATGTCTTCAGCTGGATAGAATATAGACATATTTTTTAATTATTGTGAAAATAAAACATACTCATAATATAAAATCCAAATAGTACAGAAGAGAATAATAATGATAATAGCAGCTAACTTTTACTGAATGCTTAGTTATATGCCAGGGACTATTCTATATGCTTCAAATACTCATTCAACAATCACAAAAAACTAACGAAATGGGTACTATTATTCCCCTCATTTAACAAATATGCAAAGTAGGGTACCAGGAGGCTTGAAATTTACCCCAAATCTCCTAACCTGTAAATGGTTAAGTGGAACTTTGACTCTAGCGTCTGTGCTTTTAAGCATTACACCATATTATCTCTCATGAAGGTAAAAAGTAAAATTATTTTGTTTTTTCATTCCCCCATCCCACCTCCAGATATTTTTTCTACATATATGTCCATATACATACACACAAACATATACACACACATACATACACACACACACAGACAGCTTCACATACTCCGTTTCCGCAATTGGCTTTCTTCACTCGCTCAATAATGCATTTCAAGCATTTTTTCACATCAGTACAGAATTAACATATTTATTAACAGCTGTATTATTTAGTACTTTTCCATATGGATACACCATAATTTATTTAACCAGATGCCCATTGAAGCTTCCAGCATTTTGCTATCATAAATATGCTGCAATGAATATTGAGAAAATGTTTTTTGGGAGCTTCTCTAATTATTTTCATAGGATGAGTTACTAGTAAAGTTACTGGGTCTTTATATTTTGAAAGATGGTGTTTAACTGCTCTCCAAATAATTTTTTTTTTTTTTTGCAATGGAGTCTCACTCTGTCACCCAGGCTGGAGTGCAATGGTGCGATCTCAGCTCACTGCAACACCTGCCTTCCAGATTCAAGCAATTCTCCTGCCTCAGCCTCCTGAGTAGCTGGAACTATAGGCGCACGCCACCATGCCCAGCTAACATTTTGTATTTTTAGTAGAGATGGGGTTTCACCATATTGGCCAGGCTGGTCTCGAACTCCTGACCTCATAATCTGGCCACTGTGGCCTCCCAAAGTGCTGGGAATAGAGGCATGAGCCACCATGCCCAGCTGACTCACTTCTTTTGTAAGGCTGTCAAAGGGCATCCAGTCCTTCAAGATTTCACAATCAGTAAATGATACTTGTTACGTAAGTAAAATTATTTATAAATCATTTACAATAAAGTCTTATAACCAGCCATGTGTACCGTAAATTTCTATGTCTGATTATTTTAGGTAATTTCAGAGATTAGTAGTGGGTTGTGAGAGAAATAACTCAAATCTTTTCTTCACTTCAAAATCCCCTGTTGTATATTTTGTATCTGAAGTTATGTATTTGTTAATGATTGCTCATACCACCTCTCTCTTCATTTTACCTAGAACTTGAGCATACTTCTAATAATTTTATACTATTTTAGAATATACTTTTCTTGATAGGCATATATTATTTATTTTGTAATAGTATTTAAACAAATCTGTAATCATATTTAAACAAATTATTACTTACTCTGGATTTTTTACTAAAAGGCTCTGAATAAAATCTGTGGCCAGCTGTGAAACTGATGAAAAAGTTTCTTCTGAATAATCAACATTAACTTGAGAAATATTGAGGTATGTTTCTTGATTATCTTCTCCCACAAACGGTGATGTGTGAGTTAACAACATATATGCTATTATACCAATATTCCTGAAAAACAAGGGAGGGGAACTTAAAATGTATATTAATTTTTAAACATTTATATAAAGTATAATCGACATTCAACATACTCCTCTCCTCATAACTGGTACGGTTAAACTACAGACTTACATTGCTTTTCAAAGTTCCTATATTATTAAAACTAAAATAATGATCTCAAAGTGTGCCTCACAGAAAGAGAATACAAGGGAATGCACGTGTTATATAAATACAATGTATTCAATAAATAATATTATTGCTACCATCTATCCTTCACATAGATACCTGCTGTGGAATACACAAAGCTGCTGCAGCATTTCCTAAATGGTTTCCAATGGCAAAGTAATGACTTGTGAGATGTAAAGAGAGGTTCTGCGCAAATAGAGGCTGCAAGTTTGGCGAAGCACAAAGCTGGGCAGGCAAATTTTTTCACTGTAAACATTTTAAAATCTGTAAATATGTTAATGGCAAGTCTGGTGCCCAGGAGCCAGAAAAAGACAATATAGTACATGTTTCACCAACTTATTTAGCCATATCATCTTTTTTCCTGGGCAAACGCATGAGCAGTTCCACAGAACACAGAAAAGGTCTAAACCTTCCACCTGGTCTGTGGAGTCAGTCCCCTTTGCGGTCTCAACTGAAGCTCCAGTATCAGTTCTGGTTCTATTCACTATCATATTCTCTCTTTGCTAGCCACAAAAACTCACAATTTCCCAGAGACGTACTCTCATAAAAGTACATTTTTGGGTGGGCCTGACCTCATTATCTGCTTAACAAATACCTTCTTCTAGCTTTTTTTTTTTTTGGTCACCCAGGCTGGAGTACAATAGCATGATCTCGGCTCACTGCAACCTCTGCCTCCCCAGTTCAATTGATTCTCCTGCCTCAGCCTCCTGAGTAGCTGGGATTACAGATACGCGCCACCACATCTGGCTAATTTTCATATTTTTAGTAGAGATGGGGCTTTGCTATGTTGGCCGGACTGGTCTCGAACTCCTGACCTGATGATCTGCCTGCCTTGGCCTCCCAAAGTGCTGGGATTACAGGTGTTAAACCACCACTCCTGGCCAACTCTTTTAGACGTAGATCAGATGTCTCCCTTCATGAGGTGGAGCCCAGCAATAGACTGTCTGCTGCTGCTTCTATGCTTATTAAGCATTTCACCTTTATCCTAAAACACGTAGCACTGTACTGCAGTTATTTTGTTCTTTTACTCAACTGAGTTTTCATCACAGAGAGAGATTTTCCTATTTATTTCCATACTTTTGGCTCAGAACTTAAGTATTATTTAAAAAGAATGGATACGTAAATATTTTCCTGTAGCATAATAATGATATTCAAATAAAATCTTTTGAAGAAAGCCTTATTATTTACTCTTGGAGTCAAAGAATCTCAGAATATACATTTCCCAACTTTCCATAAAGAAGTATTTAGGTAACTAACAAAATCTTACCACATATCTGTTGCTGTGGTAATGGGATCATAGTTCAGGATTTCTGGAGCTGAAAGAGAAGATAAAATTTAAATTCAATACTGACAAATTTTAAAACAAGAAAATCACTTTATATTACATTATAACTGGGACCAGGCATGATGGCTCATGCCTGTAATCTCAGCACTTTGAGAGGACAAGGCAGGTGGATCACCTGAGGTCACAGTCAAGACCAGCCTGGCTAACATGGTGAAACCTTGCTTCTACTCAAAATACAAAAATTAACCAGGTGTGATGGCACATGCCTGTAATCCCAGCTATTCAGGAGGCTGAGACAGGAGAATCCCTTGAACCAGGAAGGCACAGGTTGCAGTAAGCTGAGATCCCACCACTGCACTCTAGCCTGGGCAACAGAGTGAGACTCCATCTCGGGGGGAAAAAAAAAAATTATAACTGGATTTAATTTTGGAAAGTCTAGTGACATAAGATGATAGAAATTTAGCACAGTATTAATTATCTTGTGATTGGACATTTAAACATCCCTAATATTGAGTAAATTATATGATCAGATGGTTCAAAAACACGGATACTATTCTTGGAGTATCTAGTGGCTAGGTAGTTAAACTCATTAAGTTTAATCTCAGAAAAAACAATTATAAAAAAGTAAAATGTTAGAAGCTAGAATTTTAAAAAAAAATTTAGTTTTATTACTTTGGAATTAATTTGCATTATTTTATTAGACTAATTTAGGTTTTTCTTTTGGGGTAATAGAATCATGTGCATCTGCAATGACATTATGAGCAAAGTTTGTTGCTCAGAAATGCTAGATTTTTTTTTTTCTTTTTTTGAGATGGAGTTTCGCTCTTATTGCCCAGGCTAGAGTACAAATGGCATGATCTCAGCTCACTGCAACCTCCGCCTCTTGGATTCAAGCGATTCTCCTGCCTCAGCTCCCCAAGTAGGTGGGACTACAGACATGCGCCACCATGCCTGGCTAATTTTGTATTTTTAGTAGAGACAGGGTTTCAACATGTTGGTCAGGCTGGTCTCGAACTCCTGACTTCAAGTGATCCACTCACCTTGGCCTCCCAAAGTGCTGGGATTATAGGTGTGAGCCACCGTACCTGGCCAGAAATGCTAGATTTTCAAGTGGATTAAACATTCCTCTTAAATTATCAAGGACCTAATTTCCAAAGTGATTAATTTTCTGCTGTCTTCACTTGCCAAAAAAAGTGCAAAATAAATTCTCTATGATTTCTAAACATTACCATATTATTTCAAATTAGTAGAGCTCAAACTAGGATTTATGAGTGAAAAATAAGTTTGTTTCATAATACGGTTTCATAATTTCTCCAAAGAGAAACTGTTTCCTAAAGCCTAACATTTTTATTAATAAAGTCTTTAAATCATATACAGTCAGCTTCTGTTAAACCACCTACAACATTTTCACATACGTCTGTGAGCTGTGTTACCAATAATTACATTCATTTATTCTAGGACCCCAGTTAGCATTCAAAAGTTAGTAATTTTCTCTGTTTTTTATTTTTGGAAAAGACAGCTGCCTAGCTGAGTCACATCTGTTCTGTTTAACTGTATCTTTTCAATGTCCACAGGGGGACGTCAGTATGAACAACAAACAAAAAAAGGTAAAAAGATTGTAAGTTAAAATACTTCAAATTTATATGCTGCTTCATACAACTTAAAAACCTTTCATATGCATAATCTAATTTGTTGATTTCATACAATATACCCAGATTACCTAATCAAAGGTTCTTTTTGGCACTCTTCTTCAAAACCCTACTTTCACAATCCTATGCAAAACCTTATATTTTAAAGCAGCAGCAATAAAAATGGGGAGGCCGGCTAACAATTCCTGTAAGTTTAAACTGAAGATATCTGTATTGCGAACAGCTCTGGAATTGGGACCAGAGAGAAATAGAAGTGAGATCTAGCCAACAGCCAGGCATCAAAGACAATCATGGGCCACTTGACTGTTGCATTTTTTCTTTTTCCATTTTTCTCTTTTTCCCTAACTTCCCTCTTACTCGTTTCTTTTTTCCTTATGTACAAAGCCTTTATACACAAATGTTCAACTTGTACACTTACATATTCAGTGTCCCCTGAATTGCTGTACATGTTTCATACTTTTATTCAATACATTTCATTTAAATGTGTCGTAACCAAGTTTTAATGTATCAAAATACTTGAACCAATTAAATCCTATTAACTGAATCGAATTACATGCTCTAAAATATAGTTCTACAGAGGTATCATTTACTTAATAAATTTCAAAATGGCACAGAAAATAAAAGGAAATTCTTACCTAAATATTCTGGTGTTCCCATGATTTCCCGAAGTTCACACGCATTCCCTATTTTTCGAGACATTCCAAAATCTACTATTTTAATGTCGCCGAGAGGGTATATGCTGCTCAGTAATATATTCTGTGGCTAAATAAAGTACAACAAAAACATGGTAAGTAATATACAATAAAAGCATACTAGTCTCAGATGGGAGGTATATTAAGTGGAATCATCACTTGAGTCATGAGTCAATATAATTTGAGTATATTGAGTCATGCATCAAACATTTACTGACTTACTACTTCGGAGGAGCTATTATTCAATGATGCATAAAGCCAAAACCACACCCAAAAAGGATTCTAGGTTTGAAGAAAAAAGAAGTTACATGGAAAGATTAAGATATAGAATACTCAGTAATAAAAAGACTACCTCATTCTGTCAATAAGAAATTCCAAGAAGGCTTTGCAGTACAGATGATGCTTAAGCTGAGAAAGAGTATGCTGGTTAGAAAGGTGCTCTGGGTAGCTGGGTGCAGTTAAACATGTGAGGTGCATGGTTATTACACCCATTTTACAGTAGAAACAAGTACAATTAGGTTAACAAACTTGAATATGAGTAAGAATCTTCATTCTTAGCCAATACCATCCTGTATTGTAGCTTCATGCAGAATATTTGGGGCCAGAACGCAAATAAATAAATACATTCTAAAGAATTGAAAAAAAAAAAAAAAAAGAACAGAAAGGTGCTCTAGGGAGCAGCACTAAAGAAGGCATGAAGGAATGAGCATGTAAACATTTCCAGAAACGAAAAATGGTTCAGTACAATGTGATGATTCTGGATGAGCTGGGTCTGACTGTTCCCTGGCTTTAGCTTAGACAGTAAGAGGCATAGTACACCTCACCCACTGCCTCCTAGAACCACGTGACTTTGCTTTACTACTATCGCAGGCCCACGGCCTATTACAAAGTTCCCTGCTGCTGTCATAACCCGTACCTTTGCCAAGGTGCTGCTCCCAAAATCTGTGCAAAGAATTATAACAGTCACTTAACTTTGGGACAATCTCATGCTTATTATTAAAGCACAGAGCCTATTACAGGAGAAAAGGTAAAGGTACAGGAGAAAAGGTAAAGGTGTTGTTGTCAATCACAGGTTTATATGCCATCCCGGACTTCAAGGGCTATGCGATGCTATGTAATGTACTTGGGTTGATGTTAGCAGGAAAATGACCCAACAGGAAGCTGGTGGGAGCATGATTATCTTGGCATTTACTATGTTGCTTCTTTTCCAATATTTTATCAGTTGGGGAAATAGCAGGGATACTAGATGGTAAATACTGTCCCCTTGGCTCCATAGTGGGGCCCAAAACAGAACTACAGGGTTTTATCTTTTGAAGAAGTGGTAAGAGGATTTGGAAATTAAGAGAGAGGCCTGGGCTGTAGGTGGAGATTTTTGAATTATTATTATTATTAAAGTGGTAGTAGAAGCCAAAGGATCATGCAAGGAGACCACATAAAAATAGAAGAATCTAATGCTTAAGAAATGAGAGACAGACTGATTCAGATCTTAAGGTCCTTGTGTGGCTATGGAGGAAGGATAAGGAGAAAGGATAACAACATGAGAGATGGAGAAGGAGAAAAGGATAACATGAGAGATGGAGATCAGAGACTAGAGGTTCAGGGCTTGGGTAAACAGCCTGAATGATCTGGAAGGAGCCAAAAGACTGAAAATCTCAAGACAAAAATGAATGAAAGTAATAGCAGCAAATGAATAAGGATTAGCAGGATTTATTTTCAGGGATGGAGATTACATAATTGAGCAATTCAGAGATAGACGGCATTTTAAAATAAGAAGGTCCAGGATGTGGTTGCAAGAGTGGGATGGAATGGAATAATTCCATCTAATGTAGGATTAGAACACAGGAATGATGCATTTTAAGAGCCCAGTAAATTGAGCTGCTCACACATGCAGTCTTCTCCTTTCTGCCAATATAAAATTAAGGCCATGTAGCACACAGGTAAGCAAAGAGCACACCAGTGCAGTCTCGACAACCAGGAACCAACCATTGTTTCCTGTTAATACCAGTTTGCAATTGTGCATACTAAGAGCAGAAGAACAACACAGATGTTGCATTACTTTAAATCACATGTTACGTTACCTTTAAATCGAGGTGTACAATGTTATTCTGATGTAGATAATAAACTCCTTCAAGTATTTGTTTAACGAGTCTGATAACATCATTTTCAGAAACCATTTCAGCCAACTCAGGTAAACACAGGTTGAAAATTTCTCCACCTGCAGCACTGAAATAAAATTCAAAGAACAGAGACTTGAAAATTCATTCACCTGAACACTTTTAAATATTTTGTACCTGTTAAGTAAAAGACATACAACTATATAAATGTTAATACACTACACTTAAAGACAGGGCAGAGAAGTGAGAGATCTTTAAGAAAAAAATAAGTGACGATGGCTGGACGCAGTGGCTCATGCCTGTAATCCCAGCACTTTGGGAGACTGAGACAGGCGGATCACTGAAGGTTGGAAGTTCGAGACCAGCATGGCCAACATGGTGAAATATCTCTACTAAAAGCACAAAAATTAGCCAGGTGTGGTGGCAGGTGCCTGTAATCTTAGCTACTTGGGAAGCTGAGGCAGGAAAATCACTTGAACCTGGGAGGCAAAGGTTGCAGTGAGCCGAGATGGCACCACTGCACTCCAGCCTGAGCTACAGAGCAATACTCTGTCTCAAAACAGAAAAGAAAAGAAAAGAAGCGATGTGACTTCTTTTTCAAATTCTGGGTACTAATACTTGAATATTAATAAATAAAACTGAATTGCTTTATGACCCAATAATGTTGCAGCCTGCCTTCACTGCAATAAAGATAAAAAAAAAAGTAGCTCTTTATGCTCTTCTCATATATATACATCTATATGTATTCATACATATATATGTTTTCATATACATGAATTCTTAGATACAGATCATCTATTTTGAGCCTCATGACAAACATGTGAGGTACATGGTTATTACACCCATTTTACAGTAGAAACAAGTATAATTAGGTTAACAAATGTGAATATGAGTAAGAATCTTCATTCTTAGCCAATACCATCCTGTATTGTAGCTTCATGCAGAATACTTGGGGCCAGAACGCAAATAAATAAATAAATAAATAAATTCTAAAGAACTGAAATTTAAAGAATACTGAAAAAGGCACAGTGAAAAATTCCTAGGTTTGGAATGAATTATCGAAACATAAATCCTAACTCTTCTATTTACCTGCAATAAATATAACTTAGGGTCAGTTACTTATGGTCATCCATAAAGCAGAAATATCAATAAAATCAACAGTTTTTTTGGGGGGAGGATTAAATCTAAATAAGATAAAATTGGTCAGTCAGATCATGCAAAAACATTTATACAGTTATTCGTCAAATTTGTAAGGTATATTTGGGAATACGCAAGTATATTCTATTTGAAAAATAGGAACTCACTCTAGAAAATACTATTACTATATTTTTACTTCTTTGGTTCACTGCTACAACCACATCAAGAACAGTATCTAGCATGCACTGCAGTAGGTGGTCAGTAATGTTTGTTGAATGAATGAATGATGGAATGGGTGGTGATTCTTTAGAGGGGTTGAAACTGGGGATTCAGAGGTCTCAGTGACTGCCAAGAGAAAGAAATATGTCATAAGTGTTGGGAACCATAAGAAGAAAAAATAATGGTGGGCTCAAATTTGAGTCCCAAGTTGAAAGTCACAAGGACTGACGTTCACACTGCAGATATAATTTGCAATTGAGCAATCTAAACACAGTAAGCCAGTTAGAAGCCACAAAGATTTGCTGCTTTACACTTTCTGACTTTGCAGAAAAAAAACTGTAGGACAGCTTATAGGGAATACACATGAAAGCTCCAATCACATATATGTCACTTTAACCCCATTACAGCCACCAAAACGCGTTGTAAATTCATGAGATATATATACATATATATATATATATTTTTTTTTTCGAGACAGAGTCTCACTCTGTTGCCAAGCTGGAGTGCAGTGGCGCCATCTCGGCTCACTGCAACCTCCGCCTCCTGGGTTCAGGAGATTCTCCTGCCTCAGCCTCCCGAGTAGCTGGGACTACGGGCACATGCCACCATGCCCAGCTAATTTTTGTATTTTTAGTAGAGAGGGGGTTTCACCATGTTGGCCAGGATGGTCTCGATCTCTTGACCTCATGATCTGCCCATCTTGGCCTCCCAAAGTGTTGGGATTACAGGAGTGAGCCATCGTGCCTGGCCGAGACATTAATTTTAATATCTGCCTCAACATATCATGATAAAGATAATCTGAGTAATGAAAAGTGTAGTTTGCTGTTAAATTTACAGTAGTGAACTCCAAAATAAGGTATAGAAAGACAATTTTGGGAATTCACATTTTTTTAATCTAAAAAAAGAAATAATCTTCAAGAATAATTAATATACAGACTGCCTAGAGGCCCTTGGTCTGCATGTCAGAGTGGGAACCCAGGCACAGACTGGCAGTGACATCATCACTCCTTCCCTCTCCGGTTATATTGTTTAGTTTCAATGATACAAATCCTCTCAAAATAGAAAGTGGTCTAAATACATTCCTGCAAAGACACTCAAAATAGTATTACAAATAATATTATATTAGGTAATAGTACTAATGCAATCATAAGCAAAGAAGAAAATGAAGAAAGAACCCTTTAGATTCTCTTAGAATATATTTTTTGTTATGTACTTTATAAGATATAAATACTAATAATCTAGTCCTATCTTATAAAAATCAGACCAAATAACTTGAAATGATTAGAAAACAGTATAAAATATGAATTTACATATCTACACCCCCTAAATATATAAAAAATAGATGTGTATTCTTCATATGTACTGCAACATAAATTGTTTAGGTAAGAAATTTAATCTTGAATACTTTATGATTATTTACCAACCTTTTATATTACAAATTCGCTAAAGTTACTTCAATAACCAGAACACTCCTCCAATTCTAAACTTAAAAACAAAATATAAGAAAGTAAAGTGAAAGTAAGGAAAGCGATCCCTAGTGCCTAGGAATAGACAGGATAGTACGGAGCATACAGGAGTGCCTACTGAAATCAAGACTGCCCGGGTTTCATTCTAGCTCTGTCACTAACCAGGCTAGGTGAACTGGGACAAAATGTGCCTCTGTTTGTGTACTGTAATGTGAATAATATAATAGCTCCTACTTCGTGGTCTAAGAATTAAATTAGCTAATGCACATAAAGTATTGAGCACAAAAGATGCTAGAAGAATCAAAGCAGATCACTTCAATAAATACTTATCACAGTGTCTGACACATGGTAAAATTCAATAGACAGCAGTTTTTTTCTTTTTTTTTTTTTTTAGACTGAGTCTTGCTCTGTTGCCCAGGCTGAGTGCAGTAGTACAATCTTGACTCACCACAACCTCCGCCTCCTGGGTTCAAGAGATTCTCCTGTCTCAGCCTCCCAAGTGGCTAGGACTCCAGGTACATGGTACCACACTCGGCTAATTTTTTGTATTTTTAGTACAGACGGGGTTTCACCGTGTTAGCCAGGATGGTCTCGATCTACTGACTTCGTGATCCACCCACCTCGGCCTCCCAAAGTGCTGGGATTACAGGCGTGAGCCACCGCGCCCAGCCAATATCAGCTACTATTATAATGAACCAATGAACATTAATTGCAAATCTAGCCAATGTCTTGCCTTTCCGAATTTTGGGGCTTTTTGTTGAACTCTGATTTTGAAGGAAAGTTTTAAAGTCTTTGCTAAATGAAAATCTATTTTTAGAAACACTATATGGTACATATAAAGATGCACACACTATATTCTTAAGTGAAAAAAGAGGGTTACAATAGAATATGCCCATAGATCAAACTTTTGTCTCTAAAAGTACATATGCACAGACCAAAAAATGAGAATAATTTTTAAATACAGGAACATACCATAAAGTAACCATCATTTACATGTGATTTCTCTTTTCTATATCTCCTAAATTTAACACAATGAATAGGTATTACTTTTATAATCAGGGAAAGTATCCTCAGAATTTTTTGCCTGTTTGTTTTAATAATGAGATCAAATAAAATACTATGATCGTCAGCCAATCACACTGTTGCTTTTAGTTTGACAAGCTGACCAATGTCTTTCGTAGGACTGCCATTTCTCACACAACAGAGGAACATAGGTGGAGCTACAGAAAATAGGAAAATTAGGAAGAGTTAAGAGGAGGGAAAGAACAGATAACACAAGAAGCAAATTGCAGAAGTTAGCAGAAATTGGAAAAAGAAACAGAAGCAGTGAGTGGCAAACAAGACTTTTGTTAAGGAAACCACCCTGAGCAGTCACCCAGAGCAGTGACTAAAAAAAAAAAAAAAGAAAAGAAAAGAAAATGAAAAAATATCTACAGTCAGAAAAGCTACCTATATCATTATCATTGACCTGGGAGCTACAATCAGGTGACTTCTACTCTTTCTCTCTAACAAGAGTTTGCCCCTTGCAGGGATATCAACAAAAAAATTTAGAAATTCAGCATCTGTGTTCACTCGCTAATGCATGTATACACGTGTTATGTGTAAGAATATGTGATAACAGTACTCTAGCACAGGTTATACAGTCAGGAAAACCTATGTGCTATATGTTATCTAGATCTACATCTGTTTTTTATAGGGAACAGCAAGTAGAGAAACTCTTTTTTTTTTTTTTTTTTGAGACAGGGTCTCGCTCTGTCACCCAGGCTGGAGTGCAGTGGCCAGATCTCAGCTCACTGCAAGCTCCGCCTCCCGGGTTCACGCCATTCTCCTGCCTCAGCCTCCCGAGTAGCTGGGACTACAGGCGCCCGCCACCTCGCCCGGCTAGCTTTTTTTGTATTTTTTAGTAGAGACGGGGTTTCACCGGGTTCGCCAGGATGGTCTCGATCTCCTGACCTTGTGATCCGCCCGTCTTGGCCTCCCAAAGTGCTGGGATTACAGGCTTGAGCCACCGCGCCCGGCCGAGAAACTCTTTTAGAAATATTCCTACAACATAAAGTTAATACATGAAAGATTAAAATCAGAATATTTTCCTATCAAAAATGATAATTTCTGTGAGTTACAGAGAGCCAAGAATTTCAGGAAAACAAAGTAACATCTCAATTATCCATAAAATGCAAATCGAGTCATATAGCTTTGAAAAACCATGGTAAAGATTTTTAAAATAAGCATTTATTTCTAGTGATCAAAATGAACTTGTTTTAAAATCTGAATATTAAGAGTCTCTTTAAAATTCTATTCCTATGCTAATGGAAGAAATACAGTCCACGGGATTTTAGAGTGGAAAGACATTAGAGTATTAACTAGACACATGATGTGAATACCAATCTCCCTTTTGGGAGGATTGTTTTAAAAATCAAATGAGAATACAGATAATGTGCCTATCACAGTGCCTGCCAGAGTGTAAATGTTCAACATACGTTATGTGTAAAATTGTTAAAATCATATTAAAATGTTATTTCTCTGGTGATTGAGATGATTCCAGAAGGTAAGGCTTTTTTTGTTATGTTTTGTTTGTTTTGTTATAGTCTCCATCCTTTTCTGCTGGGTATTTAGTATTTACTTAGAGATGTTTAGTAGACAAAATTTCTTGACAAAAAGAAAATAGCATTCTCACATAATCTTAAGGTTGTCTCTGACTGAACTGTAAGTTCCCCTTTTGATCTTCCCTATTTCTAGGACAATGTTTTTGTTCTGTGCTCTCCAAAAGGTAAGTACTTTTTTTTTTTTTTTTTTTTTGAGACGTGTCTCGCTCTGTTGCCCAGGCTGGGGTGCAATGGTGCAATCTCAACTCACTGCAGTCTCTGCCTCCCAGGTTCACACCATTCTCCTGCCTCAGCCTCCAGAGTAGCTGGGACTACAGGCACCCACCACCATGCCTGGCTAATTTTTTGTATTTTTAGTAGAGATGGGGTTTCATCGTGTTACAGCCAGGAGGGACTCGATCTCCTGACCTCGAGATCCACCCACCTCGGCCTCCCAAAGTGCTGGAATTACAGGTGTGAGCCACCGTGCCCGGCCAAAGTTAAGTATTTTTTATAACCAACTTTAATTTGCTCAAAATGCAGCATTAAAAACGTAGTATGTCCAATTAGATAATACCTTCCTTCCAGAAGTTTTTAAAAAAGCTTTTTAAAATGTATAGCTATATTTTATTTAATTCTACAAATATGCTTTAAAGACACTTGGTATGGTAAAGTCTTTGTCTCATGGATGGTGGTGATGGAATGACTCAATTATCCTCAAATTTTTCTCCATATGTATAAATAAATCTAATACTACCTTCCAGAAAAGTAAGATTTATATTACTTTCTGAAAAAATGAAAGGCTAAAACAATCATGTAGACTTCATAACTGGCAATGAAATACTTTCCTATGAACTATGTATTAAAATAAAAAATGAAAGATTTTAATAATCATTAAAAGTGACAAGCAGGTTGCAAGAATGAGATTAATTCACAAAAGTAAACTGATTCAAAAAATAGGTTAGGCAGAGGCAAAACAAAACACAAAAGCAAAAAGAGGCTATAGTTGTTCCAAAAGAAAGTTCTAGATTGATTCATATAATTAGCAAATGTAACAAATCAAAAAAGCTTTTTTTTTTTTTTTTTGAGACAAAGTCTCGCTCTGTTGCCCAGGCTGGAGTGCAGTGGTGCAATCTCGGCTCACTGCAACCTCTGCCTCCCAGGTTCAAGCAATTCTCCTGCCTCAGCTTCCCAAGTAGCTGGACTACAGGCGTGCGCCAACATGCCCGGCTAATTTTTTGTAGTTTTTAGTAGAGATGGGGTTTCACCATGTTAGCCAGAATGGTCTGGATCTGCTGACCTTGTGATCCCCCTGCCTCGGCCTCCCAAAGTGCTGGGATTACAGGTGTGAGCCACCGTGCCTGGCCAAAAATGTACCTTTTAAAAGTGACTGTGTGCTGCTCATATGGAAGGAAATTTGACAACATCTAATACAACTACATATGCATTTACTCTTTGACCAGCAATCATTCTTCTAGGAATTTACTCTAAAGCTACATCTCCATAATAATTCCCATTCACAGAAGGTCGACTGACTAAAGCAAGATCCAACCATACAACAGAGTACTATGCAGCCATGTAAGAAATCAGCCATAATAATAGTTAAAAAGATGTCTATGAACTAATGTAGAATGATTTCTGGAATATATTCTTAAGTAAACAAAAATACAAGGTGCAAAGGAGTATATCTAATATACTACCTTTTCTGTAAGTAAGAATAGTAAATATATACAAGTTTGCTTATATTTGCAAGAAGAAACACATAAAGAATGAGCCAGAATGAATACATGTGGTTACCTATAAAGGTTACCTATAAAGGTTCAGTTGGAAGAGAGCAGAAGGTTCTTCATCACTTCTCACATTCTATATTGCATCTCCCCTCTCTCACAGTGAAAACCCAGGTTCTCAGCAATACTTGCTCATTCACTTTATCCAACAATACGTACAAAACAGTTTTAGTGTAACAATACTTATACTACTACCAACAGCAAACTACTTAGTACAACTGGTGGACTTGAATTGGAGCTATGAGACTAAATTCACGATTTTGAAAAAATATGACTTCCTAACACTATCCTTAGAAAAGGCCTAAAAATTATGATACTCCGTTAAAAGTGAGCATGTCCGACACCCGTATTTGGTTTCTAAATGCTATTCCCCGCTTAAAAGAACCAGAACTTCTCAGACAGATGGCTGATTACAGGTCTGGGGCAGGGAAGATAACAAGATGACCCTGGAAATCTTGGTGTGCATAAAGCAAGGGAGTCCTCAAACACTAATGAGATTATATCAAAAGGACATAGGAAGTAGCTTGAAAGGGAACCACTGATAAGCTTGGGACAATTTGAGCATGAAAAAAAGACAGTGGCAGAAACTGATTAGAACTCATTAATTAAAACATAATGGGTTATTTTCCATTAACGTCATGTGTTAGATTAATTTTTTAAAAACATGAAATCCACTGAAATATTAAAAAGTGGGCAAGGGAAATCACTAGATGAAAAGTTGTTAAAGAAGATAATATTGGCCAGGTGTGGTGGCTCATGCCTGTAATCCCAGCACTTTGGGAGGCCGAGGTGGGCAGATCACGAGGTCAGGAGATGGGGACCATATTGGCCAACATGGTGAAACCCTGTCTCTACTAACATACAAAAAATTAGCTGGGCGTGGTGGCGCATGCCTGTAATCCCAGCTACTTGGGAGGCTGAGGCAGGGAAATTGCTTGAACCCGGGAGGTGAAGGTTGCAGTGGGCTGAGATTGCACCACTGCACTCCAGCCTGGCAACAGAGCAAGACTCCATCAAAAAAAAAAAAAAAAAAAAAGGTCATATTCACATGGTCTATAAATATCACAACACAGATTAATTAAAAGGGGAAAATGTTCCTTTACAATAAGGAGAGCTAGAAGACTACATCTTAAGCATGTTCAAAATTAGCAAAATCAGTAATAAAACAACCTGACTTTATTGCCACCTGATGTGATACAATACACATCATCACCCACACCAAATACTTCAGCATAAAAAGGAACATCATAATACCCACAACTTTCAAATGGTTCAGTAAATGTGGCAAAATGCCAACAACTGGTGAATAAAAGTGAAGATTATAAGGATGTTAATTGTACTATTTTTTCAACTTTTCTATATATTTGAAATTTTGTAAAATAAGAGTTGGGGAAGAAAAAGTGTGTAGGATGATTTGAGGACAGAATTGACTGGGTGATAGTTATTAAAGATTCAGGCCAGGCGCGGTGGCTCATGCCTGTAAGTCCAGGACTTTGGGAGGCCGAGGTGGGCGGATCACGAGGTCAGGAGATCGAGACCATCCTGGCTAACATGGTGAAACCCCGTCTCTACTAAAAATACAAAAAACTAGCCGGGCGTGGTGGTGGGTGCCTGTAGTCCCAGCTACTCGGGAGGCTGAGGCAGGAGAACGGCGTGAACCCGGGAGGGGGAGCTTGTAGTGAGCAGAGATCATGCCACTGCACTCCAGCCTGGGTGACAGAGCAAGACTCTGTCTCAAAAAAACAAAAACAAAAACAAAAAAAAGATTCCACCATTTTATTTTCACCATATAAAAATTATGCCACACTACTAAAACAACTAAACCTGATTAAATGTTTACCTTCAACTGAGACTACTAAATGTGACAATGCCGGCCCAAAAGCAGAAGGCATAGTAACGAAGCCGAAGTCCTAGCAATAAATTTTGGTGGGTCTTAGTCACTCTGGTAAGAAATTTAACACATTGATCTACTTAAACATTTTCTGAGTGCTTGCTGCATTTCAGCCAGAGGTATAGAGATCAGTAAGTTCTCCCAGTTGACTGGGTAAGGTACCTGGGTCAATTTTCCGGAGTATGAACAAGGTCCATCCATAAAATGTCTCAAATCTTTCCGATGTATTTTGTCGCTGCTGTTTGGATGAACCCCCAAAAGAGGATTTTATGAAAGTAATCAATGTTCTTATGTATATTCATCCTCTAAACCTAGTATTCTACTACTGTTTTTGACAAATGTTAGCTACTTTTGAAACACTTCAAACATGCAGATGTTATGCAAGTAGGTAATTTTCAAAGGTCAGCTGAAGAATCTTTGACAAAAGCAATTATAAAATGTATGAAAAATGAAATCATATTGCTAGTATCTTGGCCTTTTCTGCAATTCCGATTTATTTTGAAAGTGCTATATAACACGCCTTAATATGGTTCTGGGAAATGTACACAGTATTCGTTCTTAAATGAACTACTTGTCAGTTGAACATTTTGCAAAATCTTCATTTTCATTCACAAGTTGATTCCAGCCAATCTATTTGGTGGAACAAAAACATTAATTTTAAAATAACTAAATACAAAAATAAGGTTAATATACCTTTAAATTTAAAAAGGCAATGATGCAAGTTAGTTACTAAAAAGAATTACTATAGTTAGCAATACGTTTTTTTACTAAAATAAACATTTACCTCTTCGTAGTTTACCATAAAATAGATTTACCTTATTAAAAACTATTGGCACCTAAGGCATACTAAACATAAATCTAGCTGATCTCTTCCAATTGTCGCAGATGTTCAAACGCATTTTACACACTCAGAATAAACGTGTCAGACAACCATGCAGCAAAGGCACTCTGTAAGAGTCACGTGTCAATATACTCGGTAACAAACCAGTTACCTTAACAATCCTCTACCCCTATCACCTGGTGAACTGTAGAATACTGGGGTGTTCTCACTTTTTCACAGACTTGTGGCAAGAGATATATTTATTTCTTATTGCTACAACTAACATAGTGCTTTACACATTACACATACTAAATGTATTTCTTTAACAAACAATGTACTAAGCATAGTTTTATGCCGTTTAACTTTCCATTCTCCTTATTTTCTTGAAGGTATTTTTCAAATAGATGAAGAAAATATACAAATTACTTCAATTCTATCTGCCCATCAGATTGTGTTCCAGAAAAATTTAATCAATCAGCCATTAACAAAATAATGTATATTCCCTTCTCCACAGTCCTCAAATGTTGTGTTTGTCATTTGTTTATTCTGTGCTGTTAGTTTTTGTGTATGTGATTGAGGTTGTACATTTAGTCTTATGAAAATATCTGAATATAAATTAGGTCCCTTTTACATTTTATTAACAGGAATCTTTACAAGTTCTTGTCACACTTTTATCATTCCTATTCTTGATATTTTAATCATCTTATCATACCAATTAAAATAGGTACCATTTAGCATATACTTACTATTCCAATATCAAAATGATTTCACTTGTATTTTCATAGACCTCATGAAGATTAATAACTCGGGGACAAGACTTTGCCAATTCAAGCACAGCAATCTCGTGTAAAATCTCTGCTCGACAATCCTGTCCTCTTCTTCTCTTTTTTAGAAATTTTGCAGCATATTCTTGGCCAGTAGATTTTGATATACATTGTCTAACCACAGCAAATTTTCCTCTGGGGGAAGATGAGAACAATCAATTTTAATTTTTCTGCAGAGAACAAAGTTAGTATATTACAGATTCTGTTATACCTCCAACTTAAAGTCAATTCTTTGAAATATCTGTGCAATTAGGAACTTATCTTTGTTCTCTAAATTGAATCAAGTATCGTATGTACTTTTATAAAATGTATAGTGTTATCACTTACAAAGGCAAATGGCAAACAATAACAGCAGGATAAGACAGAATTATATTTATTCTTCACTATTAAAATGATACATTATCTTGGGAGGCCAAGGCAGGCAGATCACGTGAGGTCAGGAGTTCAAGACCAGCCTGGCCAACATGGCAAAACCCTGTCTCTACTAAAAATACAAAAATTAGCCAGCCGTTGTGGCGCATGCCTGTGATCCCAGCTATGCAGGAGGTTGAGGCAGGAGAATCTATTGAACTCGGAAGGCAGAAGTTGCAGTGAGCCAAGATCACGCCACTGTACTCTAGCCTGGGTGACAGAGTGAGACTGTCTCAAAAAAAAAAAAAAAAAAAAAAGATACATTATCATTGCAGGGAAATAATCTCATTTGCATGCCAACTCAATGCCATGCTCTGCTCTTGGTATAAATTATTGTGTTTAAGTATCACAACAATCCTATATAATAAACGCTCTCCTGTTCTTCACACCTCAGAGAAGATATGTAATTTAGTCAAGGTAAAGATTTAAACTCAGGTCTATTTCCAAAACCTGTACCCTTCATAGGGTATCACATTAACTCTGTAATTAGAATACCTTACCTTCAATTATAAGAAATTAAAGTGAATGCAAAAAATGGGTATTTGACTTATTTAATTTTATTAGTAATTTTTCCTTTTAACACAATCAATTTTTAGCACCGTCGAAACTTTCTATCACAATTGTCAATTGTTTTAGCAATATATCTCTTAGTAATGCTCAGTAGTCTTTGAAGCCTGTAACAGATAACTAAGGTATATGTGTCCCTCAGAAAATATTCAAAGATACTTCATGATAAACTAAGAAAATAATGGTTATCAACAGCTAGTACAAGCACACCCATTAAGGTCATGTTTATCATTTTAGAAAGAAGTATGCTTTTAGCTCTCTCCAATGGCAGTGCTTAGTAACCTCTGCCAAAATTTAAAGACACCGAAAATTCATTTCTATCGGCATATGCGTGTACTGTAAGTCTACAGTTGCCCAAAATTTATTTTCACAATGGCCTAAAGCTATTCTGAGTCAAGGATTATTTTGGGAAACTAATAAAAGCTATTCTATTGACTGCCTACCCAGAAAAATGTACACAAGCCCTTAAATAGGACATTTTACATATAATTCCAGAGGGTTTTCAGATCCTAAAGCCCATCCATAAACCTTGTAAGGCTGAGTATATGGGATCTGAAATTAAGAACCTCTACCTTAAATTTTGAATTACTCTCTGGTTTCTGATACTAACAAATCAGGTATAAATAAAAGATCTTCAGGAAGCAATGTTTGCTCCAGAACTCCTCTTGCCCCAATTCCCTTCAATATATTTCTAACACAGTCTATCAGACTCTTAGCATGGAAAACAAAACTTGGTGTTTAGGGGGTACTGGGTGGAAACTGTGGGACTAAATTGCTTGACTGTATTTTACTAGCTATTTGCGAAGGTCAAGATAACAAAGATTCCTACTTTTTATTACCCAAATTTCCTCAAAATTGGTGCTAACGAAAAGTACTGGAAATCAAACTATAATTTCACTCTTCTACATTTATCAAAATATATTAATATATCAACTAAATAAATCTGCATATAAAAACCTGATTCTTTGAAAGCAGTTTTAAGATTTGAGAATGTTTAACTATAAAATATTTTTTCATGGTATGCAGAAGGAATACAAATTGATGGGTTTCAATGAGCACACACACACAAAAATTAGTCCCTTTACTTTATATTCAATCATTGGTGTTTCATATGTTTTATCCTGGATAAACTCAGTCAGAATAAGATTAAACACCTCATGAAAGGTCATAAATGGAATCGGAGCCCCAAGAATAAACTGTGAAATGTGAATTCCTAATTTTCTGTTCTAATCACTATAAAACAATTCCTCCCTTTAAAATAATTTTGTTGGGCCGGGCACGGTGGCTCACGCCTGTAATCCCAGCACTGTGGGAGGCTGAGGTGCGCAGATTCCGAGGTCAGGAGATCAAGACCATCCTGACTAACACGGTGAAATCCCATCTCTACTAAAAATACAAAAAATTAGCCGGGCCTGGTGGCATGTGCCTGTAATCCCAGCTACTCAGGAACCTGAGGCAGGAGAATCACTTGAATCCGGGAGATGGAGGTTGCAGTGAGCCGAGATCGCATCACTGCACTCCAGCCTGGGGGACAGAGCAAGACTCTGTCTCAAAAAAAAAAAAAAAAATTGTTAAAGAAGTGTAACTCACTTGCTTCTATCAATTCTTACTTAGATTTCGAAGCAAAAACTTGTCTAAAACAGGAAGGAAATTTTGGGTTTTATAAAAAAATTCACTTGTAAAATTTAGGAAACAGAAACCAGTTAGCCAAGAAAACTGGGCATCTGAAAAAACAGTTTAAAGTAGCGCTTGTGACAATTCAGTTCTGCAATAATTTTATTTATTTATTATATCTACAAGCCAGAATTCTCCCAGAAACAAAGAACAAAATTAAATAACACTTCTTATCTAATCGTTCCAGGTATTACCAAGAGGGTTTTTTGTTTGTTTGTTTGTTTGTTTTTGAGATAGGGTCTCAACTCTATCACCCAGGCTGGAGTGCAGTGTTAGGATCTCAGCTCACCGCAGCCTCAACCTCCCAGGCTCAGAAGATCCTCTTACTTCAGCCTCCTGTGTAGCTGGGACCACAGGCACGCACCACCACTCCTGGCTAATTTTTTACATAATTTGTACAGACAGTATCTCTCCCTAGGTTGCCCAGGCTGGTTTCAAACTCCTGGGCTCAAGCGATTCTCCTGCCTCAGCCTCCCAAAGTGTTGAAATTTTACAGGCATGAGCCACTGCACCCGGCCCAAGAGGCCTTCTTAAGCAAGTACAGCACTCATTAATCCAGGGCAAAGGTGACCACATGATGTGGATAATGATTTATTTATTTGTCAACATTCACCACTAAGTAAAAGCTCCATGAGGGCAGGGACCATGTCTGTCCTAATTATTACAGTAATTATAAAATCTACAGTTCATTAACATATAATAGGAAGTGAAATATCTGTTGAATGAATGCCAGAAATATGTATCCACTATAATACCACATACTGTGCTATTCTGTATCCTGTACTTAAAGTGTTTGTATTCCTTAAAAGTTTGAGATTCCAATAAAATTATATATATATGTGTGTGTGTGTGTATTATATATTCATTTATATGCTATGAAGGTAGATATTTTTACCATAACTATCAGATGACTTAGGAAAAAAACCCAAATATTTGTTTTCTGTTCTAAAATGCTAATTATAGTTTAAAAGTATAAAAAATGATCTTTAAAATATGTTTCTATACCAAATGTAATTGAAACATTTAAGAAAAGTTAAAGCATTTAAAAATAATCCTTAAGTCATACCCTAAAAAGGCAAGGCTAACTAGATTTCCCAGCAGTGAAAAGGTCTAGTAGTTACCCTTCTGCATTCTCCTTCTGCATTCTAGAATACACAATAAAATGTGAAAGGAGGCGGGAGTGTAAGCCACAAAGGAAGCTGACGTTTATTTCTGAATCTGCCTCACCCTTCTAACCACAAGAAGTCCTATGAAACCTTTGCCTCAGTTGGGGGAGGGGTAGAAAAAACTTACCCAACATGTTAAAAAACAGGAACAATGCAAGTTTTTTGAGAATAGTAAAAAATGAACTGTTAACTTTTACATAATTTCCTTTAGTTTGCTAAAGGAAAATGAATTATTAAACACTAACACTCTGAAATTAAAAAGTTGATTTAGAAAGGTAACTTTCAAAATGTGCAAATCTCAGAAGAAATGATTATGATTCTCATTTCCATTTCACAAAAGTATAGGATATTAAAATTGGTAACAATATTGAAAGAACTTTCAGTACATTCTTGGCAGATGAAAAGTCATGATTTCTAATTTATCAAGATCTAATAATTAAACATATCAATATTTACCATGTGACTCATTAGCCCGTATCAATTCAAAAGAAAGATGTTACTTGGTCTCTTTCATAAAGATATTTTAAAATGGGAATTTAGCAATCAATCTAAATTAGTTTTAATCAAATTCTATCATGAGTTTTTGATCTAAAATTCTAAAAACTATGCCTAATTCAACTTTATTTATGATGGCACTTCATTTATAAAACAATTTAGAATTATTAGTATTGTCCTCAAAGTTTAAATTGTCCAAAGCCCTCAAAGCAAAAATACTTTATAGACTTTTTAGCTCCTATACTGTCCTCAATTTTGAAAAGTTAATTTAAAAAATGTAAGTAAATTTACTCATCAAATAGTAACTCAGAAAAATAGAAAATAAATTGCCTTTTGTTGTGTGTACTGTTCAAGACCTTGCATAATATTCACTTCCCCGTCGCTGAAGCATTCAAACTGAGGCCGGATAACAGTTTGCTGGGGAAATTATAGGAAAGATTGCTGCACTGCATACAAACATTGTACTAGTAAGACCACGGACCACTGAAGTCTTTCCAATGCAGAGATTCTATGGTTCTATGTAAGATACAGGAAACTTAAAAAAAAAAAAAAAAAGAAAAAAAAACCTTTCTTCTTCCTATTATAATGCAAAGTGAAGTAATTAAGATTTAGAAAAATTTCTTAAAAACATTTTAAAAGGTTCTAAAAACTGTATCTTGTAATACACCATTAAAACACCCAAACATTTTGCACATTAAATTAGTATGCCAGGTATTATGAAATGTGCTTTTACATTTAATTCTTGGTCAATGAGTTAGATATTATAATTCTTTTTTTTTTTTTTTTGAGACAAAGTCTCCCAGTGTTGCCCAAGCTGTAGTGCAGTAGTGTGATATTGGCTCACTGCAACCTTCACCTGCCGGGTCCAAGTGATTCTCCTGCCTCAGCCTCCCCAGTAGCTGGGACTACAAGCACACACAATCATGCCTGGCTAATTTTGTATTTTCAGTAGAGACAGGGTTTCACTATGTTGGCCAGGCTGGTCTCGAACTCCTGACCTCATGGTCCACCCGCCTCAGCCTCCCAAAGTGCTGGGATTACAGGCGTGAGTCACCACGCCTGGCCAGATATTACAATTCTTATTTTGCAAAAGAAAGGCTGCATCCAACATCTGCAACGTGAAAAAGCCAGGACTTGCCTCTGCCCTTAAGGTAAAAGGCCACCAAGAATGAAATTACTTTTCATGATTCAGTCAACTTTTCTTTTCACATTGAGATTTTCAAAGATAAAAATCAATCACACTGTTTTGCTGCACATTTATCAACACAAACATGGACTTAGTAAACCATTTAACATACGACAAAACATCTACCTGCAGAACTAAAATCAAACTGAAGATACATAATGATCACCATCTTCCAACCCTTCATGAAGCACCTTTAATTTAAAGCTCAAAAGATGCTGAATGTATAACTTAAATAACTTGGTATATCTTTTATAACTTTACATATATTAAAATGGTAGTACAGAATGGTTTCATAATATCATGTCACTCTTGGTCATACAGAGTTTATACACTGGTTAAGGGAAAATAATTTGTAAAGGCTTTTACTTATAAAACACTCATTTGTTGTGACATAGAATCAGACTACGAAATATGAATTCATTCTTTCTGTTCAACTTAGGAGATGGGGGAGAATCTCCCTATTCTTTTTTTTTTTTTTTTTTTTTTTAAGCCAAACACAATATCCTAGGAATTTAAAAAAATATTTCATTTAACAAAAACTTACAGAGCATTGTACTAGGCACTTTACAAATATTAACTAACTTAATTCTCATAACAACCATATAAGATAGACACAATTACCTTCACCCCTACTTTTCAGATGAGGAAACGACAGCACTAAGAGGTACAGTAGGCAGGGCGCAGGGGCTCACACCTGTTATCTCAGCACTTCGGGAGGCCATGGCCAGAGGATTGCTTGAACTCAGGAGCTGCAGACCAGTCTGGGCAACATGGCGAAACCCTGTCTCTACAAAAAACCAGCCCAGTGTGGTGGTGTGTGCCTGTCGTCCCAGCTACTTAGGAGGCTGAGGTGGGAGATCCCTTCAGCCCAGGAGACAGGAGGTTGCAGTGAGCCAAGAACATGTCACTGCACCCCAGCTTGAGCAACAGAGTGAGATCCCGCCACAAATAAAAATTTTAAAAAAGAGGTAGTTATTTAGTTGAAGTTACACATCTAGTAAATAGTGGAGTGGGAGTCCAGACTTGAACTCAGCAGTCCACTATGCTGAGCTGCCTCTTCCCATGCACAGCCTCACATAAGGACAGAGACCTCCTATCAGAGGCTCTGAGGCTAGGTAGGATGTATGATGTAAGTTCACTAAACCCTCCTCAGATTTGGTTTTCAAGTCAGTTATGACTAGACCCTGGGTAATAGCAACAGAGATGACAGCTTTCCTTCCTAATCATTGTTAAATAATGATCCCAAAGTGAGTTTTATAGAATTATAAAAACACAAATCCAAAATTTGAATTTAGATGGCATACACATCATATGGTTTTCTTACCTCCCTAGCTCTTTAGATGTAAGCATATAGAAATTATTAAAATTTTCCATTTTCATTGGAGTTTGAGGAGTTGTAGTTAGCAGGCCTGAAATACTTCGGCAATCAAATCTCCTCCTCGACATATTAGGTGATTCCTAGGTCTGCTTCTTTAGTCACTTATTTTTACCTATGCAAAAAAAGAGAAGACAGAGAAAAGATGTTATCTCGGGCAGGATGTGCATTACATTACACAGCTCCAAATATAGCTATAAAATACAACTAAAAAAAAAAAAAAAGATTTAAAGAGCACATTCTACCCAGGAGGAAAAAACAAAAAGCACACACATAACCCAGTAACACTGTGGCACTTGAACGAAGTTACTGACTTCATTTCAGAATAAAACTACTGTGAAAGTTCTCTCAATTAAAAAAAAATAGTTATGATAAAATTATAACACCAACAATCACTTAGTTTCATCATAAAACTCCATTCTTTAAAGTTATAGAGGTTTCAGCTGGACACGGTGGTGCACGCCTGTAATCCCAGCACTTTGGGAGGCTGAGGCAGGAGGATCACTTGAGGCCAGACGTTCAAGACCAGTGCTGGCAACACAGCGAGACTCCATCTCTATGAAAATATTTAAACATTAACTGGGTGTAGTGGCTCGCACCTGTAGTCCCAGCTCCTTGGGAGGCTGAGGCAGAAGCATCACTTGAGCCCAGAAGTTTGAGGTTGCAGTGAGCTATGAATGTGCTACTGCAGTTCAGTTTGGGCAACAGAGCGAGACCTTATCTCATAAATAAATAAATAAATAAAGTTATAGGCTTCACATAATAGGTAATTTAATACAACAAGGTAATAATTATTCATTTTAAACTTATTTTCACATGGCTAAAGAAATTTGGTGGTAAATGCACATACTGTGAGTTATATTACTGATGTGAAGGACTACAAGAAACAGAACTTTTTCCATGGATTGGCTAGTTTCAGTACTAAACTCAGAAACTCTCAAAGGTCTTACGAGTCCCTCCTTTGACAGCACCTAGCACAGAGCCTGCTATGTATGAAGTGCTCAATAATTTTGTTGGAGGAGTGACTAATCTATACATAAAGCTTTATTCTGAAGTTCTGTATCTGAAGCTCATATATATATCTGGAAATTTTTGATGTTTACATGCATTCAGTGTTATCAAAACTATTATGTTAATTGCATTCATAAAACAATAACAGATACTATATTTCAAGACACTTATGACTTACTGCTATGCCTACTTAATAAAATATCAAGTATTATTCTTTTAGCACCCTCCTGCTAAGCATTTGTTCCTTCTCTGCCACCTTTATTTCCTATTTTCTACTTACATGTACTGTTCTTTATCTTCCTAAATTCAAATGCCAACTATATTCTACTTAGCCAAAAAGCAGTGTCATTAGAGTTCAGTGTTTTCAGTTTCTACATTTTCTCTTTTTGGTGTTATTCTCAAATTATGAATGCGTCACTGCAGTTCAGCCTGGGTGACAGATGGAGACCTTGTCTCAAAAAATTAAATTAAATTAAAATTACAGCTTTCACACAACCAGATAGTAAAATTGTTGTCTCTATATCTCTTAGTCTTTGGGGAAACAAAGCTCTAACCAGTTTTGGGGTACATCTCTAGGAGGGTCATAATGTAGCATTCTGAGAATAACCTTTAGACTGAAAGACACCTGGGTCTGAATTCCATTCATCCATCATACCAGCTATGAGACTTTAATTAAATTATTTAACTTTGTTATTGTTATGGGCTGAATTGTGTCCTCCCCTAAATTCCTAAGTTGAAAAACCCTAACCCCTGTATCTCATAATGTTACTACCTTTGGAGATGGGGCCTTTAAAAAGGCGATTAAGTTAAAATGAGGTCATTAAAGTGGACCAGTTAGGACATAGACACACACAGGAAAGACTATGTGAACACACTAGGAGAAGACCGCCATCTACAAGACAAGAGGGCAGGCCTCAGAAGAAACCAACCCCGCACACACCCTGATCCCAGATTTCTAGCCTCCAGAATTGTTGAGAAAATACACTTCTGTTAAGTCACCTGATCTGTGGCAACACAGTTATTTAAAAAGAAAACAAAACATGTAATATTTCAAATATAAGACAAGGAACACCATATACAAACATTTACTTTCCAATCTTATTACTTGGTCATATTTCATTTAAATTAAGAATAAAACATGTTAGACACAGCCCCTTTTTTCCACCTCCAGTTTACACTCCCACTAGCACTGGATGGGACAGTTTATCACTACTTTGACAATACTTGCCCAATTCAGACTTTTAATTTTGGCTATTCTAGCGTGATGAAGGTGAAATGGAATTTTGTTGCGATTTACTTCGCATTTCCCTGTTTACTAGTGAAGAAAGTTTCGATTGTGCTGCCTCTAAAGTATGGATGATAAAAGAATCTATCTTCCAGTGCTGCAAGGATTAAAACGTAAAAGATGCTGAACTCACGTCCACTGACACAGGTACAATGCAAGTCACCAGGGCATATCGTTATTGTTCCACAAAACAAAATTAACATTCTACCCAAAAATACTCTCCCTGCAGTTCCCTGCCATTGTTGGATAGCTGTACCATTTCCATGTACAAAATTCTCATCCCAACATAGTCTAAACTTAATTCTTAAAAGCATTTTTGTTTTCTGTTTTAACTATTTGTGTATCTTCTTAGTTCTGATAGTGCTGAGTTTCACTGATTTTTTTCCATTGTTCTGAAAGATCAATATGGGTACCAATTTCCTCATAAGTTCATCTACTTATTGGAAATATACCTACATCATAAGCTGCTTTAGGCATCCATTAAGCATTTCTTAAATTCATTTTCCTTTTATTTACTGCATTGGAACCAAATGTCAGAGCCAAGATATTTTTCCATTTCCTCTCCTTTAGCCAATTTTGCATATAGTGGAGCATGAATGTCACCTTTGTCCACCAAGCCCTCCACAAACATCTGGTTGCCCTTCATATAAGGTACATGCAGGTTATCAGTCAGTTCTCTGTCGCTCCTTCTTGTATCTTCCTAAATTTCCCACCAAATTCTCTTTAACTCCAACAATTCTCAGGCCTTTTCTTGTCTTCTACCACACTTCATATACCTATAACTGATTCTAAATTACCAATACGTCTCACTCCATTTGAAGTCCATTACATAACATTTTATCAGGTTATACCGGTTAAAAAAAATCTTAAGGGATCTGGTAAGTAAATTTATATGCATGTGTATACACGTTTATAGGCACGATTAGATCCTATAAAAAGTGTAATAGAAGGTAAGACACAATTAAGCTTTTAATCACATAGTGCTACTAAAAATAATGGTATCTCACTTATTTTTAAAGATTTTTTTCATTAATTCTCATTATAATAATTGCCATAAGAATTTAGAAGTAGATCAGAGAAGGAAGGAAAAGAAGCAAATGTTAGGCTTGACCTGGGCCTTCACTTACTTGAATGCAGAAAGCAAGTGTGACGTGAACAAAAGCAAGACTATGTCTACAAACCTCTAGCTCTATTTTAAAAAGTATTTATCATGATATTTACTTCAAAATTATCAAATAAGTTTTTTAAAAATAGAGTATATAATAATAAAGACATTTAGAAAATCAAATTGTCTGTTTTGATTCCTTCATTAGCTCCCCAGTAGAAGCAGCTTTCAAGTACTTACAGCATGACACATAAAGGCCTCTGAGGCCAAGTATACACCAGCTACATTTCCTGAGGCACTCATATTTCATATTTTGTCACCACATCTTTGTTATACTTCTTTGCTTGAAAAAGCCTTTCTACTTTCCTTAAATGGCTAACTCTTCTTACACATCCTTCATAACTCAACACAGAATGGCCTCTCCCCCAGGAAGCTTTGCCTAAAAACCACAGGTTGATTTAAATGCTTCTCCTTTATGCTTCAAATAAGAGGACCCTTGGCATACTTCCTTACCTCAAAATGTAACATGTTAGATTACAGTTCTGTTTAGTGTTTAAAGGGCAGCATCCTTTTACTTTTGTGCCTAAGCAACCAGCATGGTATCTGCCACCCGGTAGGAATTTAAAAAATGTTTGATAAACTGAATTGTCAGAATTATCAGATAGAGCAAAAAGAAACTGTACGTACATCTCATGTCTTTGAGGGATTAGGAGAACTTGAGATCCATCTTGAATTTACAGTACTGGACCTCTGAATGCAGCTAGTCTCTGCTTAATTCAGTATTTGGACAAATAAAGTAACTATTTTAAATTGCACTTACAAAATGTCAGTTCTAAACAGGTAGCCACAAAGTCTGGACACACAGATAAACTGATTTTGTCATATACTATAACGTAATGCCAATAGACCTTTTGTTTTTCCACTGTTTCCAGACAAGGCGGCTACTTGTTTTTAATACAAGCTATTAATACAAATACCTACTGCAGTTAAGAACATCACTCTTTTAGGAGCTACCACAAATCAGGAAATTCAGGTAAGTGTCCTATCAGGATTTATCACTGATAAGTCTAGATCTTCACGAAGTAAATTGGAAAGGCAATAGGGAGCAAAGTAAGCCCCAAGATTGTAAGGGAAGCAACTCCTTTCTACATAGGCGTTTAAGGCATTTACTGCTAGCAAGCGTTCCCTAGGAAACCGAAAAAGAGATTTAGCGTCCATCAAAAGTAAAGGAAGAACTTTCACCTGGTGTGGCAGAAGTATTTGTTTTTAATTAGTCACTGATTAGAAGTATTGGTATCAAGACGGAAATTATGATGATTTTCAATTTCAAGGAAGAGATTCCTTATGTGTATTCTGTTAACAGGTTTTGTTTTTAAAAATATTTTGAACAGAAAATATAATTCATAAATTTAATCCTCTAAAAATCACAATAGAAAGTCAGCTAAACTAACTCTAATCCAACTATTCCAGTATATACTATCCAAGGGCTGAAGAGTCAGGTAATGACTCCTAGGCCTTATTCTGTGCCAAGACCCTAAGGCCTAATGCTGTGTCTTCCCACCTCCAGAAGAAGAATTAAACCCTGTAATTGTGAACCAGGACAAGACGTTGAAAAACGGAAATAGAGTGGGTGATGCGGGGGTGGGCAACAAATGCATGGTGCTTGTCATTCACAAGATGGAAAATTAGGTTTCTGTTGTAAAATATTGTTTACTTAACAGCACCGCTGAAGTACTATTTATTCAGTAACTATTACAATGCAAAATGGAATCTGATCCTTTAAGAATTAAAGAGGAAATTACCATCTCACTGTTAAAAATTTTCAATGCTTAGAGTATCACTACACACTCTTTTGGAGTAATTGCAAAGGGTCAGGGATGAACCAAAATATAATGCATATAAATATTAAAAGAAACTAATATACATCTTTTAAATGGCACTGAAGTTTGAGGTTAAATGTTCTGGGAAAAGGATAATAAAAAACTTTTAGTTAAGTATGCCTTGAAAATTGCAACATTACAACATAGTTAGATAAAAATATGTGTTTGTAACTTTGTAAGAACATTTCTTAATTGAAATATTCAAAGAAATAGCCTTTGATAACAGTCCAGCATAGAATACAAACTACAGTACTTAAACATAAAATCACTGAATTTTGTCATCAATATGATGAAAAACTAAAGCAACTGACATTTGAAGTTTTCCTAAGTGGAAAGGTAGTAGATAAATGATTGCTAATGTTTTTGACAAAACAAATACCCATACAGTGCAAAAGATTTCTTTACAAAAAGAAGAATCAATCAGTATCCTTGAAAAGTAGTAAGCCTAGGAATACCATTCTTTTTTATTTTATTTTATTTTATTTGAGACCGAGTCTAGCTCTGTCGCCCAGGCTGGAGTGCAGTGGCACGATCTCCGCTCACTGCAACCTCCGCTTCCCGGGTCAAGCAACTCTTCTGCCTCAGCCTCCTGAGTAGCTGGGACTACAGGCACGCGCCACAATGCCCAGCTAATTTTTGTATTTTTAGTACAGACGGAGTTTCACCATATTGGTCAGGCTGGTCTCGAACTCCTGACCTCATGATCCGCGCGCCTCGGCCTCCCAACAAGGCGTGAGCCACTGCGCCCGGCCAGAATACTATTCTTAACTGACAATCTTACACACAGAAAATGTGAATTACAATATACTATGCATGCAATTTGGGGACAATTTAAGGATTAAGTGAAAGTGTCATTAACTGATTTCCTTGATTTCTGGTGTCTCTAAAATTAAAACAAAAATATTTTGATAAGGAAATTCTCCCTTATAATTATCAAAGAGCTTTAAAACATGTTAAAATGTTCACTTAACAGCAGTAAAACAGTGCAAGCTTAAAAATAAAATTATCTGACTAGAAACGTCCGCCATAAAAATGCTTGTATCTTCTTCAAATTTGTTACTCATATGCTAACACAGCGATTAGTCAAGCCTCCTACTTCCTAAAAACGGATTCTATCTTAACCAAATTGTAATTCACCAATCAATGATCCCAAGATAAACTGCAACCATTCTATCCACACACAAAAAAGGATGGTCTCCAATTACAGAAATTCTACTTTTAAAAAGTCTTGCCAGGTAAGCAAATATATTTCACCTCAATTTTGGATCCCTACTTTAGAAAAAAGTGATCTAAAATGTACAATATGTATCTCAGAAATAAAACATCTATTCATGCCTCCAATTATTAAGATACTAGAAAAAAATGTAATTGAGCATCTGCTCCGAGGAGGAGGATCCGAGGGAGATGAGTGTAAAACTTTTGCACTGCTTCTATGGACCAGTTTAAAAAAAAAAAAAAAAAAATACACAATCCTACGGGTCTACGGTCTAATATTTATAAAATGAGCACTTGTTGAAAATTACTTCTGAGCAGTTCACCATAAAACTAAAAAAGTGTTATCAATGAGAAAGTAAGTTTATTATATTTTCCTTTAATAAAATTGTGCTGCTGGGTTCAAAAACGCTGCCACTCATTTCTACAGGGCTACGCTGTCTCCGCGCAGACATTCTCATAGACTTGAAAACGTAAAGTGGCCACACGTCACACACGTCAAACGTCCCTGGCAAGGTTCAGCTTATCATTAGCACCACAGATGTAAACATTACGTCGACAAAACAATCGGTGAATGTGATACACAGTCCTCATGTGTTTAAATATTAGTGAAATCTGATCAGTATTATGGTTTTAAAAACGTATTTTGTTTCTTAACTCCAATTTCCAAATTGATGTCAGAGTGCCTCTAGTCCAGACAGAAACTAATGCCAGCTACCAGCTGCTATAAAGCCTCTTTCAACTTTGTCTCTACTCCCTCGGAGGGAATTCAAATGAAACGCTTTTGCCTACAATAAAACAAAGAGCCTGGGTAAATGTCAAAAATCGCTGGCATCCAGTAGTCGTATAGTTTGAGGATGAGTCGTGCACACTAAGTGGGTTACAAGGCATCAAAGTAAAAATCAGATCGCTGAAAAAATCACGGAAACAGCTGTAGCCCGTCTTGCTCTCTCGCTGGTTTTAAAACACTGTTCCCAAGCAGTAACCGAAAACGTCCCACAAGATGAGCACGAACTTTCTCTAGACTAAAGACAGCTGGGAGCTGGACGCGACCACGAGTTCGATGGGAACGCGCCCCGTGCCCACGCCGCAGCTGGGACTCGGGAGAGGCAAGGGTGACCGCGTGGCCGTGCTGTGGAAGGGACCCGGGCGGGCCCGCCACGAAGGCGGCCCTGCCTGGCGCGACCCGAGGAGAGCCCGGGCCGGCCGGGTGGAGGGCGCACGGGGACACACGGACACGCACAGACACAGACACGCGCCCGGGCTGAGGAGGGTGGTGGGAGGACCGCCGGCCGCTCCCGGCGCCGAACCACAGGGAACCGGGACTCCAGCCGCAAAGCGGAGAGGCGCCAGCAGCAATCGGCCACCTGAGCGGCGACGGAGTCTGAGCCCCTCTCAGCCAAGCCGGGGATCCGAAGGGATCCTGGAACTCCCCGCACCGCCTAAACGCTCCTCGGCTCCTCCTTCCTCACGTTCCAGGTCTCTGCACCGAGGGGGCTGGTTCCGTCGCAGCCCCGAGCCCACCCGCCAATCCCGCAGGACACTGACCGCTCCGGCCGCTGCAGGTTCTCCCGGGACTGCCCCCACGAGGGGGCCGCTGTCCCGCCCCACGCCGGGGGCCGCCACAGGACGAGTTCTCTAGCTCCAGCCGGGCGAGGCGCCAGGGAGCTCCGAACGTGGCAGGACCCACTTTTACTTTTCCAGACAAGGGCCGACGGCTGTGACTTGGCTTTCCGTGAAGTGACTCCCGGCGACGGCAGCGGAGTGAACTACCGAAGCTTGCGGTTGAGGTTTGAAAACTGCAGCCGCGTCTGGAGCATCGCCGTTCGCCAGATCCCTCCCCCTAGGTCGGGAGAGCCAATCGGAGCGCGTGCGGAGGGTGGGTCTGTCACGTGACGGGAGGGGCGGGGGACCGGCCGGGGGCGCGTGTACGGGGCGGGGCCCGGCGGTGAGAGGGTGCGGCTCCGGGCCGGCCCCAGGCGGGGCGGGGAGGCGCAGCGGCGTGGCGGCGCAGGTGGGACGCACCGGGGCTGCCGCGAGGGAGGGGCGGAGGGGCGGCGCTGCAGAGGAGGCACGCAGGGCTGGAGCTCCTGCTGGGTGCACTCCTTCCTACCTTCAGAGAGGTCAGTCGAGAGGTGTGAATATCTGGAGACCCGGGAGAAGGAAGCCGCAAAATCCCAGCTGCCTGCAACTAGTTACCAAACTTCAGTGCCTACCAGAGACCTATTTTCTGACTCTTCCTGGGAATCTTCCTTAGGACCTGAACCTACCTTCTAAGTGGAGAACCCAGTTTTCTTCAACTTGGCAGAGGTTCCTCGGAGCGTCAACATCAGTTGGGGATTTATGGAACCCGGACCCCACTGCTAAAGTCTGCTGTCGCGAATGGTGTCCCTTCTGAGGCATTGACTGAAGGCAATGTAGGGGGGGTCCCAATAGGCTGAATAACCGATTTTGCATATATGGTGCCAAGGAAAAAGATGAAAGCCCTCAGCAACGTACTCAAGATCTGTTACCCTTTGAAGACAGGGGAAATTTTCAAAGTTCTGTGGAAGACACAAATGTTTTACATAGATATATAATCCTAGTTTATATGTATAGGATACACACATACTCATACATATATGGGATTAGTTATGTAATCTAGGATTGCTTTCAGAGGACATTTAAGATAATTGCAGAAAACCCTTCCTTGGGAAAAGATACTGGGAGTGGAGTCGTCCTCTTGCTTTCAGAAGACTTAATGCTCAGTTAACATATAAAGGACAGGTTTTCTTGTTCTATCCCACCAAGCCAAGCAAATTCCTATGAAGCTAGCTGTTTCCCTTTCCCACTGCATTTTCCCCAAGAAAAAGGTATCGAATACATCACAGCCCTTTTTATGAAGTCTGTTTGTTGTTACTTACGTTAACTCATCCCGGTTTAATAATGTCTTGCCCCTAAACCTTGTCAAATGAGGAATATTGCTTCCATCTATCTAATGTCTCGTTGCTAACAATTGGGCTGACTAGAGAAGCCTAAAGTTAGCATGAAAATAAACAAAATGCCACACACTGGAATTAACTTTTCTGGGGTCTAAGAATCCGTAAGCAATGAGACTGTTTCCATCTTTTCTTTCATGAACATAGGTGTTGCATTCCAGAGGTCTCAGCACCAGTACCAAAACTAGTAACCTCATGGTGGTCACAGGATTACATCATTATGGTGGGTTTTGGGGTTGTGTGTTTAACTTTGGACCTCCTTAATTGCAACATTTCATCAATTGCCAGCTTTTGGCAACCTTCTCACACTCACCCCATCCTCCCTGTCATGAATCCAGTCCCACATCACTTCACACCTAGACACAGACTTTTCTCTCTCTGGCACCACTGTAAGCCAGTCCTCTTGGTCACAATACCTCTGCTGTAATCAGCCAGCCTCCTAGGGATATTGTCATGTCTTGCATTTTCCTGCTTCTGCCTTAGCTCCAGCTTATCACCATCCTCCTCATCCACACCTGTTCATCAGTTTCTGACTTTAAGAAGGTTACCCTCTTCAGGAATCAGAACTCTGCTGATTCCTACTTTCTCTTCCCAGCCTGATCACCTCTGCCTTATGTTCTTTGGTGCAGGGCTGATAGTTTGTGTTTCTTTTATGACTCTAAATAGGTTGTTAACCCTTGTGCCTGATGTCAGATTTGTTAACTAGGATTTATCACACTATCCCAAGGACATTCAACTGCACTTACTTGGTCTCAGGCACTGTGGTTCAAGAAACAAGGAATTCATGGTGCTGAGGAGGAGACAGCACATCTGTGGCCTTGCAGGAAAATTCAGAAGTCAACACATTCCTCCATCCACCTCATTTACCTAAACTCATTCGTAACCATGTCAGAGATTATGTTCTTGCTCTCGTTCCCTCAAGTAGGAAATCTCCAGGTGAGCTGATGTTCATTCTGTGGTCATTGCCTCTGACCACACAGTTCATTAAGTTGACCTTCCTTGAATGACACAGTCCGACCATGGATGATAGTTGTTATGGGCTCAGTTGTGTTCTTTTCCAGTTCATACATTGAAATTCTAACCCTCAGGAACTCAGAGTATGACCGTATGTGGAGATAGGACCTTTAAAGAAGTAATTAAGGTAAAACGAGATGAGTGGCCCCTGATCCAAGATGACCGGTGTCCTGATAAGAATAAATTAGGACACATACAACACTGACTAAGGGTCAACCCTGTGAGGACATAACAAGAAGGTGGCCATTTGCAAAGCAAGCAGAGAGGTCTCAGAAGAAACAAGACCTGCTGATATCTTGATCAAGGGCCTCTAGCCTCCAGAACTGTCTGTTGTTAAAGCCGTCTGCTCTGTGGTATTTGTTATGACAGCCCGAGCAAACAAATGCAGTGGTCCTCCCGGATCACTCCAGGTTAGTAATCACACACTGACTAGGAGTGATCCTTCCCAGTCACCGCAAGTGGCTTACCACACGTGGCCAGGGCAGGCGATCCTCTCTGGTAATGGCAAGACACTTACCATATTCTGTCCAGGGAAGGGACCTTCCCCAGTCACACCAAGTCAGTCACCTCATACTGACCACATAATGATCAGGAAAGTGACTCTCACTGATTCCATGTTTACTCCCTATAGATGCAGAAAAGGAGGGTTTTGCACAAAGAAGAAGGCCTCAAACTCAAAACTCTAGCCGCTGACACACCCTCCTTCTGAAGAATTTATGTGGAAAAGGCAGAACAAGCTCTACTACCTGTCTAGAACTGAATACACCAGAAACCTGTGGCCAGGCTAAAGGTAGCCAGACACAGGCAAGGCCAACAGCCTCTGAAGGGGTGTGGCTCAACCCCCCACCCAACAGGGGTGCTCACTGAATGGAGACAGGCTCCTCCAAACAGATCCCCTCTCTGGAGGTAGGAATGGTGAGTGTACTCAGATGGAGATGTCACAGTGCATTTACCCATGGTACCTACAACAAATTGCAATTTTGAAAGCACTGAGAACGAGAGACTCTAAGAGACCTCACATTCCCTGACTCTCTTGAAACACTATTAGCAAAGGTAATTGGGGCATGTTTTGTCTGATGAGAATAATAACTCAGACTGGTACAAGTGTCTTCCTTAAAGGGTGACACAGTTTTCCTCTCCAAAACATCCATGTTCAACTAGGGCCACTATGCCAATCCAACCACTCACTGCAGTTTATAGCGTATAACCTGTCCTGTAAAAGCTACCCAGAAGAAATGCCATGCACATTGGTGAATATTCTAGTAGTCATATTTTTTAAAGTAAATAGATAAAATTAATTTTAACATTTTATTTAACCCAGTATTTCTAAAACATTGTCATTTCAACATGTAATCAACATAATTATTGAGACTTCCTTTATTTTAAAATAATATTTATAGTAAAATAAAAATTATTTTACTTCCTTTTTAAATATTGTCTTAAATTTGGTGTGTATTTTATACTTACAGCATGTCCCAATTTGTATGCCAAATTTTCATCGGAAACACTTAATCTGTATTTAGATTTCACAAAATTTACTGTTGCAAAAAGCAGATTCACATTCCTAAGTTGTTTTGAACATACTAAAGTTTTTCACACCAGGTGCGGTGGCTCATGTCTGTAATCCTAGCACTTTGGGAGTCCAAGGCGGGTGGATCATTTGAGGTCAGGAGTTCAAGACCAGCCTGGCCAACATGGTGAAACCCCGTCTCTACTAAAAATACAAAAATTAGTCAGGCATGTTGGCAGCTTCCTATGATCCCAGCAACTTGGTAGGCTGAGGCAGGAGAATCACTTGAACCCAGGAGGCAGAGGTTGCAGTCGGCCGAGATCGTGTGCCACTACACTCCAGCTTGGGCGACAAAGCGAGACTCTGTCTCAAAAATAAATAAAGTTTTTCAATAACTAAATAGGGTATCAGTTTCTTACTCTAAATTTAATGACAATGAAATAAGATTGAAAATTTAGTCATGTTAGCCACATCTCAAGTGTTCCATGGCCACGTGTGCCTACTAAGTTAGGCAGTGTAGGTCTAAAGGGCTAGAAACGTGCCTTCTAATTGTGTCTAAATTTCCAGTGCTAGAGACAATCAGAGCAGTCTAGAGCTAGAAAAGTTCTTGCAGTTCAGTAACCCAACTCCCTTGTGTTAAAAGGGAAGAAACCTACAATGAGAGAAGTTGAGGGACTTGCAAAAGATCACACACCTAAACTAAGTGGTGCATATCCGAACAATAATTTAGGTCTCCTGACTCTTAATCCTAAGATATTATTTAAGCCTCTTCACATCAGACATACTTCAGGATAAAGTAATTTTTAAATTTATCTGAATCATCACTCCCATGATACAGGCAAGAGAAAGCAAACCTGTATCCCAACTGCATTCTCGTAACCTGATAAAAGCACACCCTACAATATTTAAGGCACCCTGCTTCCACTCTGTCATGGGGTCCATGTGGTTTCATCTATCAGCCCTCTTACCTCAATGCGTCACCGCTTCCTCTCTTTGGAGCCACCTGGGCGAACATCGCTGCCGCCCGCCCCCAGAGCATCCGGCCACATTTTTCTGTCTGCAGTTTTCCTATCCCAGCTGTCTACCACACTTTGTTTAAGGTTGTGCTTCAGAGAATCCTTTATATTTGCAAACCAAAATATTCAGTAGAAACTACAGCAAAGTTGTAGAAGAGCTGCTATGCTCCAGCCACAAACACACCAGGCTCTAAAGTTCTACCTCGTGAGAAGCTGTGAGAGAGAAAGAGAAGATATATGTGTGGTTAAGTGTGTGACATCAGACAGCTCTGCCTTCAAGTCCCAGTTCTGCCCATTCCTTGTTGTGTGACTTTGGGCAATCCTCAGTTTTCTCATCTGTAAAATGGGGATAATAATAATAGCTACCTCCATGAGATTGAAATGGGATAATGCATACTAAGAACAGTGCCTAACAAGAGTAAACCCTTGGTTCCATTCCTATAAGCTATTATTATTTACCAGTGGTTTGCCAGCTCCCCATGTGCACTACTGCACTCTGTGACTAGTAAGATGCTCAAGACATTGTGGGTCCTATGTAAATATTTGTCAAATGGCTTTATAAGATACTTTTGATTTTCCTCAAATCTTATGGTTGATGTTAGTAGGGATCATTGGGGGAAAAAAAGTCATTGGAAAGGAAAGGGGAGAGGGAGGGGACTGCTTTTCCTTTCAGTATCTATCTGGTAGAGACACCCAAGTTCAGAATGAAGCTCTAAGGTCAACAAATGGTGGCATCCAAGGACCCGTGTGAGATAAAGAAATTAGTCACTAGTGTTTAAAGGAAATAGATATCAAGTGGTGCAAAGAAATAAATATAGGGTATAAATATAGGGTGCCATCTATTTGATTTGAGTAGATAACGCCTGTGAGCTCTCCGTAATAAATCTCTTCCTTTTTCACTTTGCTAAGAAACTTCCTCTACCAACTGCATATACCATGAATGACAACCTGCTATCACATTCTCCAGGGTACATGGCAGGTGCCCGTCCAGAAACCCTTCACTGAGTGAGTCTTCTTACAGCAGGCAGTAGCAGATATAGATAAGGCAGAACCAACTTTTAATCCCCAGCAACTCCCTTGTTAGGAGTGGTCTCTGTGTCAACTGGTGTAAGGTGATAGCATGAACATTGAGAAGGCCAATCTACTCTGAAAGTTGAGCCATTTTGTGGCATAAAAGCATTAGTAATGTGGGAAATGGTACTATTCCTGATTATCACAGCATTCCTGACATTGAGAATATTCAAAGATTCTTGAGTCTTTTTAGTAGTTGGCCTTTCCTTTAGATTTATAGAGCAGCATTTCATGGCTTCACTTTTTACCGAAGAAGCAGTAAGTTCAGAGCTGTTCAGAACCTTTAGAAGGTCACAGATTATGAGAGAATGGTTCTGTAATTTACCAGCTGTGAGATCTTGAGCAGGTTAGAAAATCTGTATGCCTCTGTTTTTCAACTGTAAAATGGAGATAATATACTTGCCTCATAGTGTACATGGCAACAACAGCTCATAAATAATGAGACTGGCACTGTTCTAAATGTGTTGCTTATGTTAATTCATCTAATCCTCACATCCTCCTATGAGTTACAGTGCTATACCTTCCTCTTTTAAAGATAAGAAAACTGGCTGGACCTGGTGGCTCACGCCTGTAATCCCAGCACTTTGGAAGGCTGAGGCGGGTGGATCACAAGGTCAGGAGATCGAGACCATCCTGGCTAATACGGTGAAACTCCGTCCCTACTAAAAAAAAAAAAAAAAAAAAAAATTAGCCGGACGTGGTGGCAGGCACCTGTAGTCAGCTACTTGGGAGGCTGAGGCAGGAGAATGGCGTGAACCCGGGAGGCAGAGCTTGCAGTGAGCCGAGATTGTGCCACTACACTCCAGCCTGGGCGACAGAGTGAGATTCCGTCTCAAAAAAAAAAAAAAAAGATAAGAAAACTAAGGGACATGGAAGTTATATACTTGCTTGCAGTCATCCAAGCAGTGATGAGTAGAGCCAGGATTCAAGTCCATCCTCTACTACACAGGCTTTTTTTTTTTTTGTGTGTGTGTGTGTGTGTGTGTGAAGATGGCGTTTTGCCATTTGCCCAGGCTGGTCTCGAACTCCTGAGTTCAGGCAATCCACCTTCCTCCAGCCTCCCAAAGTGTCAGGATTACAGGCGTAAGCCACCGCACTCAGCCTACACAGACTTTTACTGTGGATATTTAATAACTAGCTACTAACAAAAGAGCACACTTTCTTGGGTGTTTTATTCATCTAGTTCCTGGCGTCCTTGTTCTTTTCAGCCTTTTGTTTCTTCTCATATCCACCATTCCAAAATTGCTTTATTGTTAAAATAACTTTACAAGTATATAAAACATGCAAAAAGAGAGGGCTAAAATGATCCTTATGTAATGGATCAGAGTTAGAGACATCTGGTTGAAACTCCTGTTTAGCTTAATATAGATATAGATATTTACATATAGAAATATTTGTAAGTTATGTATATATACATAGGTTTATATACACATGTATAGCTCCTTGCTCTGTCAACTGAGGGTGCCTAAAAAGTAATGACACCTCAGAAACAACAGCATACTTAGCACACTAATATCATTCTCCAAGAAAAGGAATCAAAGCTCTTCGGAGAAGTGGCTGCTTCTATGACTGAGGATGGAAATATACAGATGGGCCTGAAGTATCTTGTAGACCAGAAAGAAGGAAGTGCAAGCAAACACCACCATGCAATTATGGGGGCATTCAAAGGGAAGGGACCCAGGAGCCAACTACAGGGCTCACAATGGCCAAAGCTAGGACAATTTGAGCAACACAAGAAATAAAGCAGTAGTAGACTATAACCCAAAGTATAAAATAAATATCTATGAATTCATACTGATATAAATAAATGGTTGAAATAGGCAAATCTTCCATACAGAAGAAACATGAATAATTTATGCAGATACTCCACCCTCAAGTCGGTGGAGCATAACTCCCTACTCCTTAAGTGTGGGCTGCTGATAGTGACTTTCTTCCAAAGACTGAAATACAGGAAGAGATGAGGAGAAAGGAACTTTAGGGTGGAGAAACCTGATGAAACCCACCTCAAGCCAGATGATCAAGGTTAAGGTCAGTAGTCATAAGTCAAAAGTCATGATGTTGTGTACCCTTAATATAACGTGATAAGAATGATACTTTGCCTGTGTAGTCTTCCTCCTAAAAACCCATAACCCCAGTGCAACCATGAGAAAATCATTTGACAAATCCCAGTTGAGGAACATTCTATAAAATGCCTGACCTATACTCGTCAAAACTGTCAAGGCCATCCAAAACAAGGGAAGTCTGAGAAATAGTTACAGCCAAGAGGGACCTGAGGAGATGCTATGACTGAGTGTAGTGGTATCCTGGGTGGGAACCTGGAATAGAAAAATGATGTTAGGCAAAAACTAAGGAAATCTTTATTGAATAATAATGTATTAATATTGGTTTATCAGTTGTGACAAATGCACCCTTGCTAATGTAAGATCCTATAATAAAAAGGGAAATTGGTTGGGTGTGAATCTAAAACTGTTCTAAAATGAAAGGCTTTGTTTAGAAAAATGAATGAGTCTGCTATTGCTTTAAATATTCAAATTTAGAGAATGTAGAACTAATCAAATAATCAAAATATAGTCCTGCTATTATTTTTGCAATCTGTTCAGAACACCATCGTGTTAGTGATTTGATGCAGGTTCAATCCAATATCAATCTCCAATCAAGATTTCCAAGTCAGATAAAAGTATATGCAATAGGAATCCAGAAAAAGATCCAGAAAATTGTATTTTGATATCATGTATATCGTCTGATTTTAATCACAAAGTGAATCTTTCACGTAGCATGTTGCCCAGGGTGGTCTTGAACTCCTAAGCTCACTTGATCTGCCTGTCTTGGCCTCCCAAAGTGCTGGGATTACAGGCATAAGCCACTGTGTTTGGCCTCTCCTTTAATTTCTAATATGGTAAATATTGACCATATTAACCGTGTCCTGTGGACCATACTTACTAGATTATCATATTTACTGTATTTACCATTACTTATCTACATAGATATAACCTGCATCAACCAAAACTCTTTGAAGTCCTGAGTAATATTTGAGTGTAGAAAGTTTGAGAACCAAACAGCTTGAGAACTGCTATTCTCATCATAGTGACCAGTTTGCTCTTTGAAGACTGGGACATTTGTTACTCTATGGCCACCCTGAATTTAGAGAATTTCTCATCTTTTGAGTCCATGACAGTGAAAGTGACAAATATACTCCTTGCAGCTTGGGAGGAACAATTACCTTAGGTTCTATCAACCAATCACACATACGCACTTGAACCTTTGAATCTGGCGCTAGTAAGTCTGGGCCATGAAGAATGCTGAGACAGAAGGAGGGGTAGCAGAGCGAGCAGGCCCTGGAAACAGCAGGTCTAGTGGCATCTCCAGTGTCCACGGCACAAGCTGCTGTGTAGAATCCTAAATTTGGGCAATAGTGTCATCATCTTCCCCTGAACAATCCACAGACATGACTTTGGATGTTTTTCCTAGTTATCTTGTCCTGACTTTGGTTCTCCAGCCTGGATCTCCTTTCTATGAACTACTCAGTATATTTAAATACATTCTTTTTCAGCTTCAGATATCCAGAGATGTTTAGTTGCTTGCAATTAAGAACTCTGACTGGTCCTATGAAAAACCGATTTCTTAGTTAGCTTCTATGGTTATATATTTTGACTACTTTTACATTAATCAGCCTTTCTGAAATTCTACAAATAAACCATGGTTAACCAAAATGAAAAGAAAGCAAAATAAATGACCCTTTGTTTTATCTGCCACAGAAAACAAACAACAGCCAGGCACGGTGGCTCATGCCTGTAATCCCAGCATGTTGAGAGGCTGAGGCAGGAGGATCACTTGAGGCCAGGAGTTTGAGACCAGCCTGGGCAACATCGCGAAACTCTGTCTCTACAAAATAAATAAATAAATAAATAAATAAATAAATAAATAAATAAATAAGGTAGGCATGGTGGCATGCGCCTGTAGTCCTAGTTACTCAGGAGGCTGAAGAAGGGGGAATGCTTGAGCTCTGGAGTTCAAAGTTCCAGTGAGCTATAGTTGTGCCATTGCACTCCAGCCTGGGCAACTCTGTTTAAAAAAAAAAAGAAAAAGAAAAAAAAAGAAAACAAACAACAACACAAATAAATTAAAACATCTAGCTTTTTGAAAGATGAAAAAAAATGTTGGCATTCTACTCTGGCTATAAACTTTTACTTAGACTTTGGAATTGTAATCCAACTTTCAACAAGCAGAGTGTAAGATTTTCATTGTATTACTTCCCAGCTATGCAATTTCTATAAAATGGGCAAGAGACTCTGAAGAGAATGCCTGGTGACGCCATGCCATGTGCTTAGTTCATTATAAATCATTTCAAGTACCTCCAGCCTCTCTGAGCCAATCAAAACAGAAATGTTCTAACGCATTTGAGAGAATCTTATTTTATAGAGTGCTTAAGAGAGGCATGAAAAGCATACTAGATTTCAAATGTACCAAATTATCCAGAAAGGATTTTGGAACTGGTTCCTATTAGGTTACTTTCATTATTATTTAATACGAAATATAAAATATAACACTTTTCTGTTTGAGCTGCTAGTGCCTGGAATGCTTCTGCCTTCTACAATTTCGCAAGCAAATTTTAACACATTGCTATTCTAGTCTAGTTACTACCTTATTGCTAGACATCAAAGGTGAAAAGTGTGCAGGTCAGTTGGGCCCTTCAGATCTTTCCATTTCATGCTAACTCAAATTATTAGGGACTTAAATTAATTTTGACTAGAAAAAGCATCTTCTTCTACAATTGAAATACTACCACAGATGAAGGATTCTTCGAAGCAGCGTCTTGAAATAATTTAGGGAAAACATACAAGGAGAGCAACCCATTGCTATTTCCTCTCATCTCCAATTTCCACAGTTAACTTCTCAGGAGAAAGGCTTGTGTATAGTAGAAATCCATAGACAAGCATAAATTAGTACACCCCACCTTAAGAAATTTAAAAACCGGCACATGGAATGACCAATATTAACCTATTTCTTGCAAGCCTAAACTATGGACACACCTTTTTAAATTTGAGATTTTTGAGCACTTGACAGATGATTATCTTGGTCTACTTGAGAGACGTTCCATAGGCATAAAATCAGTTGTCTTTGTTTCTTCCTGTCTCTCACCCAGGCCTTTTTTTTTTTCTTCCTGCTAAGAACAGGAAATTGCAGAAATAAAGATTTGATCAGTTCCCATTAATTCAGTGAACTTTGTTTCGTTTAACCTAAGCTAACAGCACATTTATAATTTGCTCAAATCATACAAATTATCAGAATAGGCTAGTTTTGTATATAATTATCTCAATCACCAGTCCTCGCGTTCTTCTTCTCATTAAGCCTGTCTCTGAGGAGGCTGTCCGTTCACAGTAAAAATAGGCAGTACCTTTGAGACACTTTCTGTTACTCATTGACCTAGAAAAATCCCCTGCTAGTAGCTCAGTCCTGAGCAGGCCTGAACGCTTCTGGGTCAATCACACATGCTGAATATGGCACAGGATATATTAATATTAATAACACTTGATGTCTGTACAGCATTTTAGTCAATATAGAGCTTTCACATGCAATGACTTATCTGAGCCTCAACAGTCTAGGGATTACTGTTAGCAAAGCCAGTGTTATCCCATTTTACAGATGAGAACAGAGGTCATGAGAGTGACTTGTCCATCAGAGGTCAGGGCTCAGTCTAGGGCTGAAGACTGTGAGCCCTTCTCAGTGACTCCTAACAGAGAAGACTCGCCAGAGAGCACACTTACCCGAGACGTGCTTTCTCTTCTCACTCACCCCACCCCTTGTCTGAAGCATTGTAGGAGCCCTGTGACAGACCAGCTGCGAACAATGCAGAAGAAAGGGAAACATAATTTGTCTGGAGGACCCAAAGTTCAGATGGCAAGCCAGACCGAGCCCCACGACTGTCTTACCTGCAGGTGTGTGCAGCACCAGAAGCCCCAAAACGGTGTTCACATGTCCCCACCTGGCTGGGCCACACTCACTCCCTGCTGCGGCCCAGATTGCCTGAGGAGGTTTCACGTGGGGATTTAGGAAAATTAAGAATGATTTACCACCTAAAGTAATAAGATTTAGCACAGAACTAAGACTTGCAAACCAAGAGCTAAGGTTAGAGGAAGATATTTAAGAGAAAGAAATGCACTTGCTGTTTTTAAAAGTTGATATTTCTGTAGTAAGAATGAAGAACTAAGAGTACAAATAATTGTTTTTACAGTGAAATGACACAGAGGAATGTTCTAAGTAAAGCGGGGCAATACATTTATACGTAAGATGCAATGTGTTCGTCATTTTATTTAATTCTTGGAACGCAACCTTGAATCGTTATTCTCACTTCTCACATGAGGAAACTCAGGCTTACCGAGTTTGAGTGACTTACTTAAGGCCATATAGGGAGTGAGTGAAGACAAAATTTGAACTCAGACTACAAATCCCATTTCTTTTCAGGATACTGCACTACAATCTAAGTACAGCTTACCTGGTCTCATTTTTATTTTCCATTATGTCCCATCTCTGTAACTCATTATTCAAATGAGTTTGTATTATTATAGTGGGAACCTACTTATCTGATTGTCTAACTTCTAAGGAACAGGAAGTAGGCCAAAACTCTTCTGAGAAACATAATAGATGTTACAGCGTTCACATGTGAGAAGATTCTCCTTGGCAGTCATTCTGTCTTTCAAGTATACTCTGTAATTATTTTGGATGTTTATAGGACTGCAATGATAGGATACTGCAGGAGCTTTCCCTCTGATCTTCCAATGACTGGCTGCTTTTCCAACTTCAGTTCCCATCTTAAATGTTACATCCTCTGAGAGGCTTTCTCCGCCCCTTGCTGCTCCCTGTTCTTTATAGCACTTTTTATAACAATTGGTAATTATGGACTTATTTGTTTATTGCCTGTCTTCCCCATAACATTGTAAACTCCCCAAAGGCAGGAAACATGGCTGTTTATTCAGCAGTGTTTCCCAACACTTATGGTACCTGGCACAAAGTAGCCACTCAGTAAGTGTTCATGGGATGGATGGATGGATGGACAAATGGACCTGTGGAAATAGGTGGTTTGGTCGTCTGACCTAGGGAAGACCGGATTACGTTTTGAGCTAGGGTAGCTCAATCACCCTTTCCATATAAATAACCTTGAGATTTGGTGGCCTCCCAAAGACAATAGACAGGAACTATGAAGCCAGTCCACTGGGACAGGAGGAGGAAGGAAAGTAACATCTACTGAGCCCTTAACAAGTACAAAGCAATGAACTATTAAAAGTAATGGTGGCTGGATGTGATGGCTCAGTGGTGGCTCACGCCTGTAATCCCAGCACTTTGGGAGGTTGAAGCAGGTGGATCACAAGGTCAGAAGTTCAAGACCTGCCTGGCCAAGATGGTGAAACCCTGTCTTTACTAAAAATACAAAAATTAGCCAGGTGTGGTAGCAGGTGCCTGTAATCCCAGCTACTTGGGAGGCTGAGGCAGGAGAATCACTTGAAACTCAGGTGGCAGAGGTTGCAGTGAGCCGAGATCGTGCCACTGCACTCCAGCCTGGGTGATGGAGTGAGACTCCGTCTCAAAAAAAAAAAAAAAAAAAAAGAAGTAATGACAAAACCCGCAATTACTCTTGCACCAACCTAATAGCTATACATGGACTTATTTAACATAAAAAGCACTGCAGGAGAAAGAAATCACCCCTATTTTACAAATGAAAAAAGTGAGACTTACACTGGTGAGGTTGCCCAAGGTCACCCAACAAAGTGGCAGAACCAGGATATGAAGTTAATCTGTCACTTTGAAGACCATGCTTTTTTTTTTTTTATGAAGCAAATTTGGCCAGGCACAATGACTCATGCCTGTAATCTCAGAACTTTGGGAGGCCAAGGTGAGAGGGTCGCTTGAGCTCAGGAGTTCAAGACCAGCGTAGGTAACATGGCAAAAACCCCATCTCTACAAAAAATACAAAAATTAACTGGGCATGGAGGTGTACCTGTGGTCCCAGCTACTCAGGAGGCAGAGTTGAGAGGATCACTTGAGCCCAGGAGGTCAAGGCTACAGTGAGCCATGATCATACCACTGTACTCCAGCATAGGTGACAGAGTGAAATCTTGTCTCAAAAAGAAGCAAATTTACTTTAAAACATGTTTTCCTTTTTTTGTTGACCCATAACTTACATACAAGAAGTGCTTATATTTTAAGTGTGCAGTTGATAACAAATATGTATACACCCTTGTACCACCACCCAGATCAAGAAATAGTACATTTCTAACTACGGAGAAGTCCTCCCCAATTCCAGTATCTCCATGGTAAGCACAGTTTTGACTTCTATCATCACCGGCTCCTGTTGCCTGTTTTTAAAGTTCACATGATGGAACCTTAATAGTATGCCCTCTTTGTGTTAGGACTTTTTTTTTTTTAGACAGAGTCTCACTGTGTTGCCCAGGCTGGAGTGCAGTGGTGCTATCTCAGCTCACTGCAAGCTCCGCCTCCTGGGTTCAAGCGATTCACCTTCCTCAGCCTCTCAAGTAGCTGGGACTACAGAAGCCCACCACCATGCCCAGCTTTTTTTAAATTTAATTTTATATAATTTTTTGTATTTTTAGTAGAGATGGGGTTTCACTATGTTGACCAGGCTGGTCTTGAACTCCTAACCTCATGATCCGCCTGCCTCAGCCTCCCAAAGTGCTGGGATTACAGGCGTGAGCCACTGTGCCTGGCTGTGTTAGGACTCTTTTGTCTGTGGATTCATCTATGTTGTTGCTTGCAGCAGCAATTGATCTTTTTCATCGCCGAGTTATATTACCGTGAATTACTGTAATCACAATCTGTTCTACTATTGACAGACATTTGCATTGTTTTCAGTTTTATTAATAAAGTGCTATGAAAGTTCTTGAACATTTGTTTTGGTGGACATAAGCACTCATTTCTGTTGGGTACACACTTGGAAATTGGACTTGCTAGTTATGGTGTGCATATATTTGGCTGTAGTTGATGCTGCTAAACAGTTTATCAAAGTAATTACATCAATTTACACTCCTACCAGTCATGCAGAGAATTCCCATTGCTCCATATCCTTGACAGGTGTTACTATCATCAGCTCTTTTCATTTGAGTCGCTCTGGTGAAGGTAAGCCATGCTCTTATAAACTATGAATGGCACCTTAGAATGACTTATAAGCCCTCAGAAAAGGAAAGACCAAGAGTTTGCTTCTGGATCTTACATGAATCTGACTTGATACTACTCCCTGGTCTCAATAAAATGAGGCTTACATTTCTGGCCACCTACTAGGTGAAGGGGAGTCTCCCCAAAGAATAGAAACAGACTAACAACTGGCTCACAAATGCGATTAAGGCAAATAGAGAAATGGGTCAGAGCCAAGGGCAAGACTTTCACCTCTATGGTCAGAACCACAGAGACCTCCAACAGAGGGGTGAATAAAGCCTCGCCAAAGTCAGTCCACCTTTTAAACTGGACTATTAGAGCAGAACTAGTTTGAACTTAGTAAGGAAGTGCCTGCCTCATGTAGAGGGTCAGACAACTGTCACTACAGTTATTGTATTTTGAGCACTTTGTATGTGCTACACACAGTGCTTTTCGCTTTATAGAATGTAATAGTTAGGACTGTTGGGTTGTAAATAACAGAATCCAACCTAATTTTTAAAATATTTATTTTTATTTCCAGGGTACATGTGCAAGATGTGCAGGTTACATAGGTAGACATGTGGCATGGTGGTTTGCTACACCTGTCAATCCATCACCCAGGTATTAAGCCCAACATGCATCAGCTGTTTTTTCTAATGCTCACCCTTCCCCGACCCTACCTCCTGACAGGCCCCAATGTGTGTTGTTCCCCTCCCTATGTCCATGTGTTCTCATTGTTCAGCTCCCACTTATAAGTGAGAACATGTGGTGTTAAGTTTTTTGTCCCTGCATTAGTTTGCTGAGGATAATGGCTTCCAGGTCCATCCACGTCCCTGTAAAGGACATGATCTCATTCTTTTTTTATGGCTGCATAGTATTCCATGGTGTATATGAACCACATTTTTCTTATCCAGTCTATCATTGATGGACATTTGGGTTGATTCCATGTTTTTGCTATTGTGAATAGTGCTGCAATGAACATATGCGTGCATTTATCTTTGTAACAGAATGATTTACACTCCTTTGGGTATATACCCAGTAATGGGATTGCTGGGTCAGATGGTATTTCTGGCTCTAGATCTTTGAGGAATCACCACACCATCTTCCACAATGGTTGAACTAGTTTACATTCCCACCAACAGTGTAAAAGTGTTACTATTTCTCCACAACTTTGCCAGCTTCTCTTGTTTCTTGACTTTTTAATAATTGCCATTCTGACTGGCATGAGATGGTATCTCACTGTAGTTTTGATTTGCATTTCTCTAATGATCAGTGATGTTGAGCTTTTTTTCATATGTTTGTTGGCTGCATGAATGTCTTCTTTTGAGAAGTGTCTGCTCATGTCCTTTGCCTACATTTGAATGGGGTTGTTTGTTTCTTGTAAATTTGTTTAAGTTCCTTGTAGATTCTGGATATTAGACCCTTGTCAGATGGATAGATTGCACAAATTTTCTCCAACTCTGGACCGACCTGCTTATTAATAAAGGTTAATTTACTTAAAGGACAGCTATTCTGAGATTCTCCTTCTCTTTATATAAAGGTGATAAAATTTATTCCTTGTTATGCAATAATGATGGGTGGATGATAATTGCTGCTTGTTATTGGTAAATGTTCCTTTTAACTATACGTATAGTTTGTAACACTAGGCCATTCCCCTCTTCCCACCAATCAATATTTTTCTTTTGAAGTGTGTGTGGGGCTGAATTTTGCTGCTACATGGCAAGCAGGTGAGAAAGTTACTGTTTCACACTGTTCTCTAATACATGTGCACTTTCATCCTGTATCCAAGAATAGCCCTCAGGTTCTTGTCAGCAACATCCTCTCTATTCATGTAGTCAAAGGTTAGGTGAGTTTGTGTATCTGATTTCTCAGCATATCACTAATTTAAGGCAGCAAAGTAGAGAATGGGGAGAGGCTACTTGAGTCAAAATGAAGCCAAAATGAAAGTTTAGTGAACCAGAAAGGAGAATTAGAAAGGTATTAATGGTAAAGCATAGTCTGGACCATTTAATTTAGGGATAAAACAGTTGAATATCTACCCAACAATTTACAGCATAATATTGTTTGTTGTCTATAAGGGTGACCCTAAGTCATCAACAAATACATTTTCTCTAGTGTGTCGTATTTAAGATCATAGAAATTTGTATATCTTTTAAAAGATGCCCGTAAGAAGAGTTAAAATGTTTAGGTTTTTCACACTTAGAGAGTTATAATAAGCTGTAAAAGTCTTTTATGTGGAATAATTTAGTTCTTGGCAATAGAAGATAAGTGAAGGTATCACTCTAAGAAGTAAAAAGAGAAATAGATGTATTATTGATTACTTGACAAACAGTGTCATGTGTGGCTTGAATGATGAATTTAGTTGACTACTTAGTGTGAAACTGCTTCTTTAGATTTCTGCACACCCATCTGTGTAATGAGTTAGCTAATCCAGAACATTTCTAGGCATGGCACCATAGTAGGTGGTTTCCAAGTCTCTGGCACTTTATTCACTTTATTAGGTGGATTCTGTCACTGAAGTATTTCTCTGCAACCAATAATTCTCTTTTCTTCTCTTCTTTTTCTTCCTCCTTCTTGCTTCTTTCTTTTCTTCCTTCTTTCTTTTCTTCTTCTTCCTTCTTTTTTCTTTCTTTCTTCTTTCCTCCTCCTCCTCCTTCTTCTTCCTCCTTCTCCTCCTCTTTATTTTAAAAAACTCCATTAACTCTTAATACAAAATATCAGATTTACTATCTATAACACAGTTATATTGCTTAGGATGAAAACATTGCTTACCTATCAAGCAAATATTCTTCCCATTGCGTGGGAGGCAAGAATTCTGCCACTGAACCAGCAATGCTTCCTCATATTCTTCTCATTTCTTGGTGTTTATGCAGTTGTCTGTGCTCATTGTTAATAGTTGCTATTTGGTTGCAGTTAAAGATTGGCCTCTGGTTACCCTATGAGTAAGGAACCATTAATGAATTGATTTGGGGGGCTGTGTTACATATTCTGCTTTTAGGGCTAATTTTAAAATTAGCTATTAAATTTTAAATACTTTAATTTTTAAAAATTGTTTTAGATAGAAAAATTGAGAAAATAGGAGAGAGAGTTTCTATATACCTCACACCAGTTTCCCTTGCCAACATCTTACATTAGTATGGTACAATAGTTATAATTAAGAAATCAATACATTTTTATTAACTAAAGTCCATACATTATTCAAATTTCTTTTGTATTTACCCAGTGTTATCTTTCTAGGATCCTATCCAGGACACCACATTCCACTTAGTTATCATATCTCATTAGACTCCTCTTGGCTGTGATCATTTTTCACACTTTTCTTGGTTTTGATGACTTTTACAGCTTTGAAGAGCTCTGGTGAGATATTTTGTAGACTGTCCCTCTATTAGAGATTGTCTGATGATTTTCTCGTGGTTAGATTCGGATTGTGTATTTTGGGAAGAAAGACCACAAAGTGTCATTTTTATCACATCATATCAAAGGCACACACTATTCACGTAATTTATAACTTTTGATGTTGAACTTAAGCATCTTGGCTGAGGTAGTGTTTCTCAGGTTTCTTCACTGTAAAGTAACTTTTCTCCCCTTTCCTCCTTCGTTTGCTGTACTCTTTGGAAAGAAGTCAGTATGGGTAGCCCCCACTTAAGAGTGGAGTATCTACATAAATTATTTGGAATTCTTCTGCCAAGATTTGTCTCTTCATTTATTAATTATTCAATCAATTATTTATCAGTATGAACTTAGTTATTTTATACTTTGTGTTATAATCAGATACTACTTTATTTTATTGTCCAAACTGTTCCAGCTTTGGCCACTGGAGCTCTTTTAGTTAGCTCCTCGCTTCCCTTTGATGGACTTTCATGGTTGTTTTTGGTTTATTTTTAAAAATCACTTCAGTTTCTAGCACTACAGGATGCTCTAGGCTTATCTTGTGTATTTCCTAGAAGCGGTCATTTCTCCAAGGAGTAGGGCTAATTTTGATGTATGATTTTACGTCTTAAGTAAAAAAGGCTTAGCTAAGGACAGGTTCAAAGTCAGTCAGAAAACATTTGCTAACGTGCACTCATACAACCATTACCACACCTAAACTCTGCGGCAGGATGAGAAAGATAGGTACGTACACTCCAGCCAACCCATTACTGGTATTCCTGCTTGGTTCCAAGTTTCAGGCAGCCTGTTATCTTCATTCCTCCTTAAACATTATTATGAGTGACATAACAGACAGACTAATTGCAGATGAGAGGAAAACAAACCCAAACATTTTCGCTCCAAATTATCAGTACTATAGTGTGAGAAGAGACTCATGATATATACATTGCTTTTCAAACCAGTGGTACACACACCTCAGGGTACAAAGCAGCAAGTCAAGGAAGAGGCAAAATCAAAGTAGTATCTTAGTGTATCATCCAATGTCTTTAATACTTAGGGTTACTCAATAATAACAAGTTGTTATTAAAGCTAAAGGGGTAAAATTCTATTTTCAGATTGAAACCAAGTTTGACATATGAAAAATTTAAATTTACTTAAAAATAAATGAAACATGAATAATTTTATATTGGTGGAGCTAGCTACATGTTCATATTTGAAGGGTCCTTTATTATTATTGGTGATTTGATCAAAGTTTTAAGAAATGCTGATATGGAGTAACAGTAAATTAGCACTAATTGGTTAATAATCTTTAGCTAACAGTTAAAAATGGCTTGTTTTGTCCTGGAAAGCCAACCATTCAAGACTAGAATTGGCCCCTAAGGGAAATGTATGGCTCCTCTTCATTCTCCCTCACTTCCTCCCAGAGGAGAAGCACTGTTCTAGTTAGGACAGGTTCAAGAATCCAAAGTTGTGTTCTTGGGGATTTGATCACTTCAGATTTCTCTTGAATTTCTAGGCCATGAGGCTGGAGTGTAGGGAAGCTGCCCATCCTTAGGCAAGTCTGACCAGCTCTTCTGGGCCCCCCACCCCCATTTTTCTGGACCCATCAGAAGGACCTGGACTCTTTTCATTCAGGGTTCCTTTGCCCCAGGAAGACCTAAAGTGGGCAGTCTGGACCAGAGCTGCTTTAAGTATTAGAAAAGATATTATCCTACTTCTCTTTATATGCTGGCTTTCTCTTTCTGGAATTTGCCCTTCCCTTGAAATAAGATGTAGAAAGTCAAGCTGTGAATGTGGGTTTAGGAAAAAACAAGCAACCTCTTGGCCTCTTTTGGGCCTTGGTCTATGTGAACTGCTATAACAGAATACCAGAGACTGGGGAGTTTATAAACAACATAAATTTATCTCTTACAGTCCTGCAGTTCAAGATCAAGGCTCTGGCAGATTTGGAGTCTGGTAAGGGCTGGCTTCCTGGTTCTTAGATTGCTGTCTTTTCACTGTGTTTTCACATGGCAGAAGGAATCTATGGGGTTTCTTTTATGAGGGTACTAATCCCATTCATGAGAGTTCCACCTTCAGGACCTAGTCACCTCTCAAAGGCCCCATCTCTAAACACTATCACATTAGAAATTAGGTTTTAACATACAGATTTTGAGGGGACACAAACATTCATTGTAAAGCATTCAGTCTTCTTAGACCTTAGTCTACTTATACTTAAAAGATGTACTTCATATGGTTTAATTCAATTCTAAAGAGATTAATTTGGATGTTGGGACAAAAGCCTCATAGTACTAAAAAGTAGGTCTTTACTTGGCTATGAAATCAGGAATTTAATTTGGGGGCAGGAGCAGGGAGAGGGATGTGTTGACGAGGTTCAAGAATTTGGACTTGGGTCCATTTTCCATGTCAAATGAAAACCAACCTAGATACGAATTATTATACTAGCCAAGGGGTAGTATTCTGTGTAGCAAGGGTGGTATTTAATCACATTATAAATTGTCAGAAAATATATATTGTTCCAATAATTTATACTTTGGAAAAGTTCTAGCTTTTTTTTTTTTTTTTTTTTTTTTTTGAGATGGAGTTTTACTCTTTATTGCCCAGGTTGGCGTGCAGTGGCACCATCTCGGCTCACTGCAACCTCTGCCTCCTGGGTTCAAGTGATTCTCCTGCCTCAGCCTCCTGAGTAGCTGGGATTACAGGCGCCAGCCACCACACCCAGCCAATTTTTCTATTTTTAGTAGAGATGGGGGTTTCACTATGCTGGCCAGGCTGGTCTCGAACTCCTGACCTCAGGCGATCCACCTGCCTCGGCCTCCCAAAGAGCTGGGATTACAGGAGTGAGCCACTGCTCCTGGCCCCTAGTTTTTCCTGTCTCAATGAAAAACCAGTGATTAAACATCTTTTGGAAGCATCTACCCATACAAGGATTTGAAAATAATAGGACAAATAAAGTGCGTGAAACTCATGTGTATCAAGGTAAACATATCTTTATCAGATATTCTCATTTCTTTATTCTTATGATTCCAAAGTTTACTTTGGTTGACAAATGAGGTATCTTATTTAGAAGGAAAAAAGAAAGTAATTAATGGTTAAACATTTTTGAGCAAGAAAAGGAGAAAAGTATGAAGATACTTCAACTTCGTACTTAAACTTAACTTCATACTTAAACCAGAATGTCTTTAACTGGTTTAAGTATGAAATAAAGAACAGTATGAAAGACTTCCTGGGATGGCAGATAGTGGGAATTATCCATTATTATTTATTACTAAACTCTCACTAATTAAATGGGGTTCAGGATTAAAGGAAATCATGAAGGCAGATATATTTATCATTCTAAAAACACATTGAGGTCAAAGGATATAGAGAGATGTCATGGCACAAAAACCAGGAAGTCAGTGCTGTGAATCAGTATCTTGCTCTTCCCCCTTCAATAACAATGTCAGACTTCAGTCAGTGATAGCAGGTGAATCTTCTGCTTTAAACACTCTCATGTGACATACGAAATTCATTTCTAGTGTAGAATATGTAATAAGAAGCTTAATGACACATGTATTCCATGAAATCTTGACAGGGCTCCTCTTAACTCATATGAATGAACACAAGTTGGTTTTCACAAGTTAATTCATAAAGATTAACATGAGTTGGTAAATACATTTTTAAGGGCATCCCTTAGTGATTGACTGCCCTCATAGTTTGTGTGTGTATATATACACATATATATGGCCATATATATATATGCACCTTTCTCCCTTCCCCATCTCTTTTTATTAACTGCCGTGTTTTAGTAACATTTTATGTATCTGGTCAATTTACACCACTAGTCAACTAAATATAAAAGATAATGTTATCCATTAAAACAAGGGTTCCAAACTGGTGACGTGCAGGGCAAATCAATCTGTAGATATATTTGGTTTGATCCACTCAGTTCTAAAAAGATCTGGAAATAGCACACAAAAATTTGAGTTTGTGGCTTTCCCTTGATATATCAGATCTTTTAACACTAGACTAGAATTTCATGTGGCTAGGATTTGCTGGAGCAAAATATTAGAATGTCCCTTTAGGTAAGCCCTACCACTCTGTGTTGCTTCCACCTAGCCAATTTCACTCGTTAAATACCTATCTGGTCCCTGTAGGCATATGCACATGCAACCCCTAGATTAAATTGATGTGTGTGGTAGTGGTGGTGGCAGCAGTGGTGTGCATATGTGTTTATAAATTAAACATTCAATTAAGATGGCTTAACAAATAGTCTCAACCCATGTGAGTTAAGGAATTATGATTTGTGTTATAATTCATTCCTTTAACATTAACAGCCCATCAAATAGTAAAATATTCTTGTAGGGATAAACATAATAGATTCCAAACAATATAAACAAATATGTTATTAATCAATAATAAAAATATAAATAAAAATAAATACAATATTGTAAATACTATGAAAACAGAACTTCCCATATTTATAGAGCTGCAAACTAACGCCATGAAATCTTTATCTCTACTTCTATTCTCCTCCCTTCTGAGTTTTCCCTCCCCAAAAGTATTACAGAAAAGTCATAACCTATTTTTCTTAAAGAAGATTTATTTTGGATTAAGTGATTTCATGATGCAACATGGTTTTAAACAAAAATAGAGATCAGTATGAAAATAAAACAAATTGTACACATTAAAATATCTTTCCCTCAAAGCATTTCGGAATCATAAAAAATACAACAAAAGAGTCAGGGGTTCAGTTGAGAATAAGAATACAGACTTCCCAGAAAATAAACAACTAGTCCCAGTTTAGAGTCCTAGGCCCCATATAGTACCACCCAGATACCATTTCTAGGATGTCAACAATCTGCATGATTTACTTTGAAAAAAAAATTACATATAAGGTGGAGAGCTGTATAACCCTAATGCTAACAGCAAGCATCTCCCATTATTATTCTCCATTAACAGTCACATTAAATAAATATGAAGCTTAAATCAATGCAAAAACTGAAATACCACTATTAACTGTGACACACTGTGTGGTGAACGTAATGACTGAGGTTGGTGAAGAGAAATTAAAAGATTAAAAAAAATACACCACCTGTGTTCTACTGAAATCTTAGAAATAATTTTTTTACAGAGCCTTAATATTAAAAAGTAATCATTATTATAAAATTAGATTAATACTGTCAGTATGAGGCGAGAGAGATGCATGTATTTTTATTCATTTATTTTGGAATGCCTGCATCCCTATTATAAATACATGTAATTTTAAGCACTTTCCAACATATTAACAGCCCCAAATTTTACTTATGCTATCATATAAAGAAAAATAGGTTGTAATTACATCTTTTAGAGCATTAGGGTCCTAAAACAACATCCCATTCTGTGTTAATTTCTGGTTAATCCTTCCAAGATAATTCTTGAACATCATCCATTCTTTTTTACGAAGGTGATAGTAATCAGAAGTTGACTGCTGGTTCCCTACCTGCATCAGTAAGAGCTGATTCAGTTTGAATCACACAACATGGCTATCCACACTCCTCAGGTTGTAGTATCTTAAAAGTCGGACAGAAAGATATCACCTGCCCAAGGGCACTAGACATAAAAATCACATACATAAGTTTAATTTTCCTGTGTTCCCCAGAAACCATACAACCAGGGCCATCTTATTCTGCTGAGCTGTTCAATTATGAAAGCCAAATAAGCGACTTTGCAGATAAAATCTAAGCAAATGTATTTTCGGTCTTAACTTCCTGACTTGGAAACACTGATTCAGTCTCCATTTGCAATCTCACTCTTAGGATTTCGCTTTCCAGATTAACAGAGAGCATTTATCTTTAAAAATCATGAAAATGTCTCAAATGCTACTCTAATGTCAAGGGATGTCTGCTAAAAAAACAAATAAGTATAATGAAGTAAAAGCACGCTTTCTTTTATTTCATACATGGTGTTCAATAATAGTAACAATAATTCTTAAATGAAAAAAAAATCCACAACATAATTTCATGCTAAATTGTTGAATCTCCTGATTAAGCTGTGGTTAGCTTTAATACTATGGGACTAAATTCCATTTTGCAATACAGAAAATGTTAAATTACTGAAGCTATAAAATGAGAGTATTTCCCATCAAGTAGATCAAACTGTGCTTTCATCGGGGAGCATAGCTTTCTTCTTCTCAGCCGGAAACCAGATTGAAGTATGTTCCTACCCCCACCAGCATGCCCTGAGATGATCCATCCATCGTTGTTTTAACTTTCCCTCCGCTGCACTACTGTCCTAACCATCCTTTTGCTCCTTCTGGCCCAGATGGCTATGATATGGACAGCACACACGCCCCTCCTTCCTGCCAGCTCCTTGGAATGGAGTTACCACTCTGAATCTTGACAGTTGATCAGTAATTAGCATTACATTCTTGCGGGGGGCGGCACAACTGCTGGACTCCTCTTTCCTTTTTATTTTTATCACCCTTTCAGTGGGTAGCAGCTGGCCTTAAGCCACAATTCAGAAAGCTTTAATGTCTTTGGCATTCCTTTGCATCCATACTAGACAAACAAATTAATTTAGAAAACACAAATGAACGGAAAGAAACTAAGTTTTGGAAAATTAGAGTCTAAAAGTGACATTCTCATTAAACTCACTACGGTAAGATGGAAGTAAAATGGCTAAGGTCCAGAGTGCTGTCCCTCACCTACTAAATCAGAAAGCAGATAAAACAGCAAGGCCCAGTGTCTCATGTCTGTAATCCCAGCACTTTGGGAGGCCAAGGTGGGAGGACTGCTTGAGCTCAGGAGTTCAAGACCAGCCTGGGCAATGTGGCAAAACCCTGTGTCTACAAAAAATACAAAAATATTAGCTGGGCATGGTGGTGCATGCCTGTAGGCCCAGCTACTTGGAGGCTGAGGTGGGAGGCTGGCTTGAGCCTGGGAGGCGGAGGTTGCAGTGAGCCAAGATCATGCCACTGCACTCCAGCATGTGTGACAGCCAGACCTTATCACAAACAAACAAACAAAAACAAACGAAAACAACTGCCAGCACGGTGGCTCACACCTGTAATTACTCCTAGCACTTTGGGAGGCCAAGGCTGGTGGATCACTTGAGCTCAGGAGTTTGAGACCAGCCTGGGCAACATACTGAGACCTTGTCTCTACAAAAATACAAAAATTAGCTGGGTGTGGTGGTGTGTGCCTGCAGTCCCAGTTACTCAGGAGGCTGAGGTGGGAGGATCGCTTGAGCCTGGGAGGTGCAGGTTACAGTGAGCTCACGTTGTGCCACTGCACTCCAGCCTAGGTGACAGAGCCAGACCATCTCAAACAAACAAACAAAAAAGCAAAAGACCCTGAAACTCAGACTCAGTTTGGAGATTAGACCACATTCTTCTTATGCATGTCTTTATTATGCAGGGTTACAGATACCTCTTAATAATGGCATTGCATCATTTCACATAAATACGGAGTTTCCTGAATAAAGTTAAATTGAACAGACTCCCATCTTCATTATAAGATATTTGCCTTGTTAGAAGTGGTGAAATCATAAATAAAATTTGTGTAGAAAGTCAGGAAAAAAGTCACTAGGATGAATGTGAGGAGGATGGGAGGAAAAGAGAAGCTGCAGTGGCTCCTTCTTGGATATCACTGGAATTCAGCTATCAGGGCTTACTAGATCCATCCCTATTAAAAATTAAAAAATAAAATAAGGCTTCTGAATAGTGTTTTCCATTATCTTGTTTCCAAATAATACTTGAGAAAAGTAAACGACTCTTCTGTATAAATCCATCAAAAGCAATCACATTTTGCCTTCTGTTTTTAAAATTTCTCATGTCAAGTCATGAAATGCAAATAAGTCTATGGGGAAATTTTTTCCATGAATATACTAATTTCTTCGTGGACTTTACAGAAGGTGTCACATTTTAAATGTGTCTGTTTAAGAAAGTGAGAGTTTGGAGGAAGCATCTTGGAAACCTCACTGAATGTGGAATATACTGGTACAAACATTAGTCTCCACATTTCTCAAGATGAAACACAGAATTGTGACTATGAAGTAATGAAACTGATGCCACAAGCCATCCATGAAAATCAGCCTCAACCCAGATGGAACATGATGCTTGTACCCTACAAAGTGCGTGAGGAGCTAAACGGACGATGCACCTGAAAGTACTTTGAAACTATAAAGCACTATGCAAGCATATTCTACCATTACTTTCAAACACTTGAATGCATTTTTACCATTTCTGATTGTTGCACAGGTAAAACAGATTTTCCTTTATTTATTGCAGAATTTCTGCTAAATTATAAACACAATATATGCTAGAAAATTGGGATCATACTTCTTTGACCAAGATCCATTCATTTTGTGCACAAGAAAAATGTTTTGACCCCAGAAGTGGTTTGGGCTCAGGGATTGGGATTTTTCACACTGAAAATCAATGGTACATTGTAGAATAGATGAAGGGAAACAGGGAAACTACCTGACTTAATTTTGGCATTTCATTGATAATTTGAAAATCCTTGAGTTGCTCCTTCACGGATCAGCTCCCTACACACTTTACACTCTCGTTGTGTAAGTGCATCCTGGCTTCAACACTTGACCAGTATTGACACACTATTACTTGCCATTACTTCCCAATAGAAACAGCATTGATATAATTTTTTTTAAGCCACACTATCATCTATATATGAAGCCATTATTGAATCTCCCAGGTGGAAAAAGCTGTTATCTTCTCTCTTCACTCCTTGATTGTAGAACTTACCAAATTTTATTAAAAACACTTTTTTGAACCTTGGGGTCTACCCTACTACACTGTGAACTGAGCTTTTCAAGGGCAGATTTAGACTCTTGTAGCTCCATCGTCAAGCAAACATCAAACTGGCACAGAGGGAATGCCAGTGATGTGCTTGTTCCCTCATCTAAGAGACGTTCTGCATACATATATGATGTATTAAGAGTGTCTTCTATAGTATAAAGAGCATCACTTAAAACAAGACCAGAAAGCCTAGTGATCTGGGCTCACAGTCCAGAAGACAATATTTATGGACATTTCTAATTGTAGAGTATATGAAAGTCTAATTTATTCTGTGGAAATGTTATTTAATATTTTATATAGTTATTACTGGCTGTTTTGTTTTACTAAGAAAGACTAATAGATAAGTTAGCATGGTGTTCTGATATGCTAAGTACATCTTTGATAATTCCCAATCTGAGAACAGTATCAACTAGATGATTATACTAATTAAGAATGTCTACATACATTAAAGTATACTATTATTTGGGAAAAAGTTGGATGCCTTAATAAAGAAATAGATTTGTTAGAAATAATTAAGGAGATACATTTTATTTCAAATCTCTTTTACCTAATAATATGAAATATCATAACTAAATGTCTCAAACCAAACTGAATGCTAACATGGTCTTTGAATGTATTTTTGAAAGAAATGCAACCTTTATCTGCTGCTTAGAGAATGCCAGCTCTGAAACATCTTATATACCATCAAAGATGTGACCTTAAAAAAAAGTGTGTTATACTACTTTTCCTTATCATGAAAAGAATACAAACAAGTGAAAACAGTTTGCAAAATTAAATATATACTTGTATTCATGATCAATAAGTACAAACTAACATTTCCAGTTAAAATTTTTTCTTTTTTTCTCTTCCAATTATAGTATACAGAGAGCTCTTCCTTTCTTATTTCCAGGTTTCTATAACCCTTTTTCAGAACATTTCTTCACACTGCAGTGCGTGCCTTTGGTGCAGGAGTGTAACGTAAGTGCTATTCCTCTTGAGGGTCCCAATAGTAAACATAGCTTAACTCACAGGAGAGCAATCAGTTCTTACAAAACACCTATGAAAACTATGCATATGACCTCTATAAAATGTAAGATTGCCAACATCCCATAATAGGAATTCCATGGCTGCTTATAAATATAGATCTCAAAGAAATGTTTGGGCAATGCCTGTAAACCCATAGGCTGGCAAACCATATGTTAATCCAATGCTTTTATGACCCCCAATTTAACTTCACTCTGTTGAAAATCTGATTAGTCAAGAAATAAACAAAGATGTGGAGTAATCTCAAAAGCAATTAAAATGAAGAATACCTTCTCATAAAATTAAGCAGAAGTAAGACTAGTGATGTCATGCAGTTTTGGAGATGCCATAGAAAAACTGTTTCTTAATATTAATAAGAAAATTATGCATCAGTGAAAATGCAGGCTTAGAAATATAGTTCTGAGTTTCAATTTGTGATGTCTTCACTGATGAGGGAAAATGGAATTCTTATTACTGATCTCTTCAGTGTTGCTGATGGCTCCTTAACTGAGCTTAGTGTTTAATGATGCTGTACAAATAAAAAGCAGTGGGGGAAATACGAAATATCTGTATTAAATGCCATCCTGTAAAGTATTTGATGGATGGAAGAGAGTCTAATGCATTTTAAATAAATGCATATCATACTATCACATATAGTGAATCTTAAAAAATTATTACTTAGATGCACAGTCCTTGTAGTGGTAGACACGGCACTGTGAAGGAAGTTTGATTTAGAAGCTATTTTCTATTATACTTCTCAAGTGATGGAGTTGCTGTTAGTCATATTGTAATGTCCCTTCACCTTTGGTACATTCAGTGCAAAATATTTGGGGGATTTTTTTTACCTTTATAAAAATAAAAGGCCCTTTTGTTTCCTTGAGAGTGCTGAAAAGGATACATATTAGCATGATGCCCGAGTATGCATGGAACATGAAAATGGAACGAGTGATACATACAGTATGACAGGTAGGTTCTTATATACATCTTAAAGAACAGAAACATAATGAACCTACAAAAAATAAACAGAACTCACTGTGTACTTTTTCCTGATATGCTGTGATTAATTGCTAGTTATTTTAAAATTGTTTTCATGCATTATAAAGCATAAAATCTGTCATTAGTAATTCACTGAATAATGGTTTGTCTTTAGCCATAATTACACACATACCACTTGCATATACATTGTCACAGACCATCTTATTGCAGATCTGTAAAGGTACCTCATATTAACTTGGTTTCATTTTCACTCATGTCCCGTGAAAGCGGAAACCTATGGTGCACACCATGCAGGCACTCATAAGTGAGAAATGAATATTCTGTTATAACTTAGGGCTTAAATGAATGTACTTTCAGGAAATATATTTACTTTTATTATATTATTTAACTTGCACTAATTTGAAGATTGGGCCAAGTGCTGCCAGTTTGGCTTGAACCACGTTCAAGGGTAAGTTTCAAGATTCTCCTGAGTCCCTAAAGATTACCGTGGAGCTGATCATGTATGGGTTCATCTTTGTCTTGGAACATAACAAATGGAAAAAGTTTGGCAGTCAAGAACTGTTGATTGAAAGACGGTTGGGTTGTTCCCTGGGCATCAAGCTCACCCAAATCCTTCCAAGAGGACTCATCTCCAGTCCCCAAATGTGACAGAACACTTGTTCCTGGAAAATAACAGCACGTAGCATTATCCTAAAGGAAGCATCCTCTTGAAACTTCCAATGTTCAGTCATCCTTCTAGAAGGCAGCTTCTCAAACTGCCTGTCCACAGAGATGGGCATTCTGCTTCCAGGTCACTCAAGTCCAAAAGTACTGGTTTCTTCAACTGCTGTCAACAGTTTCTCATAAAGCATGGAAAAGGATGGGTAGGGGGGCAGATCCAGACGGTTAAAACATGTGTGCGCTCTGAAAACACAAGAAACAGCACATAGTTTAGAACAGGTCGAGTGAAATGAAAATGTGTGGGGTGTGTCTGTGTGTGTGTGTGTGTCTGTGTGTGTATGACTGTCTTTCACATTCAAATTTATTTGTTGCCAATTTTCACACTCATTTTGAAAAATCTTTGAAAACATTTTGACCTTAAAAATTCAGAACTGAATTTCTCTAAGGAAAAGAGGATATTTAAAAAAATACTTTATTTACATTTCACCAACATTTAAAAGCTATATTACATATAAATGACCATTTATTGAGTGGTCTAAGGATTACAAAGACAAGTTTGGTTTTAGTTTCTCTTTTGATGTTAGATTGTTTTTCTAATACATGGACATAAGGCCTTGCAAAGTAGTTCATTTTGAGTTGGCATGTGCCTGGGTGTCTCTTCAATACTCTGAAGTTAGGCATTTTTTCATTTTCTTGGAGAGGGAAGAGCAGTCAGTGTCTCTGAGGGTCCGCCTCATGGCTTAGAGTCTTGGGAAATTCCCTGGCTGGACTTTTCTAAGTCAGTAGGCCATTGTTACTTCTTTGAATTCTGTATTAAAATTTGCTTTCTCCCAATACACAATAACAAAATAAGCAATTTAAATCATTACATTAAGTGTTCTTTTTTAGAAATACTTCTTTTGCCAAGATAGGAAAAAAATATGTTTTCCTGTTATTTGCATCTGAATCACAATAAAAAATAGACAGTCTCCAAATAGTACATCTTATCAGGAAGCAAATCTGCACTTTTGACATGAAATAGGAAACATTCTATTCTGAATGTACAACAGCTTGTTTGGGGGACCTACATAACTTTGACTTAAAAAAATACTCCTGAATGAATAAGAAATTTTAGGAACTATAATTATTAACAGGCTATTTCTACAAAGTCGCATGTTTATACTTATACTCTAATAAATCCCTTTTCCTTATGAAATAAATATAATTAATATTCCTGGATGCAGTGTAATGTAGTGGGAAGACCAGAGATTTGTAGTTGGACATAACTTGGGTTTGGATTCTAGCTCTACCAACAAGTGTGTGATTTGGAGTGAGTTATTAAAACTCTGAGCCCCTATTTCTCACCTTTAAAAGGGTGGTTATACAACTTGTCTCAGAAGGATGTGAGGATTAAGTGAAATAACAGAAACATGCTTAACAGAATGACTGGCTCGTAGTGTTTGACCAATTAATAATAGTTGTATTGTTAGCTACATTTCATTCCTATCAACAAGATTTGACTCTAATTGCCTTCAGTGAATTGCCACAAAGAGTAATGACCCATGAGAACGATGAGATAATAAAAGGATAATAAAGCAGGTGTATGGCCACATGGCTTATTAAAAACAGGAATGTGAAGGGGATCTGTTAGATTGTAAGAATATAGATAGAGTATTTCTTATCCAAAATACTTGTCACCAGAAGTGCTTTGGATTTTGGATTTCTTTGGAATTTGGAATATTTGCATATATATAATGAGATATTTTGGGGGAATGCGACCCAAGTCTAAACATGAAATTCATTTACGTTTCATATACACCTCGCATACACAGACTGAAGGTAATTTTATACAACATTTACATAATTTGCTTCATGAAACAAAGTTTTGACTGCGTTTTTGACTGCACCCTGTCACTTGAGGTCAGGTGTGAAATCTTCTACTTGTGGCCTCATGTCGGCACTCAAAAAGTTTGGATTTTGGAGCATTTTAGATTTAAAATTTTTTGACTAGGGATACTCAAACTGTATCAGTTTCAGGGTATAGAGATAGTACCGACTCACCCACTCCTACTACTACAAACTCTGGGGTATATTGGTGGAAATCATCTAATGAATCTTTGCAGGCAAACCCTTTTTTGATACAATAATCATTTTAGAATTGCAATTGATATCCTTAGCCTGGAACCCAAATGGAGCCTCAAGAAAAGTCAAAACTCAACTTGTATACTAAAATAGAGTCCTAGGAGTGGTTTATAATCTATCACCTGTGAAACATTGGAATAAAAATATTACATAAAGATTTAGCTCTGTTCCAGGGGTAGGGGAGGAGGAAGCAGAAAAGTGGAATATGTTTTGAATATAAGTATATGCCAAACTTTGTGTGTTAGACAAATAACATTTATTATCCCATTAGACTAACAGATGATACCACAATACTATTTTGAAATTTTCATTTCTTTGGTTACCGATAAGGTTGAGCATGTTTCCCCCATGCGTCTTGCTTTTTACATTTCCTGTTTTGTGATCTACGCGTTCATCTCTCTTGCCTGATTAACTTTTCAATATTTTTACTGCGATAAAATACACAGAACGTTCACCATTTTAACTATATTTAAGTGCACAGTACCATGGCATTAGTACACCTACATTATTTTGCAACCATCATCACTATCCATCTCCAGAACTTCTGCATTTTGCAAAACTGAAATCTGTATCCATTAAATAGTAACTCCCATTTCCTCTCCCCTTAGCCCCTGGAAACCACCATTCTACTTTGTATCTCTATGAATTTCACTGCCCTATGTACTTCATATAAGTGGAATCTTAAAATATTTGTCTTTTGTGACTGGGTTATTTCACTTAGCATAATATTTTTAAGGTTCATGTTGTAGCATGGGTCAGAATTTCCTTCCTTTTTAAGGCTGAATAATATTCCATTGTATGTATATATCACATTTTCTTTATCCATCCATCCATCGATGAAAAGGAGTTTTTTTCCTACCATCTGGCTATTGTAAATAATGCTCCTATGAACATCAGTGTACAATTATCTGTTGAAGTCCTTCTTTTCAATTTTTTGGGGGATATACACAGAAGTGCAACATCATACTGCATTTTTCATAGTGGCTGCAACATTTTACATTTCCATCAACAGTGCACAAGGGTTCCAATTTCTCTACATCCTCACCAACACTTATTTCTTGTTTTTTTTCTCATTTGTTTGTTTGTTTTATAATAGCTATTGTAATGGGTGCAAAATCCATTCATCTTGTAAAGCCTTAGGATTTCTTATGGAAATCAAGAGAGACTCTCACTGTTGTTGAATTTGAAGAAGGAAGCTACCACGAATTCTACAGCTGCACAGAATGAATGCTGCCAACGACCCAAGGGAACTTGGAAGCAGATTCTACCCTAGTTGGTCCTTCGGATGAGAATGCAGCCCCACTGACAGCTTGATTTCAGCCTGTGAGACCACGAGCAGAAGACCCAGCTCAGCTGTGCCTGGATGCCTGCTCCATGAAAACAGTGATATCATAAATGTGTGTTGTTTTACACTGCTAAATTTGTGGTAATTTGTTTTGCATCAGTAGAACCATTAACAGGTCTCAAGGCGGTGAAACAGTTCAAGAAAAGGTGGCAAATGTGATGTTAAGTGTGATACAGTAGTATCATCTATCCAGGGCAGGTGGTGAAACAAAGTTAAGAGTTGGCAGCAGTTCTTTCATTCTTCCAGGTTTCTGAGTAGACAAACAGGAACTTCGAATGTCTCTTTGCCATTTCTGTAGTATCTTTGCAGGTACTCTTGAAGCTTATCCAGTAAATCCACAAGCCTGAATGCTCTTTCCAGTTCTCAACACAAAGGGAAGGACTAGACAACCTTTTTTGTTCCTCTTCAGTCATAAGACATAATCACGATTACCAATCCATAATCTAAAGCTATTGCTGCTTCATAAATTACATCTGGTTGCATAATATATGGTTACCATAACACAACTTTCCTTCTAATAAACTAAACAGTTCCTCTGGAAAATATTTTGTGATGATGGAGAAAGCATATATTGTGGAGGGAAACTGTGTGGAAAGATTAAATGGTTTTCCCAAGGTCAGAGCTGAGTCAGTGGCCAAATCAAGAACAGGACCTCAGTTCTGGGTCTCCTAGGGAAAGTCCAACATTAAACTGAAAGCAGGGAGATTAATGCTCACTGGCTTTATTCTTTTACTTTTGGAAGCCTGAGTATTAATTTTATCCTACCTCTGACTATGAACTGTTATTCCTCAACATCCTACCAGATTGTCTACATTTTGAGGATAAGGATTGGCAAAATAAAGCTTCAGATATTTTTTAAACGAATAATTTAATCACAATATGCAGTAGCTCTAGGGAAAATGGCTGAGATTGGGTCAATCCAGAAAACCCTGAAAAATACCAGGGGATTTTTAGGTGACTATACCCTCTAGTTCAATCTCAGGCTTAACAGAAGAAGGCAAATACTCAAAAGAATACTTTACAGTGTATCAAAATCACTCCAGGAGCTTGTTTTACAATGGAGATTATTGGTTGCACCCCTTGTGATTTTAATTCAGAAGGTTTGGGTTGGGCCTGGGGGAATATGCATTTTAATAAACATGCCAAGTGAGTTTGATGCAGGTGGTCTCCACAATTGGAGAGACATCAAGTGGATTAGCAATATGATATCTACATTGGCTATTTGCACCAGTGTTTTGTGTGCTTGCAAAAATTTCAAAACGTCTTATAAACAAGACAGCATTGCTAATAAGGAAATTAAGGAATAGTGTGGTTAAATAAATTGCCCAATGTTTACCATGAACTTGCTCTATGAGCCAAGACCAGGAAAAACACAAAAAAAGGCAAGCAACACATAATCCTCGGAGGCTTTTCACACCCCCACCCCCACCCCATTCCATGTCCTAAGAAAACTCTAGCAGAAAATAACAGGAGGGCCCTGGACTGTGTTGATGTTGGCAGCAAAAGTGCATCCAGCTATTCAGTCTCAATAAAAGAACATTTTTTCAAATCTTTCAAAGTCAGCCACACTAAAGCTATAATGGTTTTACCTCATTTTAATCTATGCAGCCAGAACCACTCAAGGAGAGCAGTTCTGAACCCATCTTTGGGAAATCATGCTGGCATCAATATTAAGAAGATTTAAAAATTCTCCAGACATCTGGTCTGACTTAATAGATCTCTTGGTGCTTTCTGGATTCTTCAAAAATGTTAACCAGGAGGTCACACGCTTACCCTCTCTTTTTCCCTACAGATAGACATGTCAATTAGACAAATCCAGTGAGCCAAAAGTACCAGTTACATTTCCATTTCCACAGATTGGTTCGTTGATTAATGTATTTCTCTCTGTGTATGTGAATGTACTTAATTTTCCAATTTGCATTATATTTCATTTATTTCTTCACTCACTGGATACTTACTAAGCACATACTCCATGCCAGGCATTCAGCTGTCCCCTGAGAGATGAGGATGAAAAGTCTGATTTCTGTCCTCAAGGATATACAGGCAGACAGACCCTCTAAAATGTGTGTAGCCTGTGCTCTGGGGCAAGCAGGAACTGAAATTCAGCCTTCCTTTGGCTCTGCTTGCCAAACTGTGAGCACTAGCTGTGGGCTGCATTTCTCCAGAAGACTAGGAGATACCTTTGTTTCATTAGTCCCAAGGACGGGCTATTAGTGGCCCTGCCTACAAACAGTAATACAATGAGTTACAAGTCTGCTCAGCAGAGCCAAGGAAGGTTCATAGAGGACGCTATTTGTGCCAAGGCTTGAAAGATTTGTAGGTGTGCAGGCTTTTTTCTGAATCAACAACAAGGAGAAGGATGTTCCCAGCAGATGGCCCGGAAGCATGACATTGCATCATCAGGAAACCTGAGAGGGGCAAGCGCCTAAGGGGCAGGAGCCAAGGCTGGACCTGAGGCCAGATGGGGAGGCACGGTCACATCAGGAAGCCAGGTGTGTTCTTGCAAAGACCTTTTCTAGTTATTTCATGGATGAAAGGAAGAAAAGTGGGTTGGCAGAGCTATCTTTAAATAAGGCAGGGAATATAAGATATGGGTAGAGGGACAGATGATGAATTCAAGGGCTTGAAATCAGCATGAGAAATCCAAAGTTACCAATCAAACAGTGATAGAATTCCGTTAAAAGAATCCAGTTATAGTTTTGTTAGCCTGGGTAGCTTTATTAACACAACTAATGGTATAACTTGTTAGGATTTTAAAAATATTCATAATTTATCTAATATCCTCATGAATACCTTCTTAGGTCATGATGTTTAGAGCAGAAATTCCTGTTAAGACCAGGGCACAAATATGTGTGTAACTTATGGCAGCACAGCACAACGCCCTGACCTTCACCAGGTGTTCGGTAAAGGTGAATTCATGGAAAGAAATTCTATGGTGCTTGCTACTCCAACTACTCATTCGTCATATGCCATTTGGGGACCAATGATGTTGGTTCATGTAAATATCCATTGCTTCTCTCCCTGTGTCTTAAGGTGAATGTATATCTCCTACAAGGTTCGGCGCTTAGTAAAGGCATGATGAGTATCTACAGGCAGGTGAGGCTGCTCACTAATTAATGTCTTATTCCAAAGTCTCATTAGGTCACTTTGGTTAAGGTGCACTTGGATCTGTAAATACAAAGTGGAATGTTCCTATAGGGGGAATTCCTGTATCTGGGGTAACTAGCAGAAGAAACTCTTCAAACTATGTATTCTGAGCAGGTACCTTCTTCACTTGTGAACGCCTCTGGGGAAAGATAAAGAGGGTACATACATTTCAAATGTAAGAATTTAAACCCAACAGAATAAAGTCCACTAAGGACAGTTCCAGGAATGAAAACTCCTGTAAGTCCAAACAAAATATAAATACGCTGGTGAATATGGCGCATTTCTCACACACCTAAGGACTGTAAAGTATCCGGCCAGCCCTGAAGGCTACATATTAGGAAGAATAGTAATAATGGATAAATGTATTGAATGATGTTTTGGCCTTATTCTAAGCACTTTGCACATGTTATCTCATTTAATCTTCAAAACAACTTTGTAATATAAATGTTAATTTCTATCCCAACTTTTCAGATATGGATACAGAGATATGAAAGTCTGGATTATGATTTTGGAATTTCTTATCTGGAGTGGTCCAAAGTTATCTCTCAAGTTTACAAATTCACTAAAAACAATATTTATGGAGAACATGTGCTAAGCACTGGGCTCAGTGCTAGGAGCAAAGTCATGATTAATTCAGATAAGGTACCTGTTCTCACAGGATTATATTCCAGAGGAGGAGACAGATAATCAACAAGTAAACCAATAACGGAACATGATGACTGAATTGGGTTAACTGTAGTGAAGGAAGTAAGGGGTGAGTGACAAGTGCACTAGGGACAGAAGCCTGGTGGACCTTTCTCAGGAGATCGCTTCTAACCTGAGTCCTGGGGACAAGAAAGAGCCAGGCACATGAAGGACCAGCAGAAAAGTGTTAGAGGCAGCAAGTACCTGAGCCTTGAAGCATAATTGAGTTTGGCATATTTGAGGAATACCCAGAAGGAGGCTGGTGTGTGTCGTGGGTTGGGGGAGAGGGTACATGTTGAGGTCGCAGGAGGAGGCAGACAGGTCCCCAGAGGAAGTCCTTGGGAAGGAGTCTGGATTTTATTCTAAACTACCGGAGGGTGTAGGCAAGGGAGGGAGGTGACCTTGAGATGTTTGCAGATCCCAGCGGTTGTTGAGTGCAGAATGAATGAATGGCGGGATGTAGGAGAAGCAGGGCATTTAGCCGGCAGTCTGCTGCAGCAGTCCAGGTGAGGGGGGATGGTGTCGTGGACTAGGCTGGTGGAAAGAAATGAGCCCAAACTGGTTTTTGCTCTTGAGGCCAAGGAAAAGGTGGTAAGCATTCTTTAACTGTTGCAATGTCTGTCACTCACAAATAGACACTTTAAAATCTGACTTGTGAAACAGCTCTCAAGGACCTTTAGTAGATTTGACTTGGACTATCCCGTCCTCTGTTGTCAGCAGCAACAATGCTGATGGACTGCAAGGGGAATGATTATCTCATTCCATTAAAGTCACAAATTCTTTCAATGGCGTGACTTTTACATTAATTACAGAAGAATCCCTTTTTTTAAATACAATCTGTTTTTTTGAGAAATTTACCCACCTCCCAAAGTAAAGACCAATCCAAAAGGTATATGACATTATAAGAACCTTTAATATGGTGATGTGATGGGTTAACTCTGATATGTTTTTGTTAGTACATGCAGATTCAGTGGCAGAATAAAGTGAAAATTTTAAATATAGTTATATAGAACTGAGTGAGAGGGCAGAGGAGAAAGGAGTTGAAGAGAGTCTTGGACCCGAGGTTAAACTACAGAGCAGACCACTGTATGAGAATCTCCTGTCAATTCTCTCCCACACCAAAAGCCACCTCAGCTGATCAGCAGGCAGTAGGGAATTAGGAAGACCAAGGAGGGACACCTCAAAGCAAATACAGAAAGGAGATGGCCCCAAAGGGTCCTTTTAGTGCTCATCTCTTGTTCTGATGGCTTTTCTTTTAATTGAGGAAAGTGACATTGTATTTCAGGACTTGGTTACTTTCCTGTATACTGGCTGATAATTCACTTTGACAGTAGACAATGCTCCCTATAATGGAGGAGGGAAAACTGAATTATTGATGACATTACAGAGCAATATTTAATGACATGGAAAGACGTTCTATGTGATAAACAGAATGTTGTTTTAAAATGTGTGTGTGTCTGTGTGTATCTGAAGAAACGAGTGAAATCACATACTCTTAACATGTTAACACAGCTTATCTTAGTAGTTGACTTTTTTTTTTCTTCAGAAATGGGATCTCTCTATGTTGCCCAGGTTTGACTCAGACTCCCATGCTCAAGCCTTAGCCTCGCAAGTACCTGGGACTACAAGCATGCACCACCACGCCCAGCTAGTAGTGGATATTGGATTGATACATATGTAGTTATTTTAATATATATTTAATATATCCATATATTTCTTAGCAATTTTTTGTAAAATTTTTTTCTATAAATTAGAATTTAAAAGCAGGGTTTTTTTTGCTTTTTTTTTTTTTTTTTTTTTTTTGAGATAGAGTCTTACTCTATCACCCAGGCTGGAGTGCAGTGGCATGATCTTGGCTCACTGCAACTTCCACCTCCTGGGTTCAAGTGATTCTTCTGCCTCAGCCTCCTGAGTAGCTGGGCTTACAGGTGCACACCACCATGCCTGGCTAATTTTTGTATTTTTTTTTTTTAGTAGAGACAGGGGTTTCACCATGTTGGCCAGGGTGGTCTCAAACTCCTGACCTCAAGTGATCTGCCTGCCTTAGCCTCCCAAAGTGCTGGGATTTCAGGTGTGAGCCACTACGCTCCACCAAAAAGCAGAATTTTAAAAACAAAAAAGTTGTCATGTCTTTAAAAAATAATTTTATCTTTTCAAGTTCTATTCCATTAGATTAACTGTCTCCATGAGACATCTGTTTCATAATTAACTCTTACAATTTATTTCTTAATTTCAGTTAGCATTTCATTCATAATAATCTCCAGACACAGCCATTTTCAAAAATGCTTTTCCCTTTGGTAAAAACCAACACACCCCCATGACGATTGCAGCTCTGTAGGTCCTCCGTCCCATCACCCAACTTGGCAAGAACCCTGGGGATGAACACAGAAACTCATACCATGATGGGAGAGAGGACTGCTCTGCAGTTTTCAGCCTGGCATCTTAGCAGCCCATTTTTTGGACTGTTTGAGAGCAATTGCCATAAAGTGAATTTACTCTTTTCATAAAGTCCATCAGAGCACCAGGGGTATGAAGTCTTCCACAGAAATGCAAAATACAGAGCTAACCACCAACCGCGAAGCAGAGGAAGTGCAGTCATGTGCTCAGGCTCTAGGTCTCCATGGAGACACCCTTCTGTCTACATCCTTATTTATCATCTGGGTCTCTAGTCACTTTGTAACCACAAGAGAAAGAAAGAGCCATGGATTCAACTTGTACTGGCTGCAGAGACAACCACATATACTTTTATGTACTCCTTGGCTCACACTGTGAGCAGCACTATCCACTGCTACCACAAAGTGAGACTAGGAAATCTGAGAAAAGAAGGAGACTTACATTTGCCTGCTTGAAAATTGAAAGGCCCTCCATCATCCTTGTCTAGAAAGACTAAGATTCTCTCCCTCGTTGCTCCGGTTGCCAGGACTGCCCTCATCCTTTACAGCCCCTCCAACCCTCCAGGGCAGAAACTCCCATGCCTGACACAAGCCCATGCCAGACTTCTCAGGGGATTCTTTTTTTTTTTTCTTTTTGAGATGGAGTCTTGCTCTGTGGCCCAGGCTGGAGTGCAGTGTCGCCATCTCGGCTCACTGCAACCTCTGCCTCCTGAGTTCAAGCGATTTTCCTGCCTCCCAAGTAGCTGGGACTACAGGTGTATGCCACCACGCCCGGGTAATTTTTGTAGTTTTAGTAGAGACGGGTTTCACCATGTTAGCCAGGCTGGTCTCAGACTCCTGACCTCAGGCAATCCGTCCACCTTGGTGCCTCCCAAAGTGCTGTGAGCCACCGTGCCCAGCCAGGATTCATGTTTTAAGTAAGAAGGACATCTAGCCATTTTTCTCCCACGTGTACAATGTAATTTTTTTTTTTTAATTTTAAGTTCTGGGGTACTTGTGCAGGTTTGTTATACAGGTAAACTGTGTCACTGGGGGTTTGTTTTACAGATTATTTGGTCACCCAGGTATTAAGCCTAGTACTCATTGGTTATTTTTCCTGATCCTCTCCCTCCTCCAACCCTCCACCCTCCATTAGGCCCCAGTGAGTGTTATTCCTCTCTATGTGTCCTTGTGTTCTCATTATTTAGCTCCTGCTTGTGAGAAGATGTAGTATTTGGTTTTCTATTCCCGTGTTAGTCTGCTAAGGATAATGACCTCTAGCTCCATCCATGTTGCTGCAAAGAACATGATCTCATTCTTTTTTATGGCTGCATAGTATTCCATGGTATATATGTACCATATTTTCTTTACCCAGTCTACATTGATGGGCATTTTGGTTGATTCAGTGTCTTTGCAATTGTGAATAGAGCTGCAATGAAGATACACACGCATGTGTCTTATAATAGAATGATTTATATTCCCTTGGGCATATACCCAGTAACGAGATTGCTGGGTTGAATGGTATTTCTGTTTTTAGGTCTTTGAGGAATTGCCACACTGTCTTCCACAATGGTTGAACTAATTTATACTCCCACCAACAGTGTACAAGCATTCCCTTTTCTCTGCAACCTTACCAGCATCTGTTATTTTTTTGTACAATGTCACATTTTAAATGTTAAACATCATTTCACTCATAGGAAAAAGAAATACACTGGAGCTGACTAGCTTGAGACAGACCAGCTCTTCAGCTGTGCAACTTACACCTATCAAAAATAGCAGAAAAGTGGCTTCAGTGTTTCTGTTCTGATAGTAGGAGAAAAGGACTTGATAATATAAAAGAATCTCTTTAGGCCAGAACCAATTTTACAGATCTTTTTTTACATCTAAGTAATGCCCCACATTTCATTAAGGGTGATGACAATGTTGTCAGTAAAGAAGTTGCTTCTCATGTAACTATACTGTCATGCAATTAAGTTCTTTTAATTTTTTCCCTCCAAATGTACTTTTTTTCTTTGTGGAGCCAATGTTAATAGTTAAAGTAATACAGTGGCTTACAAAAGAGTCAGGATAAAAAGTTTAAAAAGAACAAAGTGGCCGGGCGCAGTGGCTCAAGCCTGTAATCCCAGCACTTTGGGAGGCCGAGACGGGTGGATCACAAGGTCAGGAGATCAAGACCATCCTGGCTAACACAGTGAAACACTGTCTCTACTAAAAAAATACAAAAAACTAGCCGGGTGAGGTGGCGGGCACCTGTAGTCCCAGCTACTCGGGAGGCTGAGGCAGGAGAATGGCGTAAACCCGGGAGGTGGAGCTTGCAGTGAGCTGGGATCCGGCCACTGCACCTCCAGCCTGGGCGACAGAGCAAGACTCCGTCTCAAAAAAAAAAAAAAAAAAAAAGAACAAAGTAAACACAGTATTCCTAAGACTTTCATATACATTATCTTACAATTGTCAAAATACTCTGAACATTGTTACTCCTACCTTAGAGGGATGGATCTAGGGTCTTGCTTAGGATGATGATGATGTAACTAGTGTGTCACAGGGCTTAGATCTGTGCTCATGCCTGTTAGCTGGGTTACATAAGGTGACTGCAGCTCTGAAGCAGAAAAGCCAAGTAACTCTTCTCATCAGACCCCAAAAGATGGGGCTTGTTGCAGAGAGGTTATGAAAAGAGGCTGCTTGCTCAACGTGCCTAAGACCATCTTCATTTGTGCTGTTTTATAATCTGGGTAAAACTAGGAATGTAGAAGCAAACTTAGGTCATAGTGAAGACAGGAAGAAAGGACAGTGCCTGTTACCCAACTGTGTGTATGCAACAATAATGAACAACACCACCATTTACAATGAGTTAGCACATGAACTTCCTGAGGCTCCAGGGGGAAGTAGAAATGCAAATCCAGCCTGACCCTCAAGATTCTTCAGCAACCCTTCGGTGTTACTTCTCGCTCAACCCAACCTAATATACCACCTCCTCCTGGCCTGTTACAGATGAGAAAATCAAGGCTCAAAGATGAAGTGATCTCTAAGGTCTCAGAGTTAGCTGGTGGCAGAGGTGGGACTAGAACCTAGGTCTGCTAACTCCTACCCCTGCCCTCTTTCCAATATGCAAACATCCTGCCTGATATGTATTACAGATGATGGTGACAGAAATCACAATGGCAGCTATCACTGACTGGTTGCTTACTCATGGCCAGAGACAGTATTAAGTATTTTTCATGAATGATTTCAGATAATCCTCAGAATTTCAAATCCACCAGGTAGATGAGGAAACAGAGGCTCAGAAAGATCATGCAACTTCACCAAGATCCCGCTGCAGGTAAGTAACAGAGGTGGGACTCAGCCTAGGTCTCTCTGAAGCTAAAGCTCCAGGTCTATATCAAATTACTTGTCTCTGCCCATCAGGTTTGGTGAAGATTACAGTGATTAAATAAGAACAGTTGACATATCTGCTTATTGTGACACTTTATTCCATATACTTTAGTGGCTTTACAGAAATAGATTTCAACAAAAAGGTGACCATTGATCTGCCGTTTCCTTCTTCAATGTAAATTCTTAAAGAGTTTCTCACAGAAGAGTAAAAAGTCTTATTCAGATAGTCTAAATCTGTTGATTTATGTGTTGAAGGGGAGAAAACTCATTATCCAAGCATAAATAAAATGAGCTAGTTCTTCAAATAATGAAATCAAATAATGAATTCCCAGATTTGGAAATCAAATATGCCAGGTACTACTTAGGTGTCTGGATACAGAGCCTGTTCAGACTGTGATGCATGTGGGGCAGCCGAGGAGGCTCAGGCAAGCACTTGAGCCGTCATTATTTATCACTCTCTCCATTTGTATTTTCAGCACCCCCTTTTCTCATCTGTTGATGCTGACAATACAGTTCTTAAGAACTGGCATCTTTCAATTGCTAAGAAGAAAGCTTTGATAACAGATTGCTCAGTTGCTTGTACTTAAAGAAACAGATGACATCTGGGGGTACCTAACATCACCTTATTATAATATAAATAGTATGTCCTAATATCACTAATAAAACAGGTTTGTCCTAATATCACTAATAAAACAGGTTTCTCAAAGTCATCTATACTTAAACTTAGGATAACATCTTGGAGTACCCAACATCATTTAATCTCTCTAGACTATAGTTGTATTATTAGTAAAGTTAGAGGCAATTTCAGCTCCTTTTTACCTCAAAAATGCTACCGTATTACTACTCATTGGATAAAGGAATTCTAAAACAAATTTTCTTCCATTCCTCTTTTGTTCATCTGCTCCTTTTCCGTTGCTCCAGCTCCAGTTATCTGCACTCAATCTCAAACACTTTTTGTCTTCACAAATACTGTCTTACTAGTCCTTGCTTTTCTTTCCCATGTCAGATGGGTAATGTGCAGATGTTGTAATAAGGTTTGAGGGTGGCACATCTCACATATGTGCATGAACACCCAATTATCACACTTACAAACTGCAAAAGGATCAGTCTTTTGCTTTTATTAGCAGCAGCAGCAAAGCATTTTTTTCTATTCTAAGGAAATATGTGATCTTACTATGAATGAGAATACAATGCAGAGAGTACGGAATTAAGACATGTATGAGACAGGCTAAAGAGATCTAGAGCACATCCACATTATTTAATATTCTTTAGAAACTACAATGGTAATTTTTACTGAAGGGATTCTAAATAGTTGTAAAGTTAAAACTGAAGCTTCTGGAAACACCTAGATTAGAGCCACAATCATAAGCCACAAGCATGATAGCCAACGTCGCTTTACTGATGCTAACAAATGCTTTGCTTTTGTTGTGTTTTGTATTTTAAGATATGGATGTATATATTTTAAGTGTGACCAGAGAGATCTTTTTTCCTTTCATTTAGAAAGGTTATCAGGGAGAAATTCATTCTAGGAGCTCTTCCAGTCTCCTAAACTTGTAATATAATAGCAGTAATTAATCAATATATACATAAATGAATGTCTCCACCAAACATTGTGACAGTAAAGAAATGTTATTTTATATTTTACCTGGGAAGAGCAGTGATTTTCCCCCATTTCTCCACACAGAATCTTCTTGGGCCGTTACTCCCTCGGAGAGAAGCAAATCCTTCGTAGGGAATGCTGGATGTTCCTGTAACAAACTGTCAACCCAAGAAAACAGAAGGAGAAGGTGAAGCCAGAGACCAACAGCCAGGAAAGGCATCGCATCATTCATGGGCAGAGCTCCTGAGGAAGAGCAGGCAGGAAAGTTCTGAAGACAAAACTTCACAGGTGTGGAATAATCACAACACAATTCTGACACAGAGCCAGAAGAGAATACTAAGAAAGAGAATATTGTGCATGATAAAGGGAAAGGAGATGTGGACGGTTTGTAGAAAATAAAGCACCTGATGCAGCTGACCAGCTCAGAAGCTCAAACCAGGCACATTTCCTACTATAGATGAATAAAGTGGGCATATCAATTAACCTGAGTCTACTTAGTATCAGTCCCTGATCAATGTCAGGTAAATTTAAAAAAGAGAATGTCTGGGCCTGCAATTTTGAGACCCAGACCCTTAATCCAAAGGAGCTAAGATCTGAAGGAGCTAAGAGTACTTGTAAAGCTCTGCCTGAGCATCCAGAGGCCTCCTTGTGTCTTGCAACCAACCAGTAATTGTCCTGGATGACCATAAACACCACACACACACACACACACACAGACACACACACACACGTTAGTTTACCCAATGTTCTTGAATGTCACTGTTTTCTCAAATTTGTGGAAAGTTAGATGAAAGAGAAGAAAGGACTGTTAATCAACTAACTGCATCCCTTTTTAAAGAATTGAAGATCATTTCTTTCTGCTGCTAGGGATGCTGGCCTGTACTTTGGGTACCCTGGGTGCTTCTTGCTGAAGGGACCAAACTGTCCTGAAGGCAGATGTTGTTACTGGGATTCTTGGACTGGACTTGACACTTCCCCAAACTCTCATGAAATGCTTTAACCTGGCTAGGGATGTTCTGAATAGCCATGGAGTCACATAACCGTGCTATCAGGAGTCTGGAAATGGTGTATCCCATATTTCCAGATAGCCATGGTATGTATTTATGGAGAATACTTAGCAGTTATTAAAAACACATACTTCCAACAATAATCATATCGATACATTCAAAAGATTAAATAATGTCATCTTACCTGTAACAACCTTAGTCGTTGTTCATTGTTGAATCTCTCCACTGCAGCCCAGAACCACCGAATTACAATATGATTGTCATGATATCCTATCAAACCAATCACAAAAGCCCATGTTACTTTGACTCTTCTATATTAAGCCACCAAGATATGTGACAGGAAAAGTCCCCAGACATAAATCATCCTCTTGGATTCTTTCAAAGTTATCTATAATTGGCCTGGTGTGGTGGCTCACGTCTGTAATCCCAGCACTTTGGGAGGCCGAGGAAGGCGGATCACGAGGTCAGGAGATCGAGACCATCCCCATCTTGGCTAACACGATGAAACCCCGTCCCTACTTAAAAAATACAAAAAATTAGCCAGGTGTGGTGGCGGACGCCTATAGTCCCAGCTACTCGGGAGGTTGAGGCAGGAGAATGGCGAGAACCCAGGAGGCGGAGCTTGCAGTAAGGCGAGATTGCACCACTGCACTCCAGCCTGGGCGACAGAGCAAGACTCCCTCTCAAAAAACAAAACGAAAACAAAAACAAAAGTTGTCTCTAACTTTAAGACTAACGAATAACACTGTATATATGATCATATGAGTGTCAAAAGTTAAACCAAACAACACTAAGTGAAACCAAGAGGTCTCTGTTTTCATTTAGTGGTCACTAAGTGAAACTGGTAAAGAGAAGAACAACAAATGAGTTATTTTAACCATATCATTTCTGTAAAATACAACAGTTGTTACTGGAAATACTAACTCTTTCGGTCATTCACATAAGAAATAATTTTCAAATACCTCTATGCCAAGCACTATACTAAGGTTGGGGACATAATGGCAAAGAAAACAGACCCTTCCAGGATTTCTGGCAGAGGGGAGACACATTAATCAAATAATTCATACAAACAAGTACGTAACTGCAAGCTCTCTTAAAAGCTATATATAATATTCATATTTTAAAATCAAACTAGTTTCACATTGATTTACTAATAAAAAGGGAAAAGTGACCTTTAGTTTCTTAAATAAATCCTAAATAATCACCAACTTAATTTTACTTTTATTCCATACTTCAGTAGAATTTAAGAAAATGTCAAAGGAATCACCTCATGGGCAGTGGTGGTGGATTCCAAAAACCTTTCAGTGAAAAAAAAATTAAATTCAGAGAAAAGGCTAACAAGGATTTAGTGATTCAAACCAATGAATAGACAGAGTTAATGGGTACTGAGTTAGTAGTCCAGAACAGAAGGTGGGTAGAAATTATTTTAATCCAAATTTTTCCTCCCATTTCAGTAGTTGTAGGATTTGGGAGGAATCTCACCTTACTGTTTACCATTTCAGTGATGTTTAGTCCCCTTTGGGAAAAAAAAGGATCGAAGGGAAGGGTGATCAAAACTGGACTGGACATGGGGACACATGGGCCATGCCCAGAGTTTGGTGAAGACTAGCAACTTGGTACTGAGCAAATAGTTTCTCATCTACAAAAGAAATGCACTGGCTCTTTGTAGCTTTAAAGTTTTTTGACCTTATGAATTAGCCCTTTTCTGCTTCCCTTTTGCTATTTGTGCCAAACCTTTTGGAGGAGGAAGAGTGAATGTGTCTCATCATATTCTCTCCTAGCAGCTGGTGTGTGAACATATGGCAGGTGGCAGCCACAGAGCTGCTTCTTTACTCAGTGCCAAGTAGCTGGGTGAGCAAACATGGCAGCTGAGGGTCTCAGAATTTTTCTGCCCCCTCCCAAAGATTTCATTTGATAAGATTTACAATAACCATATAAATAGGTCCTTGATTAATCAGATTTAGTGAATAAGATTGTATACCATGGAAAAACAAAAACGGTTGATTCTATTAATGCATTGCTATTAGAATCTCCTGGGTCCAGGTGCGGTGGCTTAAGCATGTAATCCCAGCACTTTGGGAGGCCGAGCCAGGTCATCGCTTGAGGCCAGGAATTCGAGACCAGCCTGGCCAACATGGTGAAACCCATCTCTACTAAAAATATAAAAATCAGCCAGGTATGGTGGCGCACGCCCGCTGTCTTAGAAAAAAAAAAAAAGAACCATCTCCTGGAAGGAAGGAATGAGCTAATAATATTTATGGTAAAATATAACTTATGCAGCATGTCAGAGAAATAGTGCTCTCAGTAGAAATCGATGGGTTAACAAAGCTATAATAACCAAAGAGATTATACATGGGGCCAATTGGAAAAGACTTATTTCAGCAATTGGATTTCAGAAATAGCAGCAATGGAAACTGCAATTAAATACAGCCTTTCAGATTAAATGTGTAAGCAAGGCCAGCCTGCGGTGCAGGGATGAGCTGGAAAAGGCAAGCACAGGCATAACCAAAAGCAATTTAGCAAATGTTAAGGCATTTTTTTACTCCAAACTTTTAAAACTACTTTTTTAAAAAAAAATCTCTGCTTCAACTTAGAGATAACTAGAGAACTGTTCAGCTCTCAATTTACTCTGCTAAGTGATGAATTCAGTGATATGAAGTTTGTAGTTTTCATTCTCCAAGTTCAGAACCACTTCTAATCTCTTACACTTAAGAGTTAAAAAAGAAAACCCAAACCAGAAAATAACTGGTATTTGTCATGAATTTCTGAAGGCTTTCTAACATGGTGATAAATTTCAGAACATGTATTCTTTGCTTAAAATTATTTAATAAAACCTTAACTCTGGGTTACCATCAGGTCCCTTGCAAAGTATTAGTTTAACACTCAAATTTCAATGGGTTTGGTCCCAGTTATGAATCGATAATTTGTACTAATCTGCAGAAAGGTCACTTTTAAAGCTTTCCATTTTGTGAAGTTTCAGATAGTGCAGTTTTTAACTAACCTTACTACAGTCTTCTTTTCACTTGAAATTCATGCTTGAATTTAGAACTTCTCCAATAATGTCATATTTTGGGAACTGTGTCTTATTCCATTCAAGTATTCTGACTATGAATGATAACTGTTAAGGAGCGTAGTGAATGGTGGGAAACCTGTGCTGACTGGGAACCTCAAAGGGTGTGCTTCTTTAAGTTTTAGAAACAAAATGGAATAGGTGGAGTTTGACCAGCTGGATGTTAGCTCCTTGGTGCTTCAATGGCAACACCATAAAGTAATTAATTAGTGTTCTTATGGTCACATTTCTTCACCAACAATTAAGAGTTATGACATCCTTTGATGCTGTGTAAACAGTCCTTCTCCCATCTGACAGATGAGGTAACTAGGAGAAGAAGAGAATGTACCTTGCCCAAGGTCTCAAGGGAGCCTGCAATCAGACCTATGATTAGAGTCCAAGTGCTGTTGCCTGTCCTATATTCAGTTGGCAAGCTGAACCAATGCCTTCCTTTAATCTGAAATTTAAAATCTAGCCATCTATAAATCAAATTTCACCTCCTCTATATTCTGTGTTGTTTCTCCAATCACTTAGGTCTATTTCAGCTGTGCCTGCGATGACCAATTCCAGTTCTCTTGCATCAAATACAGATACCAGCCTGGCATCCACCACCTGTGGAATAAAAAGAGTACAAGGCATGGCTTAGGAGCCTGGAGAAATATCAGCTATAATTAAGTCTTAGAAAAAGGGACACGTGGAGTTTCAGGAATAATATGTGTGTACCTTGAGCTGGCACTTGAAAACCTGTAAAGCTCCCTACAAATATAAGGCATTCTTTAGTATAAGGTTGATGAGATTTGCCTCGACAGAATTTTTGTTTTATAACTGACTGCTGATTAATCTAGGTCCCGTCCACCTTTAGGAAAATACTTAGTGTTTCTACAGAAAAAGCCACATACAATATGTGCCAACTCATTCTGACCTCAGATATAATTATTTCACATAGCAAGCATGAGATTTGATTACCCGTATCTAAGCATAAGATGCATGGCTTAAATGTTACTAGTGGTCATTAAATCAACAAATGCTACTTGAGTTCAGTCCCTAACATTTATTTCAGTGATCTCTCGTAACAGTGAGTTAAGCTTCTTTTGGTGCTCTTGAAACATAAGGGAAAAAATATTGAACTTTTTGCATGGAGAGAGCAACAGTAAATACAGCAGAAATAGTCTACACATGTAAGTACAATAAGATGGATTGTGGCATCATTGATATCAGACTGCAAACTCCTCCTACTGCTGATTGTCTTTACCTCATAGAAGCCACGCACTAAACTCTCTGTTTGTTGTACAACACCCCTCTCAATCCTCCACTTCACCATCCTCTCGATGTACTCCTTCTTGTTCTTCTCTGTAACTGGGATATTGGCACCCCCAGGCTTTAATTCTCGTTCAGTTATCTGAGATTAAAAAATAAAAAGAATGACTATAAAGCAATACTCTTACTGTTATAAGAACATGACTAGCAGTGAGCTGAAATCAGCCAGCTACCTGTCCCCAGCCCTGCCCTAGGCACATCCCACAAGCTGGCAGTGAGGCCCCAGGCACTCATGGAGCACATGCACTCAGGAAAAACTAGGCATTGAGCTGGTGCTTGAAAGCTTTGGTGATTTTTATATATATATATTGCTGGTACTACAGGTTAAGTTTTAAAATGCAGACGAATTGGCTTCAGATACCAGCCTGCTACTATTTGAATGTTTGACAAAACCCATTTCCACAAATTTCTCAGAATTGACTCTATCTAGAGTAAAGATTTACTTTAAAGAAGCAGAATTACACTCAAGTGAATGTTAAATTGAGAACTTTTTCAAAACACATGGAAATCAGAAAAGCAGCTAAAGATTAATGCCTAAATAAGAATATTACTTATAAACTAGTATATAATTTCTGGAAGAAATGTTTTCCCTACTCTTCCACCCTACTCTTTCCCTACTCTTTCAATTTTTTTTATTGAAAAAAAAAAATCAATATATTCTGTTTTTAAGTCTTCCGCAAAACATTGTTTATGCTCCCTTAGCTTCAAAAAAATCAATTTTGGTCCTTTTTTTTTTTCTTTTCTTTTTTGAGATAGGGTCTCACTCTTGTCCCCCAGGCTAGAGTGCAGTGGCATGATCCAGGCTCACTGCAGCCTCAACCTCCCCAGCTCAGGTGACCTTCCCACCTTGGCCTCCTGAGTAGCTGGGACTACAGGTATGTGCCACCACACCTGGCTAATTTTTGTATTTTTTGTATAGACAGGGTTTCACCATGTTGCCTAGGCTGGTCCTGAACTTCTAGGCTCAACTGATCCTCCTGTCTTGGCCTCCCAAAGTGCTGGGATTATAGGCATGAGCCACCGTGCCCAGCCACCATTCTATAAATGGAATTTTAAAATTCTGTAGCGTGGACTTCAAAAAAACTGCATTCTATATAAGGTAAATTCTCATATTTTAGGGGATATTTCAGTTGGAAATAAAAAGAAGATTGCTTACAACATAAAAGGTTATCACCATCTGTAATTTACAGCATCTTAATCTGCAGCTGACATTAATTCTAACCTTTGTAACTGCGATTATTGTAACTGTGTGTGATCTGGAGTTTAAATCACCCAATAAACCACAAATAAATAAGCATCTGATCTTAGCCATGGAGTTAATTCTTCACTCGTCAATAGCCTTCAGTTACCACACTTAGGCACCAGGTGTGCAGAGACACACACCTGCCCAAATACTTCTTCGTTCACAGTGAACGTGAGGTCTAGGATGTCATGGATATCATTGTCTTTCATCCACTGCAGGCTCTGATGGAACTCTTCATCAAGGTATTCTAGATCACTCAGGTCACATAGACTAAGATGACAGACAGAAACAAATATGTAGGCATGGCTATTAGCAAAAACCCACAGTAATAAGGAAAGAAACTAAGAATTAAAGAGAAGAACAAGAGCCACTACATGGGCAGTGATTTCTGGAATGCTCTTAGTCCAAGTCCAGTAATTAAACCAGTGAAATAATTCAGAAATTTGTTACAAAATTAGAAAGTCCTAAATATATAATATGCCACAGGAATCATTCAGACTGCATCTTTCTTTATAGACACAGAACTGGAGGTGCAAAGAATGAGTGCCATCTGCGCAGTCATCCATCATCAATGCCAGAGCAGGAACTGGCACTCGGTTGACAACTGGGATCCAGTATTCTTGCTGGCTATATTATGCTACCTTAAAATACTGTTATCTTCATTTGAAATAATTTATATATTTCTATAGTATATTTTAACTTTGTTTTTTTGTTGAAAGACATGATTTTTATTTTATTTAATATTTATTTTACTTTATTATTTTTTGTTTATTAAAGACATGATTCATGTTCACATACATTCCCTTTTTCTTCATGGTTCTTATTCTGAACACAGTAAGCCACAGAACCTGTCTTCAATCTGTATTTCTCCCCCACATTTTTTAATTGCAGAGAAAGAGTCTACATGAGGTATAGTTACTGTTCCATGGCCCTGTTGTACAGTGGTAGTCACCAGTTTGCCATAGCTGTTTTGAAATTTCACTTCCCTAAGCCCAATTTCAAGGGTCATTTTTTTTCAGTTCAATCTAAACATTCATTAGGCATCAAGTATGTACCAGACATCTGAATAGCTACTTGATGAACAGTCACTACCCTCAGGAGCTGATGGGCTAACTGGGGAGCCAGGTACACAAATAGATAAGTTAATGCAAAGTGATAAGTGATAACATAAGATTGGTAACATTTAAAATTCATGTACTTTTTAAATGTATGTCACATTCCCATTTAACAAAAGAAGGTAGGGACAGGGATTTAGCTGTCAGAGCACACACGAGGGCCATTTTCTTTGACTGAGAGATTCAGGAAAAGCTTTTTGCAGAAGATGATGCCTACATTAAATCTTTCAGGATGTTTAAAAGCAAGAGAGGTAAAAAGGAATAAATAAAGGAGGAGAAGCGGAAAGAGAAAGGAGAGAGAATAACATGAACAAAATACAAAGGCATGGAAGTGTACAGAGGACTCCAAGCATATCAGCAGTTTCAGAGAGTTAACCTCAAGACAGAATTTCTAGAGAATGAGGCCAGCAAGGCAGCAGGCCTTAATGCCATCCTAAGGAGACTGGTGATTCAGAACTACCAAAAGATTTTAAGACAGGGCATGGCATGATCAGAAGTGAAATGTGAATTATAAACACATAAACTTCCAGCTCCTCTGGAAGTCCCAGTGTGAAGGATTATTTAAAATGGGGTGGGATGAGGGGTCGTTATCATTAGAGGGTAGAGACCAATGAATAGACCCCTACAATAATATGGCCAAAATAAGATAAGGGCTCTAACTGGGGCTGGGCTATTAAGGTTGGAGAGAAGAAGATCAATTTGAAAATCATTTAGGAGGCAAACATGTAGCAATCATAGAATAGTTTTATTGGGGGAGTATAAAGAAGGATATCTAAAATAGGGGTGACAAATGAACTCATGTCAAAAGTAACTATAATTAATTGCCAAGCTGGAGCACTATCCGTTAAAAAGATTTCTAAGACCACAATGAGTTCAGTGGGAAAAAGTACCACAGGTGATTTGTGAACTCTACCCTGGGAATGATGGGGTAGAGTAGAGATGGTGAAGAGTAGAACATGTACTGTGTATTTGTCATCGCTGTTTAAGGGTGACTCCCAATTTCTGACCAGAGTGGCCTGAGAATAGTGGCACTATTAACTGTAACGGGGCCTGTGGGAGAAGGTATACTTTTAAGTAGGGAAACTTGATGAGCTTAGTCTTAACCATGTTGATTCTGAAGTCCTTGTAAGACATCCGAGTGGAGTCTGGTGGATTGTTGAGCATGTGAGGCTACACCTTAAGGGAGATCAAGACTGAGAGTACAGATTTGAGAATCAGAGGAGATAAGACAGGCAAAGAAATTCCCCCCCTCCCCGCCCATGAGGGCATACTGAGTGAGAAAAGCAGGGGCCCAATGACAGAAGCTTCAGGTATACCAAGGGTTAAGGGCAAATCAGAAGAGGGGCTCATGAAGAAGATAGAAAAGTTAAAAAAAAGAGCCCGCACAGTACAGTGTCATAGATGCCAGCTCTGGAGAAAGGACCCAGGAATAAATGGTGGTGGGGGCGGGTGGTACACAGTGTCAGAAGCAGCAGCATGACCCAATAAGATACAGACTAACCAGTATTCTTTAAATGCCTCCACAGGTTATCTGGTGGGAAAGAAACCAGGCTGAAGTGTGTTGAGAGTGTGAATTTGAGGTAAGTGTAGAGAGTCAGTAGAGACTAGTCTTTTAGGAAGCTTAAATGAGAAGATAAGAGATAAGGCAATGAAATGGGAAGATGCAAAGTGGCCACAAAGAACCAAAGTGACAGAAAATGGCACATGTTTCCCAGTGCTACAGCTGTGAAGACACTGAAAGACAGAAAGGCAAAAGTCTTTCTACTGACCCTCCCAAGGGCCCACAAGAAGCATTTTGTTTGCTTTCATTTGAGGTCTAGGCTTCCATTTTACAGTAAGCAGGTACGTGGCCTCAGTTAGGGAATGGGCTGGACAGAGCCAAGTGAGAATTCAGTGAGCTCTCATTGCAGATTTGAGCTACTATCCCACAGGCCGTTGCCTTCTGTTCGGCCTTGTAAATGGCTGCTGATTACAGGACAGAAACAATTAGCCCTATATTTTACAATAATCGCAATCTTTCATTAACAACGAAGAAAAAGTTCTGTGAATGCTGAATTTTCATTTTCCATAATAAATTACTAAGGTCATAGAGAAAGTTTAAGAAACATATGGCACTGTCCATCCCTGACAAACAAATAAAAAATAAAACCAAAACAAAAGAAAACGAAGATTTGAATGAGGAGTAAGCATTTGAAAATTTGCATCAAGCCAAACACAAAATGTATCTCATAAAGGAGAGGGGGCTATGAGTCACTAAGACTAACCCACAACTATTCTATTAATAATCTGCATTAACACCACAGGAATTCCAGGGCTGCATTTGAAGTACAATTGTTTTAAAGAAACATGCGCTGCAACAAATGAGAATAGATTTTGGGGGATAGAGCAAAACTAAAACTCTGGGGGCTAAATAGGTCAGAGGCAGGAAAAACACAGTAATCGTATTTGAAATTGTATTACTTTCAGAAATCTAAACCACTATTAGGTTTAATAACAGATTTGAGATTGTGAACAGATAAACAATGACTTTGACAGAGTTTTTTCAATAAAGTAAATACTGTATTTTACATGCTAATTACACAAGTGATAAAAATATTCTTACATTCTGAGAAGAGCCTTATAAAAGGGCCGTGTGAAGAAGGCATCCAACAAATACTGGTGTATTAGTGCAAGACCAAGGATCCTACCACTGAATCGGAACCTGTGAAGGAAACGCATGAGATGGCTTACATGTCATGGAGCAGTTTCTAGGTGGTTCCATATGCTTTCTAGAATGCCTTCCAGCTCTAAGCATCTAAATTTTTCCAATATTAATTGCCTACTAGGTCGTGAGAGTTTGTATGCACCATGGGCTGTGTCTTCATCAGGCCAGTGATATAGTTTGTATACTTGTCCCTGCCCAAATGTCATGTTGAATTGCAATCCCCATTGCTGGGGGTGGGGCCTGGTGGGAGGTGTTTGGATCATGGAGGCTGATCCCTTATGGCTTGGTGCTATCTTCGTGATAGTGAGTTCTCATGAAATCTGGTCATATAAAAGTGTGTGGCACCTCCCCCCAACTTTCCCTCTCTCTCTCTCTCTCTCTCTCCTGCTTTTGTCATATGATGTGCCTGCTTCCCCTTTGCCTTCCACCATGATTTAAAAAGCTCCCTGAGACCATCCCCAAAGCCCAGTGATTTGGGTGCTATGCTTCCTGTACAGCCTACAGAATCATAAGCCAATTAAACCTCTTTTCTTTATAAATTACCAGTCTCAAGTATTTCTTTATAGCAACACAAGAATGGACTAATACAGCCAGTAATTCGTACCTACTTGCTGAAGAATCAGTTTCCCTCATATTTAGAGACCCTGCTCCACCTTCACTCCATGTCAGCAATGTAGCACCCCACATTCATGAATCCCGTGTGAGCATTTCAGTGACATTTCCCCAAACCAATTCTAAGAGATGTTGACAGATGAGACCTCTGGAAGTGGGGAAAATGCTATCCCCTCCTAGTGTGTATGCATGAATATTAGCAGGATTTCTCTAACACAAACTCAGTAGCAATTCTCTTCTGAGGAAAGGCCCAGTCTCAGATCAAGAAAGTTCCTATATCTATTCTCTATCAAGCCCCATTCCTGATATTTTCACCATTCAAGAATTATGCACATGGACATTTGGGGGGGTTTCTTCTGGGACATTCTGTTCTCTAAAATGTCAAGGCTCAATTCTATTCTGAATCACTTTGGAAACTTTATTAAACATATTTGTTATGACTGGATTTGCTGCCTGAGATGCAAACTTACTTTCTCTTTCAAAAGGGTTCAAGTTTCTAGCTCTTTGAAAGTCTGATGTCTTCCAAAAGTGTAAATCCATACTGAGTTCGTACTGTAAGTTTGTAATTTTAGTATTAGGCAGCCATTTTAAGAACAATGTCCAGCAGTATGGTTCCTCTTTATTTCCATTTATTTAGCACAACTGTAATAGTCACAGTTAGAAGAAGGACTCCAAATTGCAGCTAAACAGATGTTCAATTTGAAGAGTAAGTCCTACAAGATAATGCCCTCCTCAGGCCGGGCGCGGTGGCTCAAGCCTGTAATCCCAGCACTTTGGGAGGCCGAGACGGGCGGATCACGAAGTCAGGAGATCGAGACCATCCTGGCTAACACGGTGAAACCCCGTCTCTACTAAAAAATAAAAAAATAAAAATTAGCCGGGCGAGGTGGCGGGCGCCTGTAGTCCCAGCTACTCGGGAGGCTGAGGCAGGAGAATGGCGGGAACCCGGGAGGCGGAGCTAGCAGTGAGCTGAGATCCGGCCACTGCACTCCAGCCCGGGCGACAGAGCGAGACTCCGTCTCAAAAAAAAAAAAAAAAAAAAAAGATAATGCCCTCCACCCACCAATATTAATCTCATGATTCGAAGACGCTTTTTCCATGAACCCTGCTCATATTCTTTCCTTTGTTGCTATCAGGGAAAATGAACAGGAACAAGCTACCAGGGGTTATACAAATATTTACAGTCTATAAACACAGAGATTTAAAAAAGATGTAAGGACATTTGGAAAGAGTGCAATTTGGGATTTTCAGCATAAATAATCTTCAGATGGGAATCCTAAATCAGTTTCCTTGATTTTGTGTGAGAAATTAGGAAAGAGGGAGGCAACACCTGGTTACAAACTTCAAATGGCTAATACGGTAAGTGACCACTGCTTGTGATTCCCCACTCCTGCCCTTCTACCGTCAATGCCCCCAGGTCACCCCACCAGCCCCACTGCCCTCTAGAGCACCATCATCGCCACAGTTGAGAGTCAGAGCCCCAGCCAGAGTTCCAGCTGCCCCATCTTCTCCCATGGCAGCCACTTCCCCAAGGGCTGCTCTAGAGGCTGCCTGATCTTTGGATCAGGCCTTCCCCTCCTCACCCCCACCTCAGCTTAGAGCTCACAGGCACCCAAAGGTACAGCGAGGAATACAGGGATCTCACCAGGAACTCATCATCTTTTTCTTGCAATGGGAAATACCTTTTGAATTCTACCCAACTCACTTGAATCGATCTTATGGAACAGATCAATTCCCAGCTATCAACAGATCTAGTCCTAGCTTGGAGACTGACTACATATTTAAATTTGACAATAAAAACAAGAGTCAAGTGAGGTATTTAACTGAAAATATGATTTTTTCCAAGGGAAAAAATGTTTTAATGTGTAAATGTGGGTTCTATAAAAAAACAAATATCATAGAAAATCGCCTGAAGAAGTGTTGGGGAAAAAATACTTACCATTCATGGTGATTGTCTACAAAAGCAGACATAGGACTTATTTGTACTGTGTATGTGTCATTGGCTGAATATTCAAATAAGCCATAATATGGGTTAAAGAGTTCTCTGGATACCAGGAAGAAAAACTCTCTGGAAGGCCCACTGTAATCCAGCCTGTAACAAAAATCCACAAAAAGAATAATCTGTTACTTTTTTTCTAGATATTGGGCACTTTTCCTCCAGAGCTCAAGTTTCCATAGGATGCTCATTACAAATCTAATTGTCCACATGCCAGAGCTGTCCAAAACAAACTGAATGATCATAGTTTCTGATCTCATTGTGTCTTGATCCAGATTAGAAAAATGGACATTTATGTGGAACACACCTAAAACCAAGCCACACATCATACAGCAGGCATACAACAGGCAATATTCTAATACATACAATAGGCAATCTGCTAATATTTTGATTATGTAAATATGTATAAAGAGGTAAATCTTTCAAATGTCAGGAGCAAGCTTACACAAAAAGGGAGCACAATGTGAAAGCTTCATTTAAACAGGGTAAAACCAGGGGGAATCAGTTACATATGCTCACAGGACATGGAGTCCTCATGGATGCCTGAAACATTGTTAAATGGGAGAAGAAAGATACTTCCGTGAATTCGAGATAAGACATTACAGATACAAGTCCCCTTAGGGAGATCAGTAGCAAAAAATGGAGTGATAGGGTGCAAATGAAAACTTTAAATGATAAAACACCAAGGAAAACTACAGACAAGAAAAATGAGGGGGCCTAAAGCTTCCTAAGGAAGGCGTTTGGAGAAAGAGGCTGAAACTCTAACACCCGAGCTACGGTATAAATTCTACTTTACTCACAAAGATGTCAGGGTCAAATTGAAGTATAAGAAAAGATTGTGTGAGGTCTGAGGAATGACAAGTGGCCAAAAATGAAGAGAGTAAAAAACGCAAAGTAAGGAGGAGTTTGCAGTAAAGCAATGTGATGTGCTAAATTTAAAACGAAAAATATAAAGTACATCGACCCTATGGATCAAAAGTATACACGTGGGCTCAAAGATAGGGAAGGAATGCTGAAAAGGGAATGAAGGCAACTGAGAAGCTGGGGTGGAGGAGGGATTGTGAAAGACTTTTCTTCTCCTTCTTCTTCTTTTCTCTATCTTATTTTTTCTTCTTTTTGAATTTTTTTTCTGTGGGTATCATTGCATTTCTTTAATGAAAAAAAATCTGAGTCTTGTTCAGTGATAGGATTGTGTGATGGAGAAAAAAATGGATCCTAGGCCGGGCATGTTGGCTCATGCCTGTAATCACAGCATTTTGGGAAGCCAAAGCGGGAAGAATCATTGAGTCAAGGAGTTTGAGATAAGCCTGGGAAACATAGTGACACAGTGAGACTCCTGTCTCTACAAAAAATAAGAAAAAATTAGCCAGGTGTGGTGGCATATGCTGGTAGTCCCAGCTACTTGGGAGGTTGAGGCAGGAGCATCTCTTAAGCCCAAGAGTTTAAGGCTGCATGAGCTATGATCACATCACTGCACTCCAGCCCCGGCGATGGAGAAAGAACAACAGCAACAAAAAGGATACTACAGGCAGAATATAAATAAAAATGGTTTACAGAACAGACTTCAACTATTCATACTACTTTCCCAATTTTTGTTATATCTGAATATATATGTACTATTATTAATTTAATATTTTTCATTAAATCAACTTTAGATCTATTTGCTTTTTTAATAAAACTTTGTCTTACACAATCTTTATAAAGTTTTGATGTGCTAACTATTGTTTCCCAATATACCTTAAAATGAATACACGAATATTAAAATAAAACACATCAGTCTTTGTAGTAGCTAAAATCATTTAACATATCACCAGTGGTATTAAAATCCTCACACCCATACTGTGCTGATAGGAAACTTTTGTGTAAAGAAAAATGCAAACAGCAGACTCCCAGGGCCAGAGAGGCTGTAGGTGACACAATGGACCTGCCCTCTGGGGCAGCTGAATAGAACATGCTCACAGGTGGCTCCCAGGATCGGTGGGACCATCCTCAGGTTACTCTGAGGACTCCCAAAGCAGTACCCTGGCTGCCTCCTCAGTGCAGGGATGCACAGACTACCTGTCCCTCCTTATGCTGTGACGAAGGCGGCCTTTGTGGCTTCCTCCCGTTGACCTACTTCTGGCCTGTGACACCGCCAGGAACAAGTAGAATACTTCTTCCACTTGAACGTTCTTTAGATACTCAGAGACTTTCTTTTAACAAAAGTCTGTGTGCTGATTACATATGGGGTACTAATCTAGATCCTAAAGATGTAAAATGTTTTGAAAGTCATTTTCCATCAGAGCTCTAGGTTTAGCACTTTCCGTCTCCTGGTCTCTCTGCCTCCTCTCCCTTTCCCACTCCTGAGCATGGCCACTTCCTTCAACCTTCTCTCAGGGCAGGGGTGGGAATTCCCTCTCTACCCTGGTGTCAGTAAAGACTTGATGGTGACACTCCAGGTGAGGTCTTCTCAGCACAGAGCTTAGAAAATCCTCGACACTTTTCTCCAGCGATGCTGGTTTCACTTATCCTGCCTTTGGGGCAACCACTTTACTTTGTTGAATTACAAGGTGCTAGTCATCAGCTAAAGCCCCAAACCTTTCATGTATGCTGCTTTAACCCAGGACTCCCCCATCCTGTCTGCATGTAGCTGCATCTTTTAAAAGCCTTAGTACGGCCAGGTGTCATGGCTCATGACTGTAATCCCAGCACTTTGGGAGGCCGAGGCGGGCGGATCACGAGGTCAGGAGATTGAGACCATCCTGACCAACATGGTGAAACCCCGTCTCTGCTAAAAATACAAAAAATTAGCCGGGTGTGGTGGCAGATGCCTGTAGTTCCAGCTACTTGGGAGGATGAGGCAGGAGAATGGTGTGAACCCGGGAGGGGGAGCTTGCAGTGAGCCGAGATTGTGCCACTGCACTCCAGCCTGGGCGACACTGCGAGAGACTCCATCTCAAAAAAAAAAAAAAAAAATATTCTAGCTTACAATATCCTAGGGTGTACGCAACCTCAAGGAGTGGGTAGACTACTAAGTGTGAGGCACAGAGTGAGCACCGGTCAGCTATGGTCATTCTCTGTGAGGCTTTCAGACACAATAAAGCATACAATGGATAAGGTCAGAGACAGCTGAAACATGAGGCAAATACTTCAGGAGTCAGTTTTCTTACAGACAACTGGTAAAAGTAAAATAGGATTTTGCCTGCTTAAAATTAAGCTGTGGCGTTCAGTTAGAAGTATCAGGGTTTCTTTAAGCTTTAACTCTGAGTATTTTAACAATACTGCACTTACAAAGTGCATTACAATTGTCTGTATATGTGCCTGCCTCCCCTATACATACGTACTAGTCTATAACTACACTGGGGGCAGGGACCATGTTTTACTCATTTTTATATCCGTACCTAGCCTGATACACAGTGCGGGCTCAATATATATTGTTGAATCAATGAGTGGAGCTCTTTGATGCTTTCTGAAGAAAAATCAACGTTGCTTACATTGTTATTTGGTATCTAGCAGATTTGCACATTTGCCTTTGAGTGGTATATTGATTCAATGACATGAACAGGTTATACCAATCCCTAAAAGATTGCTCAATTTGAAAACATTGTCAGAAATCAACAAGTAAATTATGCTTAGAAAGTTTAATATGTAAAATCTTCTCATGTGGTAAAGTTTGCTAAAACAACAAAGACTGACCTCACTGATTAGTTCCCTTTTTATGAAAATAGCTGAATCTGGCTGAAGATGAGATGAATGTTCCCTGAGGAATTAAACTGAAAAGGAAAAGTCTTGTTTTCCCAAGCAAAAACAAAGCTAATAGTTCCTCTAGGAGAAAATGTATCTTCAACTGGTCAAGTTTTTAGCTGCTGACTTTTAACTCTAGAAGCACTGATGGAGTCACCTCTAAAGCCAAAATAGTCTTAAACTTTGATTTGATTATAATCCAAAGCCTAGAACTGCCTATCTGAGAGCAGGCTGTAGATTACAATGTGTAAATAAGCCTGGCTAATTCAGTAAAACATGTCACAGCAGGGTACATCATGCCTTTGCTTCCTGTAATGTCTTAGCAACCTCTTTCATATAAATAGTTAATATGACTCATATCACAAGGATTGTCTGTTACATTCCTGTTTTGCCAGTTAGGTTGGTTCCACAGCTAAAGCCTTGGCACGGAAATGTAAAAACTCTGGACAACGGGTGTGTGGCCGCACAACAGCTGCATCTGAGGGCATTTCCGAATAAGAACAGATGTCTCCAGGGGGCGGCCATGTAGTCTGGAGCCCCAAGTGCTGATAGAGCATTTTAAACATCATCACATGGCTCGGATGGCACTCCACCCAAGTTGTCGGTAGCACCCAAAGTTTGTTAAAATAACAAATTTTATTATCTCATTCTTTATTTTCAACTAAGAATTACTGAAAACTAAGTATTCTAATGAAAGCAGACTATAAAATGAAAGAAGATGATGGCCTTGGGAAGTCACACCATCACTTCCTTCAAGTTGGTTCAGGCACACATGGCCTACACACCTTCTGATTCACTCTGAGATATTTATAGTAGCAAGGAGTTAGTTCTTGAGCCAATTAAGAAAGCCTGGTAGGTGAGTAAGGAAGTTTGATATGATAAACAAAGTCTTACCAGGTGCTACCAAACCAAAGCCTAGATACAGAAGCACCCTTCTTTAGAAAGGTTTGGGTAATTTAGGTTATCCTGCAAATGTCTCTTTTTGGAAGAAAAAAAAGCAAGACCATAAAGTGTACCTTGAAGCTTCACAGATTTCTGAGAAATTAATGACCAAGCTCAGGGCCTCAAACAGCTTCTAGTGAGGATCTGATCAGTCATATGTAAGAACTGGCTGGTTACTTTATAAGCAGAGACTGAAGAAAACTCTTTCAGATCTCATCTTCCCTAGTTTCTTTCATTTGCCTGTCTCAGGGGGTTATAGAAAGCTCAAAAGGAAGATATTACAGGAAGTTCTTAAACTCCCAAACGAAAACTGCTTGTGCACATCTCCTCCCTAGTCAAAGTGTGGCTCTGCAAGACATGATTGATGTCATATTGATGGCACCTCACACATAATAAACTCATTCTTTCTTTAAGAAAGGTGCCTTTTACAGGGTTGGCTATGAAGAAAAAGAGGCAGGGCAATCACAGTGTAAACCTCCTCTCTTTATCCAGGTCACTATTTCTTTAATGTTTTGGGTATTAAGAAGTTAGTGGCCCCACGCCTTACCAGAACACAACAGTCTAATCCAGTATTTTTTTTTTTTAAAGAGACAGGGTGAAAGGGTTTTGCTGTGTTACCCAGGCTGGAGTACAGTGACACAATCGTAGCTCACTGTAACCTCGAGCTCCTGGACTCAAGTGATCCTCTCGCCTTAGCCTCCCAAGTGTCTAGGACTATAGGCACAAGCCATCACACCCAGCTAATTTTTTATTTTTATTTTTAGAAATGGGGTCTCACTATGTTGCCCAGTCTAGTATGGAACTCCTCGCCTCAAGCAATCCTCCCACCTTGGCCTCCCAAAGTGCTGGGATTATAGGTATGAGCCACCATGCCTAGCATCTAGGTAACTTTTTAAATCATGTAACCTTTAGTTGCTAGGACTTTTAATTCAAAAGAAAATAATACACTGGAGAATGTGTAATATAATAATACAGCTGGAAAATACATAGAATAATTCACTAGAGAATATGTAGTATTTCATTGACCTCAACCCTAAAGAAGCAACTTCCAGGTAGACTGATGGCCAGCAGAAATAGGCAACCCCTGTACGCAATTTCACACCACATTCAGTCAAGATGATTCAGTTTTCAGTCACTCCACCACAGCTGATCTCCCTTCCCCACAACTTTGCAAAGGCAGATAACTAGATTAAGTTGTGTGGAAATTTTCATGACTAAAGCAAAACCTCCAGCTCTAACCAAATTAAATCACTAGTTACAAGATAGTGCTTAGAAACTACCTACTTTTTGTAAAAAGCCAAAGCATAATACAAAATGTGCTCTTAGTTGATGATGAACTAACTAACTAATGTATTTGTATTTATAGACTGTAGGATTTTTTTTTTTTTTTTTTTTTTTTTTGAGACGGAGTCTCGCTTTGTTGCCCAGGCTGGAGTGCAGTGGCACAATCTCAGCTCACTGCAAACTCTGCCTCCCGGGTTCAAGTGATTCTCCTGCCTCAGCCTCCTGAGTAGCTGGGACTATAGGCATCTGCTACCATGCCTGGCTAATTTTTTTTGTATTTTTAATACAGACGGGGTTTCACCGTATTAGCCAGGATGATCTCGATCGCCTGACCTCGTGATCCACCCGCCTCAGCCTCCCAAAGTGCTGGGATTACAAGTGTGAGCCACCACACCTGGTTGATGCATTATTCTTTAAAATAAACTTCCTTTTCTTTATGCTTTAGCTAATCTACTGTAAATAAAGATCTTGATGGTAACAGGTAAAATATAGTCACTGAAATGATATCAATATGAATTGCAAAGTATTATTCCCTCATAGACAACATAGTTGACATGAGCAACACAAAATCATACTTTATATATACCAATGCCACTACTAATTTGGACTTCCCACAGAATTAACCCCATATATACACTTATTACTCTAATGACCTCAAGTGCAGACAGAGGTATATACCTACCAAAATTTACCCTGGGGGCTGTCATTTATCAGATAACAAGGAAATACGTTGTTCAGAGAAACATTTCCTAAATTTCCCTGAATCCTGACTATATGTTTTCTTTTAATAAATGTTTTGTTTTAGAACAGGTTTTGATTTACAGAAAGATTGCAAAGATAAAACAGAGAGTTCTTGTATACCTCACACACAGATTAACATCTTACATCAGTATAGTACATTTGTTATAATTAATAAACCAATATTGATACACTATTATTAGTTAAAATCCATACTTTATCTACATTTCCTTAGTTTTTACCTAATGTCCGTTATCTGTTCCATGATCCCATACAGGAAACCACATTACATTTAATTGTCATGTCTCCCTCTTGGCTGTGACAGTTTCTCAGGCTCCTCTGGTCTTTGATGACCTTGGGAGTATTAAAGAGTACTGGTAAGGTATCTTGTACAATGTCTCTCAGTTGGGATTTTGTCTAGTATTTTTCTCACGGTTGGACTATCATTACATGTTTGGGAGGAAAAACACAGAGGTAAAGTGCCATCCTCATTGCATCATATCGAGGGTACATATTATCAACATGACTCGTGGCTATTGATGTGGACCTTGATAACCTGACTGCCATAATGTTTGTCAGGTTTCTCTACAGTGAAGTTACTTTGTTCCCCCTCTTTCCATACTATACTATTTGGAAGAAAGTCACTATGCACATTCCATACCTAAGGAGTAGAGAGTTCTGCCTATTGTATGGAAATATTCTGCAAAATAGATTTTTTCTTTTTTAGTGAAACCTTTCACCAACTACAACATAACAGAGTTTCTTTCAGTCTAATTGGGCCAGATGACATCATGTGCCTACCCCAGACCTACAGCAGTTTTGAAGGGCATATTTTCTACTGTTTGCCTTAAACAAATTGATATCTACCTTGAGAGCAGAGATTCTTTTTTTTTTTAATTTTTTTTTTATTTCAATAGATTTTAGGGGAACAGGTGGTGTTTGGTTATATGAATAAGTTCTTTAGTGGTGATTTCTGAAATTTTGGTGCATCTATCACCTGAGCAGTTTATACTATATCTAATGTGTAGTCTTCTATCCCTTGCCACCCCCAACCTTTTCCCCCAAGTCCCAAAAGTTCAACGTATCATTCTTATGCTTTTGCGTCCTCATAGCTGCTTAGCTCCCATATATGAGTAAGAATGTAAGATATTTGGTTTTCCATTCCTGAGTTACTTCACTTAGAATAATGGTCTCCAATTCTATCCAGGTTGCTGTGAATGTCATTATTTTTTTCCTTTTTATGGTTGAGTAGTATTTCATGGTGTATATATACACCACATTGGCTTTATCCACTCATTGATTGACAGGCATTTGGGCTGCTTCCATATTTTACAAAAGAGATTTCTCTACTTTTCTATTCTTCCCCATTTATTTACATACTCAACCATGTATTTATATCAGTATGGATATCTATTTTATACTTTGTTTTATAATCCAATAGCCTTGTATTTATTTTGTTGCTCAAATTATTTCAGTTTTGTCCACTGGGAACTCTCAGTTGGCTCCTGGGTTTTTTCAACATACCCCCATGACTGGGATTTTTGAGGATTTCTTTAATCTCTGGCAGACACCAAAAGATGCTTTGGGCTCCATCTTGTATATTTCCTGCTTAGTGTTAGAATCAGCCATTTCTCTAAAAACTTTGATTCTTTTTATCAAAGAATGGTACTAGAAACCAAGGTCTGGGTGCCAGATATGTGTGTTTTTAAATGCTCATTACTAGATCTGGACATGAAGAACTTACAAAATGATACATTTTGAGGGGATTAAAATTGGTAAAGGGACAGTAACAGAAAACCTCCATACGAAACAAATTAGCTGGGTGTGGTGGCATGTGCCTGTAGTTCCAGCTACTCAGGAGGCTGAGGCAGGAGAATCACTTGAACACAGGAGGCAGAGGCTGCAGTGGGCCAAGATCACACCACTGCATTCCAGCCTGGGCAACAGAGTTACAGTCTGTCTCAAAAAACAAAACAAAACAAAACAAAAAAACAGAAAACCTCCAGCTCCATTTTTATAGTTCAGTGGAAAGATTGGGTAGCTTTTCTCTTTGGGTATTTACTATAATCCAGAAAAAAAGTTAGGGTCATTCATTTTCATGTGATAGGGTCAATGTGTTTGAGAAGGTGGCAAAGGCTAAAAGAGCTCCTTACTTTTATGTAGCACAAGGTTTCTTTCTTTTTTTTTTTTTTCAGCTTTCTATTATTTTTCCAGCACAATTACTATTTTTATCTCTCAAAAACAGCATATGTATCCTCGGTGCCTCAATAGCAAATTAAAGTATATATCTAATAATTTATGATACTGACCTGACAACGTCATGAGTCCAGAAATCCAGCTTCAATAAACCATATGCAGAGTGAACAGATTAAGAGATTGTCCCTGCTAACTGAGCTCACAGCTTAACATCCTCTCCCTTGTTTTCCCTCTGATGTCACAGGAAGGAGACAGGTGATGGAGGCAGGAAGCATTTGGACATCAATGTAATGTAATCAAATACAGAGGCATCAAGCCCCACTCACCCTGGACCTCCTCCTAGGAACGGATGTCATTAGTCCAAGCCATGAGGAGACTGCTTTAGGATAACCAATCATGATAAACGTCTGTTCTATTCAAACTTAAATATCAGTGCTTCCAAAGACTCTTCCCTATATCTTTGAGATCTCAACAAACTCTGGTCCAACAATGAAGGGAGGCAGCTGGAGTTCTGGGGGAGGAAAAGTATTCTCATCCAAACCAGACTTATTATGTAAGGAAATACTTGGAATCCCATGCATACCGGTGATTAGGCTAACAACATTTGCATTCATTTTCAACTGTGCACCTTCATCTTTAAGCCAACTAACACAAGTGAGAAGTCCACGTATGCACATCAGCAATGAAGGGCTCAGGTCTCAGGCAAACTTCTGTACAAATTTTGTCATGTCATAGTGTGTTTGCACATACTACTTTACCTTAATGTAGGCATAGCTGGGAGACTACACAGCAGTGCATGTGACAAGAGCAGAAGTTATCAGTCATTAGCTGGAATGGGCAAAATGTCCAGAGATAGGAAAAAAATTCAGATGGGCTGGAGTGCAGGAGTATTGCTTAGGTCCCAGAGCTAGTCCAACAGTACTAGATGAAAGACAAAGGGCCTGCATTTGAATCCTGATTTTGCTATTCCCTAGTTCCATCAGTACAGGCAAATTATTTTATAGTTTGGAGTCACTGTTTCATCCACTGTGTACTGAATGGCTGATTTGTTCAATATCACTAATATGATTCCATAATCGAATATACTTTTATTCCGAGGCACGACTGAGAAGGATAGCCTTAAAATGATCCAAATCAACAAGAACCACAGAAAACACAACCAGACAATTGTATGGTATTAAAAAAATTCCCTCTAGTGGCTGCTGAGTTATGAAGAAGGTGCTGAGACTTGAACCCAGACCTGAAATGAGGAAGAAGAAGGGGTCTGGGAGGGATGACAGCTGGCCTCTTTTAAGGTGATGCATAATAACCGTTATGTCTATTTGGGTGCAATGCTGACACTGTGTAGGAGTCTTCCCAGCTTCATTTCCTAACCCTTATCTCAATGAGCACACTCATGGAAGAGTCATGGAAGGCGGGACATGTTTGTTTATGTTAGGTAGTAATGTTGGTGGTGTGCTGCCCTCCCAAGGGAAGAGAAAAATTGGAGGCAGAGAAATAAGAGCCAAGGCCCAAGAGTTACTTCTGTGGAGGCTTCCGGGTAGAACAGCAAGATTCTAATTCATGTTTCTGAAACTGAACTTATTTAATAGAGGAAGCATGTTCTACTTAGCCCTGCAGGGCAGAAAATAAGATCACAGATCACAAAGCAATTGCATAAATGCAATTCCTTGTTTTTTTTTTTTTTCCTCGCAAAGCCTTACTTTTTCCCTTTAAGAGAAAGAGAGGTCTGGAGAGAAGAAACTAAACTAGGCTTCTGTTCTCAAAAATGATCTAAAGCTACATGTTTTTACTAAAGAATTTCTATGTCAAGTGATTTAAAAGCCAGAGGAGACCTTTAAAAAAAAAAAAAACCCAAAGGTTTAAGTGTATGAGAACAGCACTTCCTGCCAGAAGGATTTCCTGTTTCAGGCAACCACAGCAACGTGGAGAAACATCCGCCGTGTGGCCACAGCCTATGTTCCACAGGCCACTTCTCTGTTCTACTCACCCTTCCTCCCCGACGAAGGTGACATATAGCTTATTTCTCTGCAGGTCTTTTCTGGAGTAGCCCATAATCTGATTAAAAGCATCTTCTAGTAAGTGATCTCTTCGGATAATTAACCTGTCCACAATGAGACAATTGGGAAAATACAGATTATTACTATACTATTAAAGATAATTTACTTATCTTTCTAGAACATTTCCATTTGCCACAGTTAACTAGGTAAGAAGAATGTTACTTAATATCATTGCTGTCTGCAATAAAGTACACATTTGTCTTTAACTCTTAATAGCATTAGCAAAAGTTATATGAGAGAATCATTGGTACACAGAGCACCCTACCTATGACCTGTGAGAACAACTGAAGAATCCTACCTAAACGGTCAAATCAGTTTATCCCAGAAAAAAAAAAGATCATAAAACAACACCACACACACACACACACACACACACACACACGTTTTGTTAAGTAAAGCAAGAACAACTCTATGAGGCAATGTTTTAAGCCTCAATGCACTTAGACAAGGAATTCAATTATTAAGTGCCCAGCGAGATGACTGTGAGAACGAAGAGGAAAAAAAAAATTCTCAATGTCCTCCAAAGCAGTGGAGTTTCCAATAGTTAATTGTTAAATTAAGTGAATCTTGACAGTCCCTAAGGGAGAGATACAAATGAATGATGTGTGTGGTAGGTTAATCTACTTGTGATGATGACAACTAAAAGTCATTCTTCCATAGATACCAATTTGCTCTTCATGTAAATGGTAACAGGCAGAGAGATGATAGGGAGGCTGAATGCATGACAGCTGGATCATCCTAGACCTTTGTAAATTAAGTGTGAGAAAAGTAAAGCTCAGAGAAGTATGGTGTTTGGGCAGGCTGATGATTTTTTAGGGCAATGAAGGTGAAATTTAACCAAGCAAGCCTTCCTGTGGGTGGGGCAGTGAGCCGTGGGGCTGCTGTTGGTCTGGTCTCTGGACCCTCTCTCAGGCACCCAGGGTCACAGCGGGGCTCCAGTGGAGACCCTCCCTCCTCTGTCCTCTCTCAGTGGCAGAGTGATCTCCAGTGAGGACGTGGGACAGGGTTGAAGGCAGGGAGAGAAAGAAGGGTAAGTAGGGAATGGACACAATTGTAGGCCAAACAACATGATGATGTTTCAGCTTCCCCATTTGAAGGGAGGAGGCAGATGAAGAAAGGCAGAAACGACATTCATGACATGTTCTGCTGTGAAGTTTGTTTCACAGAACTGAACAGAGCTGAGCACTATTCCTACACTCAGGTCAGTTCAGGAGACAGAAACTTGTAGTGAAGGACATTGGGATGGCTTTATAGCTAATGAATATACTATGCACCAACAAAGAGGTACTTTTCAGAGGAAAAAAATAAATCAGCCTTTTATTTTGCCTTTATTTTTACATGAAAAGGCAGTGTCTTCACTACTTGTTTTAAAATGTTAAGCTTAATCACGTTTCATTCCAGGACTATGTTTTAGATGATCCTATAATTTACAAATGTCGAAATAATTATGCCGACTAAAATGAAGGCTAGTCATCCCAAATCACAATCAATTTCCTAGAGGCCCAACTGCGCCCCCTCCTTTCACCATCTATACATTATGTGGTTTGTGTCGCTTTGACTTACTTTAACTTCCCTGGGCCTTGTCCATATCCTTTAGTCTCTAACTTCCTGTAAAAGTTCCTCAGTTTGGCTTCGAAATCCCGCTTGTAAGGGGCTGGAGCCCGGGCATTGGCACGCTGGGTACCTACAGCAAACCACAGAGAGAGGATAATATGGATTTGTGCATCATCCTTGTGTTCATCACATCACCATGGACAAAAGCTATCACAATCAACAAGTCCAATGAGGCAACTGTCTTAACTTCTGCATTTGAAGGATTAACTTCTGTAACTTGAAGGATATAACAAACCTCAACCAGGGTCCTAAGTGACGTCTTCTTTGTGGCATTTTGGTTGAGAATTAAAATCCTGTTTGAATAGTTACAATGGTGCCCATGTGTTTCTCAAGTATGGTTCCCCTTTTCAGTCCAAACTAATATGAGTCAAACAGAGTTACTCATGTCTAGTAGTAACTGTTAGAATGAAATGTCTTTGCTTGCTGCTGAAATGATATAATGGCAATTAGACAGGAAGTTGCAACGGAAAGTATGTGGTATATAAGTAAGTGGCACTAAGAGTGAGGTTTTAATCATTCACTCTAAATTCCTAACCAAAAACTCCTCACAAAACTTCTTCTTTTTTTTTTTTTTTGAGATGGAGTCTCACTCTGTCACCCGGCAGGCTGGATTGCAGTGGCGTGATCTTGGCTCACTGCACCCTCTGCTTCCCGGATTCAAGCGATTCTCCTGTTTCAGCCTCCCAAATAGCTGGGATTACAGGTGCCTGCCACCATGCCTGGCTAATGTTTGTATTTTTAGTAGAGACAGGGTTTCGTCATGTTGGCCAGGCTGGTCTGGAACTCCTGACCTTAGGTGATCTGCCCACCTCGGCCTCCCAAACTGCTGGGATTATAGGCATGAGCCACTGTGATTGGCCTACAAAACTTCTTTTAGATATGCACTATCACCAAGAATGATTTTAGACACATAATTACATAAATTTCATATTGCAGGGTAAAATCTTAATATAACACATACTTGCAAAAGGCACCTGTCTCTGGGTTGCACAAAGAATAAATAATATTTATTGGGTTCTTTTTTTTTTTTTTTTGAGATGGAGTTTGCTCTTGTTGCCCAGGCTGGAGTGCAATGGCACAATCTCAGCTCACCACAACATCTACCTCCCAGGTTCAAGTGATTCTCCAGACTCAACCTACCGAGTAGCTGGGATTGCAGACATGCACCACTACGCCCGACTAATTTTGTATTTTTAGTAGGGACAGGGTTTCTCCATGTTGGTCAGGCTGGTCTCGAACTCCCCACCTTAGGTGATCCACCTGCCTCGGCCTCCCAAAGTGCTGGCATTACTGGTGTAAGCCACTGCACCAGACCATTTATTGCATTCTTAACATGTGCCAAGTACTGAGAATATCTAGATTATATAAGGATATTTCATACGTTATTCAATGGCAATTGTCACTAATAAAATGTACAAGTAACATTGTTTCTCTTTCCTTCTTTTCTTTTTCTTTTTTGACACGGAGTTTTGCTCTTGTTGCCCAGGTTGGAGTGCAATGGCGTGATCTTGGCTAACCCAACCTCTGTCTCCTGGGTTCAAGCGATTCTCCTGCCTCAGCCTCCTGAGTAGCTGGGACTACAGTCTTGCGCCACCATGCCCACCTAATTTTGTATTTTTAGTAGGGACGTGGTTTCACTGTGTTGGTCAGGCTGGTCTTGAACTCCCGACCTCAGGTGATCCACCCACCTCGGCCTCCCAAAGTGCTGGGATTATAGGCATCAGCCACCACACCCAGCCAATTATTCCTCTTTCCATAGAAAAATCTGGTTTTGTGTCACTGGGTGACTAAGCAGCAGGCTGGGATAGAAAACTGATGATGAATATGGAAATCAGACACAGAGCCATGACAAAAACACTGGATATTTCCACTAAATATTTCCCAACCGATGAAAGAAACCAGAAAACAAAAGCTGGGAAGTCTTGTTCATTACATACCATGTAAGTTCATTAAAAATTTCTTTAACAAATGAGTGAACTAAATAGTTGTTATTCATAGTGAATACTGTGTTAGGTTCACCAATGGATGTCCAAAATGAATAAGGTGGGGTTGCTGGAGTGGAGTGGGGAAATAGAAATAAAATGTCAAACAATTAGAGAATAATTAAGTCCTGAACTCGGTGGTATATAGACTAGAAAGCAGAGGGAGCAAAGCTATACCCCTGGGGCTCGTTGTTTGCCCCATAATCTTTTTTGAAGATTTTAAATTAATTGCCAACATTTACAAATTAAATTTCAAATTAAAAAATTCCAGGTTATTCTCTTGAAAATTATTTGGGAAATCTTGTAACGACTGGCTTGCATTTCCTTGGGGATCCAGCGGGCAGCTGCAGCTACTCTGTTAGACGAGGCATGCTCTCACCACTCTGCGGCAGTCACTCAATGACACGGCTGCCTGTCCCCCGACCCCCGCAAGCATTTGTTAAGATTAGTGTTATACAAAAGTAATAGTAATGTTAGAAAAAAGAAATGCGTATAAGTAGAGATCAAAGTGGAAAAGGCCTTAGGGAGGAAGCTTAATTGGAACCACACCTTGCAAAAGAAGAATTTATATTCTATACTGGAATAGAGCAGCAAGAGCTGGCATGAGCACTGCATGTGTGTTCAGAAAACGCCAAGAGAACCAAGCTAGCCTAGAGTGGAGGAGGAGTGCTGGGAGTACATGGGAAATGAAATTGATCAGAAGGGTTGGAGCCAAATTATGATAAGAATTTTTAAAACCTAGCAGAGGAGTTTGGGCATGATGAACTGAACAGTGCCTTTACAGATTCTTGAACAGAAGAATAACATACAAGTGGTGTTTTATTTAAGAAATTATTTTCAGAGTGTGTTGAGTAAATTAACGGTGGGTAAGAGGAAAGAGCCCCAGTTAGGAGTTGTTGCAGTAATTGAAGCCTAAGGCGATAAGGACTAGACTGGAGTGGGTGACTCAGAGAAACATCTACAATGTGAAATATGCACTGGGAAAAGAGTAAATAACCAAGGAAGAAGAATGGGAAGCATGATGATAATATAAAGTATATTTACACAATAACAACACGTATTACTTGTTAAGCACCTGCTATACATTACAGGTGATGCACATTACACGGGGGATCTTGAGAAATCCTCACAAGTCTATGAAGCAGGTATTACTAGGACCATCATACACCACTTTGCAACTAAGGAAAATGAAGGTGCAGTTTCTTGTCCAAGTCATATTCCAGTGACAGTAGATTTGGGATTTGAGCCAGATCTACCTACCTGATGCTATGAAGAGTGTGGGAAGTGATGCAGGTGGACAAGGGCACGTGAAACTTTATACATGTTGACTTGGATATGACAGCTGACCAAATGCCCTAGAGACTGAAAAATACTGGGCTGGAATTGGGGTGAGAGCTCAGGGCCACACGTGTGGATGAGCTGAGTTAGTGTGTTTATGGCACTTTATGCAGTGACTGTTGCATAAGAGATCCCACATAGGTATTAGCTGTTGTTATCTGCATAGAGGTGAATACTAAAGATGGGGAAATGAGTTGAGATTTTAGTAATGAATCTATACAAAACTGGCTATTGACCAACAGTCTGTCTGGAGATCTGTTTGTATAGTTAGGCAAAGAGCTGAGTTATGTCAGAAAGCAAGCAAATAAGCTTGACTTTAAAGATCTGGGAGGCAGAGCAGACTTCTAGGCAGGGGTTCTCAATCTTGACTGCACATTAGAATCCCTTAGGAAGCTTTTAAAAATTCCAATGTCCAGGCCACACCCAAGACGCATTACATCAAAATGTGTAAAGACCCAGAATGTGGGGTGGGACCCAGGCATGAGTGTTAAACACAGCTGTCCAGATGATTCCAGCGTGTAGCTATGGCTGAGAACCACTGTTCCCTCACTGGAAGGTCAAACATCACCAATGAAACACATGGGCAGCATCCAAGGACTAAGACAGGGCAAATGTTTCCTGTGTACCAAAAGGCATCATTTGCAATACAAAGGAACATTATCTGCATGAACACAAGGCTGCTGTCCTAGATGGATGAGGAATAGGACAGTGCAGTTCAAGTCCACTCAGGGGCGGCACAGTCACGGTGTCAGTGCTCCAGTCTGAGAAACTGCAGACTAGAAAACCCAGACAGTGCAGAACGCAGCTGTAATGAATCAACTTTCAAGAGCAAGATCATTGACAAGAAAGAGAAAAATGAAGGACGAAGAACTGAATGAAAATCTTTTAAGACACAAAACAAACATTTTTTTTTTTTTTTTTTTAGACGGAGTCTCGCTCTGTCGCCCAGGCTGGAGTGCAGTGGCGCGATCTCGGCTCACTGCAAACTCCACCTCCCGGGTTCACGCCATTCTCCTGCCTCAGCCTCCAGAGTGGCTGGGACTACGGGCGCCCGCCACCACGCCTGGCTAATTTTTTGTATTTTTTTAACAGAGACGGGGTTTCATCGTGTTAGCCAGGATGATCTCGATCGCCTGACCTCGTGATCTACCCGCCTTGGCCTCCCAAAGTGCTGGGATTACAGGCGTGAGCCACTGCGCCTGGCCAAGAAACATGCTTTTTTAAGAGCTGATTACTTTGAAAAACAGCACAGACAGTAACTACTCCTGTATAATTTGAGATGCTTAAAAGGATGTGGGAAATGCCATAACGCATTCCATCAATATCAATACAGACACAATAAAAATTAGCTCTGATTCTGTTTATACTCTAGGTAAAGGGATTTAATTATAAAAACTCTGAGACAACAATTGTTAAATGCAAAAATTCTTTTGCTCATAGTTCCATTATGAAAAAAGTCATTTACACATTACTTCATTTTAAAATTACAGTAAATTGGCCAGGCACAGTGGCTCACGCCTGTAATCCCAGCACTTTGGGAGGCCGAGGTGGGCAGATCACGAGGTGAGGAGATCGAGACCATCCTGGCCAACGTGGTGAAACTCCGTCTCTACTAAAAATACAAAAATTAGCTGGATGTGCTTGTAGTCCCAGCTACTTGGGAGGCTGAGGCAGAAGAATCACTTGAACCCGGGAGGCAGAGGTTGCAGCGAGCTGACATTGCACAACTGCACTCCAGCCTGGCAACGGAACGAGACTCCATCTCAAAATAAATAAATAAATAAAATTACAGTAAATTATGCTGTTGGCCTTTGTCAAATTCTTAATAAAAGTGAGGTATAATTGCCAAGAAATTCCAGAGCAGGAAGGATGTTACTTCCACTTTGGAAATACAAAATGTTCTTGGAAGATTGAGGTAGTAAAATTGTATGGGAACTACAACTGTAAGTGAAGTTCTAGGTTATAATACTTTATAAGACAGAGGAATTTCATGGTCTTTATGGTCGTAAAGAAAATCAGATACAAAAGATCCATAGTTATATCTAGAAAGTGATCAAATGAAGGGCTGACTTCATGGAGAGTCAGCATTTTGCTAATACTGTGCAGGAAAAAATTTCAGTAACAGACACTGGGGAGTTTTTGCTTTGTCATTGCAGGCAGGTCTAAAAAAACTTCTATATTGTATTACCCTATTTTCATATACTGTTACAAAATTGCATAATCATATACAAACTAAAGAATTCTATCTGACAAAATATTTCAGAAGACACTAGAAATAGCTTGGCATCCAACTCCCAGGCAGTCTCAGTCTTTTTTGATTCTGGGTGTGTGACCCAGAACCTGCATTGTTCTGATGACTAGCACTGGTTCTCCACATTGGACAGGGGCTGGATCTTAGCCTGATCCAGCATGGCTCCATGCTGTCCTGGGACAGCTCAGAAGCTTACCTCTTTCCTGCTTCACTTTCAAAAAATCCCTATGACATTTAAAACAAATGCCCTGTGAGTGAATGAAAACAAAACATCAAGCACTACAATAATTTCTGGAAGGTTCCATCTTCTGGAACATAGCTCAACACTGGAACTTAAGAAAAAACACGTCCAAATCCCTGGCACAAAGCACAAGCACTGAAGACCTGGCATTTTTGCTTTATTCTCTGAGTAGTAAAAGGCCCTCAGGTCATTTCTTGGAGCTTGCTGATGCTCATGTACATACCATTTATTGAAAATAACTTAATGCTCTGACTTCTCAAACCTTGACAGAGATCTTGGCAGGGAAGTGATTTATTAAAGGGAAATGTAAAGTGTCTGCCAATAACAGGCACCCTCTGACAGCTCTATGGGTGAGGACAAGGGAGACTAACAACAACAAAAAGTTAAGTCTCTATATTATGATAGAGACAGTGTCTGGGGCTTTCTTTTGGTCTCTGGGATCACAATTTCCCCATCCCTAACCACCCAGGGAGCATCCTTCATTTGTGCAATTTGGTTCCTATATCATCTTTGTAGGGCTGAGTCAAGGGAAGGGATCAAACACCTTTTCTAAAAACAGGTCTAAAGCTATTTCAGGGACTATAGGAAAGGTGGGGAAAGGAAGAGGACAGATGAGAGAGAGACAGAGAGAGAGAGAGAGAGAGACAGAGAGGAATAGAGAGGGAGGAAGGAAAAAAGGAGAGAATGAGCAGAGAAGAGGAATTGTGAAAAGAGGAGAAGATGACATAAACAGCTGGTAAAATGCTAAGTCTTTGTGGTGGGAGAGAGAAAACGAAGATCATTAAGGGTACACAATGTGTTGGGAGAAATAATTCCCTCTCACAACCCATCCCCTCAAGACAACCTTTAGTAAAGACCCCCAAGGCTCTTCTGTGCTCTCTGAGTGTTTTACTTCTGTTGAGGGTGACTTTCTGCTGGTGCTAGTTTCCAGGGAGTCCAGCTCTAGTCAAGTAACAAGAGCTCTGCATCATGATTCATGGGCACAATGATTCCCCCAAACCATGAAATATCCTCAATGTGCTGTGTATAGGAAAGTAAAGAGAAATATAATACATTTATGAAAGAGTTTCAGTAAATAGTCGGTTAAACAACTTCTCATACAGTTAAAATCATAGCTTTGGTTACCTGGAAAATCCACATAAGAGAGCACATCTCCAATAATATCAGATAAATTAGGTATTACTGCATTTAATTTCCTAGAAATGTGCAGCTTATATAAACTTCTGGGTCCCATATTTGGCATAATAAGCCACATGGTGTTTGGAAAGATCTTTTCCTTCTGGCATCACTGAGGTTGGGATTGGCATTATAATGGTCCTAGAAAAACAAACCTTCACATTCCAAAATTTTGACAAATTTTGGTGAGCACTCTAACAGCTGCAAAAAGCAGTGAGTCAAAGTTTCCAAAGCCCCTCTCTCTTCTGCACTTGAAAATACATGTCAATGTGCTTGGAATGAGGAAAAGTGTGGAAAGTTTACCAGGTTCCTAGGAATTCTCAATGAAGATCATTAAAATTTATTACTGTCATAATTTTCACGATATTATTCTCATACCACTAAAAGGGGTGAAATTATAGTCACAAGGAGGATCAGACCACTTCAAAAAATCTGTTTGAAATGTTGCTTTCACAAAACCTTCAGGAATACTGGTAGAAGGAGAAGCTATTTTATTCAAAGAAACAGAAGATGCCTCCAGAGGGGAAATGAGGTTAGGTAGGCCTGCCCTGGTATCATGTGGAATTTGTTATAGTGACTTCCATTGATATCAGGCCGTACAACCCAGTTTCAAGATCAAACAAAGCCCACTGAAACAGAGTAGGCCAAAAATATGGAGATGATTCTTCCTGAAAATTAAAACCACCACAAACACTGCTAGCAATTTAGATATATTTGGGTTACACATGTCTTTGGAAAATGTTTAACTCTAAATGTAAGTTTCTAGAATGGATTTGATTGTCACCAAGGATTACTCATGTGCATTTGCGATGCTAAATGAGGAAGTAAACTTAGCCACATTTAGAACGCTCATACAGTCTTGAAGAATGTGTATAGTCTTCAATGCATGCCTTTAAAGGGCATGGAAGGGGCAGCATCTGGTGATCTACCTTTTCTTCAGTGAAGACAGGCCACACAAAAGGCCTGGAAAAGGACAGCCTTGACTGGCACAAGCAACAATCCACATGGCTTCACGTCTTTAACCATAAAACATAGGTAAAGGGATGGTCCACTTTAAACCCCAGCATAGGCTCTTACTAAGACAAAGACCACTCTGAATGATTAAGTATCTAAGCAGACAGCTCTGCAAATCAGCGTCTGTTTGTTCCAGTTATTAATGGTTCAAATGTGAACAACCTATACTTCTCAGAATCAAATTTCCAGAAAAAATGAAAGAAAACACATTAACCTTTATTGGCTACTTGTTATGTTCCAAGCACCAACCAAAGTGTTCTCCAAAAATAATCATGAGAGGTGAGGTAATTATTATTATCCCTATTTTACAGAAAAAGAAATCCAGGCTCAGGGAAGGAGGTACCCTGCCCAAAGTCAGATAGCTGGTAAAAGAATGAGGCCAGTTGGGAATTTCATGAAGGTTTCCCCTAAACCTTTAAACCTACCTGTAGTGTCATACATTTCCTTTCAACCTGTGCCATCAAAACAGGTATCCCTATTTTGTTTCAAAGTTGGCCTGTGTTTCTGCCTTCAGTGTCATGCTGTCCATGAGCCTGCCTTATTCCACAAACCACTTTCCTTCCACTCACGTCCTGTGTCCTCTGCACACGTATGCTCAACTTCCCAACCTAAAATCCCTTCCCTCTCTCTTCTCCTAACTACTGTTCTATTTTGCTTTCTTTTCACCTCCAGATTTCATGAAAAGAGCATTTGACTTCTGCTTCAGATCCTGTATCATCTGTCACCAATCAAGATCCGGTTTATAACCTATTACTTCACAGAATCTCTTTGGCAAAGACCATTTATAACATCATGATTTTCAAATCGAAATGAGGCCTCTTTTCAGATCTCATCCTTTTCAGATGCCCCACCCCTCTTTTGAGACAGGGTCTCACTCTGTTGCCCAGGCTGGAGTGCAGTGGCGTGATCATGGCTCACCGCAGCCTCAACCTTCTGAGCCCAAGCAACCCTCCCACCTCAGCCCCCATGAGTAGCTGGTACTTCCTGAGCCCTTTGAGCATATGGCTCTACTGACCACTCCTCTGTGAAACCTGGCTCCCCTGAAAAGACTTTCCTAACTCTATTCAACATCTGTTGGCTCTCTTTCTTTCACTTGCTCCTCTGTCTCAGCTCATCCCTTAAATATTGAAGTTTCTCATGTCATCACCTACTATTTCCTCTCCTTTTCAATGACTTTCTCCCCAATTGCTCTAATCTATACTCTAGGTTTCAGTTGCCACCAGTACACTGAACTCCTTGTTTTCAACCTCCCCTGTGCGACATGGCTGCCATTTCCAGCTGTCTTTGGGAATCTGCCATTGACGGCCCAAAGATTTCTCAATAAAACTTGTCCAACACCAAACTCATTCAATCTTCCCATTTGAGTCTAACTATTTCGCCTTCTTGGCAGAGGGTGCTACCATCTGCCTGGTAGCCTACGTAGTGAGGGCCTTTGAATCTTCCTTGACTCTTCCCTACCTCTACTCAAAGTCCTGATGTCTCTGCATCCTACATATCCCTTCAATTCGTTCCCGGGTCTCCATCTCCACTGCCTAGGCCAGTCTTTCATCATGTTACTTTGGCTAATGAAACAGCCTCTCTGAGAATCTGTCTCCAGTCTCTCATTTTCTAATTTATCCTCCCAATTGCCACCAGACTGACTGATCTTTGAAAAACAGGATATTATTTGTATTCCTCTGCTTATACATTTTCAGTGGCTTCACATGGACTATAGAATAAGGTTGGCTGGATATGGTGGCTCACACACTTTGGGAGGCCGAGGTGGGCAGATCACTTGAAGTCAGGAGTTTGAGACCGGCCTGGCCAACATGGTGAAATCCAGTCTCTATTAAAAATACAAAAATTTGATGGGCATGGTGGCACGTGTTTGTAATCCCAGCTACTGGGGAGGCTGAGGCAGGAGAATTGCTTGAACCTGGGAGGCGGAGGTTGCAGTGAACCAAGATCACGCCACTGCACTCCAGCCTGGGCGAAGAAGTGAGACTCTGATTCAAAATAATAATAATAATGATAATAATAATAACGATGCTTCAATGACCAACCAGCCCTAGCCTACCTTTCCAAACTGAGCTTTGAGAACTTCCCTTCCCTTGTATCTATTAACTACACATGTATCTATTTCCTACACTACTTGCATGCTTCTATGGCTTAGCTTATGCTACCTGATATGGTTTTTTTGGATGTTTGTTCCCTCTAAATCTCATGTTTAAACATAATCCCCAGTGTCAGAAGTAGGGCCTTGTAGGGGGTGTTTGGATCATAAGGGCAGATTCCTCATGAATGGCTTAGCACCACTCCCTTGGTGATGAGTGACCTCACAGGAGATCTGATTGTTTAAAGGTGCGATACCTCCTCGCTGCTCTCTCTGGCTCCCACTCTCACCATGTGACATGCTGGCTCTCCATCACCTTCTGACATGAGTGGAAGTTTCCTAAGGCCCTCAACAGAAGTCAAGCAAATGCTGGCACCATACTTGCACAGTCTGCAAAACCATAAGCCAATGAAACCTCTTTTCTTTATAAATTACCCAGCCTCAGGTTTTCTTTATACTTACACAAGAATGGCCCAACACATTACCCTCTTCACTAGAATGCCCTTCTTTCTTTGGTCCACCTGGTAAACTCCTATTCATCATCCTTCAAGGCTCCACTTCATACTTCCCCAAATACCCCATCCCCAGCCCTGAAAGAATAATTGCTCCCACAGCTGTGTTCTCATACATTTCTTCATTACAGGACTAACTACAGAGCTTCACAGAGTCATTTGTTGACTCACTGCCACACCATGAATTCTTCAAAGGAAGAAACTACATTATTCATCTCTGTAGTCCTAGAGTCTAATTCAGTGCTTGGATCATAGTTGGATGCTCCATAAATCTGTGTTAAATGAACAAATTAATAGATCTTTTCCTGTTTGCAGTATCCAATCAGGCTGCAGCTTTATTATCATTGCAGTATGTGAAAACACATGTTATATATACCAAAGAACATACAGCAGCTTAGTGACACATATGGAGTTTGCATTTCTACTGAAATCGTTTTCAATTCTGATAGCTGTTAAAGTGTGAACAATGCATTGCCTATAATAAGGACATATATACAGCTGATATTCTGTCAACATCATGACTGCCTTCATTTTCAAAGCTTATTTGCCAAGCTGCATTTTCTACCATTTGCTCATCCACCTACTCACTCACTCATTCATGCCTATCTCTTTCAAAAAGAGATTGAATGTACACATTTCAGTTTACCTATCAACATGTTCTATTTGCCAATCCATCTCTGTTCTATCTAATGCAATTAATGAATACTGTAGGAAAGAATGTCCAAGTCTATTAAACTGAATAATTTCAATTCCATATTATTTCTTGAGAGTGGAGACTTTATCTTCATTGTATATCAAAAAAGTTCTCTTCACTAGAACTTTCTAAAGTCAAAAAGCAACCTAATATTTTGTGTCCTGATATTGTATGACATAACATCATGAAAAGTAAATTCTATATCTGAGTATGTCATACCACTAATCCTCCTATTCATTATCTCTTTGTCAAAATGAATCCTCATGGAAATAAGCCACTCTTAAGAGACAGGAAATACACACATGTATCTATGCTAACACCAAAGATGTACCTGAAGTGTTCCCTTCCTGTCCTGTCTTTAGGGAGGAGAGAACGTCTGGCTTGAAGGTTCACTCCTCAGAGAATTCACTGCGAGCAGCAGATGGACTCACCTGGTGAGTTCTGAGGAGATGACACGGGAGAGCCACGTGGGGACTGACAGTAGCTGGGGTAGAGTAAGGCATGTGGAGGCACATATGACATTATCTCTTCTTCAAATAAGCTGGGGAAAGACAAGAAGCAACATGGGTCCTTCAGCCAAAGTAGTGCTGAAAAGCCTAAATCCCAACAGGGTAGAATATTCCATCCAAGATCCGGTTTACCTCCCAAAGAGAGCACCTACCCCCTTTCTCTTGCAGGTAATTCTTGGGACAAAATGGCTGGCTGTGGTACTTTTTGTGAACCCTGCGGCTATTTGACTGTGTTCCTACCAACTTTGGACAACGTGATTTTATTTTACTATTTCAATATATAAGTTTGAATGTACATGTTTGTTTGAAAATCATACCTGGGTTTTCAGATTTGGAAACAGGATTCCAACACAAAATAGAAAATGTTTATTGAGAACTCATCATAAATACACAAAGTATGTTATATATCCTCATTCCAATAAATAAACAATAGGGTCTCAGCCTTCGAAGGGCTTAGGATTTAACTGGATAATTAAAAGCAAAATAAAACAAAACACCTCCTAAATAACTACAATCACAAAATAATTAGCTCTCTTGTTTACCCTGGCTACTATTTTTCAAACGTGAGGATTTGGATCTTAGACCATTTAATTGTCTTCTTTCTTCTCCATATTGAAATGTCTGTTTATGATATTCTCCTAAAAGAGAGTAACCAGAGACCTGAGCTCTATTTAGCTGTACAAGACAGTGTCAATTTGTACTCCAACAAGTCTGTAGAAACTGCAATGCCACTAAGCCCAGCCAAACAAGAGTTCTTATGTATCGTTAGGTATTTCAGACTTTTAGACTTTTACAAATCTAATAGTGTGAAATGGTATCTCATTATTTGAAACTACACTTATAATTACTAGCATCTTTCCATGGGTTTATTGGCTATTCACACTTCCATTTCTATGCCTTTTCATATCCTTTATCCATTTTTCTATTGGGTTCTCTTCTTTTAAAGGCCTTCTTTATGTATCCACAATCTGGTTTTCTCTCTTTTCTTTCTTTCTTTCTTTCTGGTTTTTTTTTTTTTTTTTTTTTTTTTCCGAGACAGAGTCTAGCTCTGTTGCAATGCTGGAGCACAGTGGCGTGATGTTGGCTCACTGCAACCTCCACGTCCTGGGTTCAAGTGATTCTCCTGCCTCAGCCTCTCAAGTAGCTGGGACTACAGGTGTGAGCCACCATGCTCAGCTACTCTCTCTCTCTCTCTCTATATATATATACACACACACACACACACACACACACATATATATATATATATATTTTAAGTAGAGATGGGGTTTCACCAAGTTAGCCAGAGTGGTCTCGATCTCCTGACTCATGATCCGCCTGCCTCAGCCTCCCAAAGTGCTGGGATTACAGGCATGAGCCACTGTGACCGGCTGATCTGTTTTTTTTACGTGTTATAAACCTACTCTTCCAGCTGATTTTCTTTCTCTATGCCTTTATATGTGGTATCTTTCATTATATCCATTTAAAAATATTTATGTAGCCAAATTTATCAATCATTTCTTATATGAGCTCTGATACAGGTATATTTTTTACATGAATTGAATTAGTGAAAAGATACATGAAATAGAAAAATCAATAACAAATTCAACAAGGTCATTTAAAAATTATTGGATTTTAAAATAACCTGAGTGGAAAATAACTTTACATGGGTTTATTTTGAACTGAATAATGTCCTAGAGCAATACTATCTCTACATTGCAGCTTACTGATAATCAAGTCAATTTGTACCAGGAGTGATTTTCCTTTTTAAGAAACTAGACAAAACATTAAAATAGATACAAAGGCTTCCATTATGTAAGTGACAAGTATGCTGACTGAAGTTTGTAGTCACTAATTCAAATTGTTCCAATTTCAAAGTAAAATAAAAAATAAAGGGCTGGGTGCTGTAGCTCACATCTGTAATCCTAACACTTTGGGAGGCTGAGGCAGGTGGATTGCCCGAGCTCAGGAGTTTGTGACCAGCCTGGGCAACATGATGAAACCCCATCTCTATTAAAATACAAAAAATTAGCCAAGCGTGGTGCAATGCACCTGTAGTCCTAGCTACTCGAGAGGCAGAGGCAGGAGAATTGCTTGAACTCGGAAGGTGGAGGTTGCAGTGAGATGAGATCTCACCACTGCACTCCAGCCTGGGCAACAGAGTGAGACTCCATCTCAAAAAATAAATTAATTAAATAAATAAATAAATAAATAAAAAATAAAGAATTGAGGACATGAATAAAACCCCAAATTTTTCAATAATCACTAATTACATTACTTATGTCCATATAATACATTGTGTTGTTTACTATTATTAAAATAATAAACACATGTGATCAACCACATGAAAAGTCTAGAATTTAATGACATCATTTGTATGCAATAATTATAGAACTATTATATGTAAGAAAATTTCTCACACTTCTCCAAAGGCCCATTAGCTTTAGAGAACCTGCTTATTTTCCCAAAGAGGAGAAAATGCAGCCTTGCTCTTTATGTATGAATGAGTTCTGAATTATTTGAATTCAAATACATTTGAATTCTACTACATAACACATAGAAACTCATGCAAACTGTTGTGTTATCAAAATACAAATATTCTAAGCTATAGTATAATAAATTTAAGACTATACCATCTAAATGTTATTTAACTATGGATAGGTGAGTGATATTTATGACTTCTTTTTTTACTAATTCCAAAGGCAGAATTCTTAGTTTAAAAGAAAAAAACCTTAGCTTTCTATAATGAAGAAAAAGAGCATATCCTGGCCAGAATTCTGTTAACAGAAAGTTAAACTATTTTATCACCAACCAAACCATGATAGAAACATCACACTCTAATATTAATTGACCAGTAGTCTTCCTGACCACCTAGCATATTATATGCAGCTTTCAGAACTGGCTCAATACCACAGGAGAGAGGCCACCCACTAGGTTGAGAAGCTACCCCCACCATAGGTCCTATTCAGAGTCAACGGAAGTGAAGTATTATAGAAAGTGACGACATCCCTTTGAATTATGCTTTGACTACAAATAAAGAAAAATAACGTAGCTCATGCCTGTACTCCCAGCACTTTGGGAGGCTGAGGCGGGCGGATGATGAGGTCAGGAGATGGAGACCATCCTGGCTAACACAGTGAAATCTCATCTCTACTAAAAATACAAAAAATTAGCCGGGCGTGGTGGTGGGCGCCTGTAGTTCCAGCTACTTAGGAGGCTGAGGCAGGAGAATGGTGTGAACCCAGGAGGTGGAGCTTGCAGTGAGCTGAGATTGGGCCACTGCACTCCAACCTGGGCAACAGAGCGAGACTCCGCCTCACAAAAAAAGAAAAAAAAAAGTAACTTTCTGACAACAATCACATGGGCAGTCAGAAATACAGCAACAAATAGGGCAACTATGGAATGGTGAATTAGAAATGGTCAGGGTCAAGATAATCATGAATACTTGAATGAGGTTATTAGCACTCAGGGATAAACAGAACCTTGCCTGAAAGGCTCAGTATGACGTTCCCTTTAATTCTGTGGAGGTTACAGGGATGAGCATCCCAACCACTGGGTAGAGCAAAGCATTATTTTACTTTGGCTTGCCTACATTTGAGGGATAATACAAAAAAATGAGAAAGTCTTTTGAAAACTTGCCAGTTTCCTTTCTAAACTACTCTAAAATTTAAAACCAAAGCTGAACCATCGAGGGGTGAAAAAACAAAAAACAAAAAACAATTGGTCAGTTTTATGAAGGGCTATCAAGTTGGCAGTGAGTAGTATGGACCAAATGTCAACTTTCTGATATGATTTCCCAATCTACACTCTCAAAACCACAAGGTAAATAAATAATGTCTTGAGTCAGCAAAAGGGGACAAAACATATTTTGAGAAAAACATTTGAAAGAATATATAACAGAAGGGGTAAACACTGAGGGGTAAACGGTAGATGGTTTATTCAGATACCCTTCTGTTCCATTCTGTGAGTGGCAGATTCTATTCATTACAACCTTTCCCTTTTCCAATACCATCTCCCTTGCAAGCAGGGTAAAAAGAAAATTAAACAGATATCAGTGTAACAAATGCAACCTGAAGTGAATGATCACTCAATCAGTGCCCTAAATCTTCAACGTATTTCCACAAGTCTAAAGAATAAGAATAATTTAAGAATATTGGCATATTATTTTCCACAATATTCCATGATATCTGATGACAGGAGACCATCTGCATCAAGAGTGAGTGTTATGTACATACCTCAGCAACATAACGAGGTCTGCATCGCTTGAAAGGCGCACCAATCCTGGAGTCCCTTCAGTTCGGATAAATTGGATCTTCTCCCTATTCAAGAAAAGAAATAGCACAAAATGTATATGGTAGACCTTTAGGCTATAACTCAGTAGTAAAGAGCATTTTTTATAATAGTCATGACGTTTTTTGGTACCTATTATGTGGCAGCTACTGTGTGATACCCTAGGAATACACATCCAAGAGAGACACGGTCTTTGCCTTCAACCGGGGTATCCTGTAAGCATCAACACCTCCCAGTTCTAAAGTTGTGGGGAAAAAGATTCTTTCACTGGCTTCCTCATTTTGCTGCCCAACTACTGCTATAAATAGTATACCATTCAACCAATAAAATCAGTGTCTGCTTTGAGTTAAAGCTGACTGTGGGCCTGAATCTTAGCGATAGTCTTAGGCTGATCCCCTGCTGTTCCAAAAAAGGGTTGTGTTGGGAGAGTCATCTATTTTCCTGAGGCCATACTGTTAAGTTACATGTGATGAGCTCATTCCTAATTGGAAGCAGATAGTATCTATGCATTATATATTCAGTATAAAAGCATATGCCTTTTTAAAATAAACACTGAAATACTTTGCTACAACAGTTGGTGAAATAGATTGTGTGCATACCTCTACAAACGTACATATACCTATATATGTCAAACACAACAAGGTGAGTTATTTCTACCACTATTTTGTTACAGATAAATGTGATAACACCAGTTTTTTTTTCTTTTTGTTTGATGAGTCATCATCATGTCACTATTTTCAATCTGTTAAATGAATACAACTGTAATAATTTTTTTCCTAGTTGCTTTCTTCCCTTATTTACATCGTGCTATTTTAAAGCACACCATATTAACTTTTATAAGGTGAAGAAAAAAATAAAAACACAAACTATGGTACTAAAATCATTCTATTTCATTGGAATATAGAGGATAATGCAAATACGCAATTTTATTCTGAGTGCTATGGACAATGTATTCTGATTCCTGTACCACAAAGTAAAACACCAATCACTGATACAAGTGTTTATTTAGATTTAGTTCTTATCTACAAAGCAACTTGTTTTTCCATTTGATATTTTCACAAAGTTCCACCGATTTTTTTGTTTGTTTTGAGATAGGGCCTTACTCAGTCGCCCAGGCTGGAGTGCAGTGATGTGATCTTGGCTCACTGCAACCTCTGCTTCCTGGGTTCAAACGATTCTCCTGCCTCAGACATTTGAGTAGCTGGGATTATAGGCATGCGTCACCACGCCCAGCTAATTTTTGTATTTTTGGTGAAGATGGGGTTTTTCCATGTTCGTTATGCTGGTCTCAAACTCCTGGCCTCATGTGATCTGTCTGCCTTGACCTCTCAAATGCTGGGATCACAGACATGAGCCACCACGCCTGGCCAAGTTCCACTGATTTTTGTATTTCCAAATTTCAAAGATTTTTTCTTAAGATTGCTTGCTGACTTGAAGGCCCTGAGGTGGAAGACAAGGTTTCGTGTTCACATGAAAAATTCCCTAATGCACAGAAAAGTCAGTGGATTTGCCCTTAGCCATACAGCTTACGAGGTATGACAAACAGAGTTCAGTCCTTGGTTTCTTCTGGCTAGATCCATTTTATATGATAGATGAAGCAGCTAATCTTTAGTATTTGCCAAATTTTTATTTCTGTACTTTATTGCCAGCAGCTAACTACTTTTTTTTTTTTTTTTTTTTTTTTAAGACTATTAGAAATTAGTGGCAGGCATGTATGTAAAGGAGTGCTCAGAAGGCCAGCCTCTCTCTGCTGAAGGTTATTTCAGTGAAGGCTTGACCAGGCGGAACATTTTCCCTCAAGTGCTGGAATCATATACATCTGAAACACGTGATGGAAACCCAGGCCCATTCTGGTGAATGGTTTTTCTGATAAGAGATGTAAATGTTGGCTAATAAAAGCTAAATCAGAGAAAAGTTATCTTGAAGAAAAATGAATAATAACTTAACCAAAGAACTACTCTTATAAGGGTCAGTAACACTATGCTTTGATCTTGAAGAATCAAAAGCTGTCTCCCACAAATATGCAGCTTATCTCTTTTGTCTATCAACACAGTGAATCCAGGCAAATAGAACAAGACAAAAAACAAACAGGCTGAGCACTCTCCCCTCCTTCCTTAACTGGAGCTACACAGAAGGAGTTGAGTGATGGTAGATATCAGGCCCTGGACTGCGGCTTGTAAGTTTCCTGTGAATAAGAAAAACATCATCGCTTCTTGAGTCACAAGGATGATAGGGTGAGAAAAAGAAAGGACAAAGGCACCAGAGGAAGTATGCCAACTGGGAAAGTTTTCATCACTTTCCAGATGTAAACTAGCAGGTTGTGAAGGCAACTGGTCTGATTTTTCAGGTGAGAATATATGAGAGGTAGGCTGAGACCAGTTTTCTACCAGGCCAGCTAATTTATCACAAGGACAAGCTATGGGTCATATTCTTCCAGGAACCAGACACTGGAACATGTCGTCTGATATACATCACACCACTAAGTACTTTCTTATGTTGATATTGATTCATTCTTTCAGTGAACATTTTCTGTGTGCCTACTGTGTGCCAGTCATGGTACCACACACTGGGAATCCAATGGGGAGTAAGAGAAAGTCCATTTTCAAGGAGCTTACAGTGCAGTGGAAGAAAGTCAAAAGGTAATTCTCATTTGATGTCAAAATATTTAAATTCTTCTGTTCACTTAATTGAACTGTGGTTAGGCTTTATACCTTCTCCTGGTCTAAACAGTTATTTATTAAGTCCTTTCACGTAGAAACAAAGAAGGCATTAGTTCACTGCCTGTAAAGAGAGCAGATCAAGGCTGAGGAAGAGACAGAAGTTAGCAGACATCCCGGAAATGTCACCAATCTTTTCTGAGAAAAACAAAGGAACTGCTTCTTGGTTACCAGGTATTTGCCCAATATGCTATAGACCAGTGATTCTCAAACTGGCATCCTTGGTCTACCAGAAATTTGCATACATCAGCTCAAGCTCTGCAAGAATTTTTAAATGTTGTGTCTTCACTTTGATGATCAAAGCACATGAAACAATATAATAATATTTTAGATGAGATGGATGACATTTATGACTGAATCTTGCCATATGACTTTGGGTCCCATGTTTGTATTTATAGGGCACTTGGTGCAAAGTGATCAGAGATGAGCTTTTAAAGGGACGGTGAACACACCTGGCTGCCCTTAGGCTGGCAGGGCCTTGATGTTCAACATGATAATAACACCAGTCCCCATCTGCCACTTACGCACACTTCGCTTACCAATTAGAAAAACCTTTTCTTCTACAGTATTAACTTGCATCATGAAAACGATCAAGGGAGGTTAAGTAATGTATATGTAAATTACCATAGTCTAAAGAGAAAACAAAAGAGATGGATTTAAAAAGAAAATTATGCATTCATGCTAAATAATGCATAAAAGATACCCTGGCTTATTCTAAGAACAAAAGTTATGCAATAGTTTGCAAATAGAAAAGTGGTGGTAGAATCCACTCATCCCAGGGCACATTCAATGATATGTTTTATCTTTCAGTATTGTATTTTGGGTTACATTATTAAATGAATTGGCTTATCAAACCAATGAATCAGTAGATAAAAATAAGCTTTTTGTTAAGAAGGAAAAACAATGACTGTGATAATTCCAAGGCGGCACATGCTAGGCCAGAGATGCAAAATCAAAAGAATCAAGTCAAACACAAGCACAGAAAAGCACAAATATGTCTTTCCACCGATAATGGTCTCAACATCGGTGATCTGGCTTCTGCAAAACAAAATATCCTCACATTAATAACATTAATTCAAATATTATTGATTTTTTTCTAGTTTTTAACTTAATTTGTATGTCTTTTGGTTTTGTAGTTTATAAAAGCTGTAAGCTTTTATTATACATATTTTATATTTGTACATATTTAAGTTTAAAATAAAAGCAATTAATGTCAACATTATAGGTCTGCGATATTTCTTTTTCTTTTTAGAGTGGAAAATAACAGATGTGACTCCTACAAATTTTCATGAGTACACGCAGCGTTTGGAATAACATAACAAGTTTGAGAAATGTTGTTAAAGACAACTGATCATGACTAGAGGAATATTTGAAAATTACTTTAATATATTTATTCAAGTTTATTAATGTATACAGTTAGAAGGAATCTGTGGCAGTCCTCTCTGTTGCCTAGCCTAGAGTGCAGTGGTACAATCATGGCTCACTACAGCTTCAAACTCCTGGGCTCAAGTGATCGTCTTGCCTCAGTCTCCTGAGTAGGTGGCACTACAGGTATGTACCACCACACCCGGCTAATTTTTAAACATTTTTGTAGAGACAGGGTCTTGCTATGTTGTCTGGGCTGGTCTTGAACTCCTGGCCTCAAGTGATCCTCCTGCCTCAGCCTCCCAAACTGCTGGGATTATAGAAGTGAGTTACTTACTGCATTAGCCTGGCTTCTTCCTTAACAAATAAATTCAATTCAACCTTAGTGGTATATAATGAAGATTAAGGTTATATTAATACAACATATTGTCATTTGGTCCTCTCTACATGGGTACATTTATCTCTCTGTGCCCCTTAGAGTACATTCTAGCACTTTTATGGGTGCACCTTCTGATTTGGCTAGTGAGGTACAACTTAAATTCCTTTTGAAACACAAGTTTCTTGAGGGCAAAAGCCTTTTCTCCTTTATCTTTCTTTTGAGATGGAGTCTCACTGTGTCACCCAGGCTGGAGTGAAGAGACTCAATATCGACGTACTGCAACCTCTGCCTCCTGAGTTCAAGTGATTCTCCTGCCTCAGCCTCCAGTGTAGTTAGGATTACAGGAATGCGCCACCACATCTGGCTAATTTTTGTATTTTTAGGGGAAACGAGGTTTCATATGTTGGCCAGGTGAACTCCTGACCTCAAGTGATCCACCCACCTTGGCCTCCCAAAGTGGCTGGGATTACAGGCGTGAGCTATGGTGCCCAGTTGTTCCTCCTTTATCTTTGTGTTCCCCAAGTACCAAACACTTTTCTGTCTACCTGATAAGTGCTTAGTAAAATACAAACCAGGGACATGATTAATTTAGGCCAAAATAACATATGTGGCTCCTAACAATTTCCCCTAAGAATCCACCTGGTGTTTGGAATAAACAATCTACTTTTTTTTTTTTTTTTTTTTTTTTTTTGCTGTGGCAGAGAAATAAAAAAAGAATTGGAAAGCTGATGTCTAATTATTTACTAAAACAGAATCTACTGGAGAGAAACGTAAAGGCAGGTAAAAAGGCAATCTCTTAACATGAAAACTCACAACATAAAACGAGAACCTAAACTATACAGTGACAAGCTCAGGAAAAAGTCTCCAGCTACTGCTGTCTCTCAGACTCTCACAATATGTGTAACCACTTCCTCCTCTGCACGAAATCACCCCAGAAGATCAACTCTACTAGATCATTTGAGGACAATGAACAAAGTCTCAAGACTGAATTCCCACAGAAAACATTCTCATGAAACCACCCAACATTTTGGTGAAGTCAAAGAAGGGCACGTGTTTGGAGACAACCAGAAGACCAATGCTCAGAACCACAAAACTCTGGACTGCCGACTCTGCACATCCTGATTCCTCTAGATATAGTTCAGTGGCACATTCACAAATACATGTTTTTAAAAACTGCCCTGAGGCAGTTCTAGAGAAATGCTTTGACTTCCCTAATGGTATAATGTCAAGAAAGGAGGACCAGCACTGATCATTCACACTCTTTATTACAGTCACAGGGCACTGTCTGACTTGACAGATACAGTCAAGCAGTTGAAAGGTTATGGGAATTTAAGTCCATTATGGTCATATGATTCTTATGGACCCAGATATGTGAAATTAATTAGCCACATGCGTAGGGACAAAGTTTGTCATAAACAGATACAAGTTATCTGCATGCTAAGAACTTAGAGAGTTATTTAACTCTGTTTCCTCATGTTAAAATAAACATAATTATAGAATGCAAATGAAATACTTAGCCTGGAGCCTATTATATAGGAAACACTCAATAATTTTAAACTATTGAGTATATTATTAGATAGGCTCCACAATTATTTATTCCTTTTTCAACAGACAATATGATCTATTGAAAATAAAGCCAGACTAGATTTCTGTTGACCCACTCCTTTTTCTGTTTGTATTGTTGGCAAGTTGTTCTAAATCAACTTGCCAACATATTATTAACATATTATTAACATAGAAGGGATGCTTATTTTGTTTGCTTTGTAAGAAATGCTTCTGATTCAGTAACTGGGCAATTTATTTAAATATAAGTAAAAAGCAGATTTTATTAAAAACTACTTTGTGCTATCATAAATAATTCATTGTTCTCTACGATTTAGAAGCGGATTTATTATTCTTTTGGGTTAGGGAAGGCACTGAGACTGGTTTCAGCACTGATATTTTGCTTTGGTCCACAGAGAGTCCAAGTTTAATGACTAAAGGAAAATGACATTTTACTGAATTGCTTTCTTCATAAATATAACAGAATGCAGGAAAAATCAACAGTAAAACAGATATACCTAAAACATGATTATTCCTCATGTAAGAAAATCATCTTGAAAAACATGATTGAACCACTTATTAGCAAAAAACCACAATGCTTTGGAGAAACATCCAGTGGATGAATGTATGTGTAATTTGGGGAATCTTTCAAAGTTACATCAGAGAACAATGTTTATCGGAAAATAATTTAACAAATATCTGAGTGTGATACTATGAAAATAACCTAAACTAATTTTGGCTATTGGAGTTCCTGTTTTGGGCCTTTTAAATTTTAGGCGATTGACTGTCCAGTTGTCTTAAAGTTGACATTAATAGTTAAGAGATTCCATGCATCAAAAATGTGAAAATTAGATATATACATGATATATAATTCAAAAGCATATGTAGATCTATAAATTAGCACATCCATCCAAATAAAACATGACTAGCACTTATTTCTTTTGCAGAAGTCATAGAATAGGTGACAGGTTCTAAGAATCTGTGTTCCTTACTGCCCTGAAGAACAAAGTCTCTAATCTCTTATTAGGCCTACAATATAATTAGCTGCTTGGAAAGATACTTTAATATACTTTTGGATGGCTTCTAAAACGTTATCTTAATGATATTGCCATGATATTTTGGCCCTCAGTAATTTCTGGCTAAACCTCGAGCCAGAAGGCTCAGTCCTCAGTCCAGGCATGGAGCAGTCAAGGCTGGTTTTATTGCATAAATGTAAAAGATTTTAGAGTAAAGCTCGCTGTAGGAAACAGTGTGACAGCACCACTAAAAAGCCCTCCTATAAACAAATTAATGGTTGAATTAAAGATGGCCAGGCACAGTGGCTCACACCTATAATTCCAACACTTTGGGAGGCCCAGGTAGGCAGATCACTTGAGGCCAGGAGTTCAAGACCAGCCTGGCCAACATGGTGAAACCCCAGCTCTACTGAAAATATAAAAATTAGCCGGGCGTGGTAGTGCATTGCTGTAGTTCTGGCTACTCAGGAGGCTGAGGTACAAAATTGCTTGAACCTGGGAGGCAGATGTTGCAGTGAGCCGAGATTGTGCCCACCGCACTCCAGCCTGGGCGACAGAGCGAGACTTCGTCTGCTCCCCACCCCCAAAAGGAAAAGAGATCCTAGATCCTAGTTGCATTTAAATTATATCCACAGAATCACATGGTTCCATTTATACGTATGATCAATTTCAGGAATAGTGGTTTTTAGAATTAGAGTAAGTTTAGGGGCAAATTACTTTAAACTGAGTCCTTCTGATAGAACAAAGAAGTGAAGGGCAGACTACTAATATAATATTGATTTAAATTTGCTGTATGCTTACTATGCTTACACAGTACCAAATGCTTTATACATATATTATTTCATTTAATCTTCAAAAAGACGCTGGAAGTTAGAATTTCCGATCCCCATTTTACAGATGAGGATGACAACTTGGAGGATTGTTTAATGTCTCATTCAAAGTCAGCTGGTGGGTAAATTGCAGAGCCAGAATTCAAACCTAGGTCTTTCTGACTCCAAACCTGAACAAAATCTTAAGAGCTATTCTCAACTACCTTCTAAGAGCCATTACTGCTGCTCTCCCAGTGAGACAGAGTCTACTATTAGGACTTCTCAATGACCATTACTATGTGGTGTCAATAAATTATTTTAATCAGGTGTCCAGGAGCAATGGCTCATGGTGTTGAATGGCAACAAATTACCAGTGTTATCCCAGCACTTTGGGAGGCTGAAGCAGGAGGATCTCTTAAGCCCAGGTATTCAAAATGAACCTGCACAACATAGCAAGGCTCTATCTCTATAAGAAAAAATAAAATAAACATAAAACAATTAGCAGGGCAAGGTGGTGTGCTCCTGTAGTCCCAGCTACTTGGGAGGCTAAGGCAGGAGGACGGCTTGAGCCCAGGAGGTTGATGCTGCAGTCAACTGTGATCGCGACACTACACTGTAGCCTGGGCAACAGAGTGAGACCCCCTGTCTCAAAAGAAAAAAAAAGGTATCTTTAAAAATTCAATAATTATCCCAATGTAAATTGTCTGTAGGAAAATAATAGTCTCAGTCCAGATTTGCTATTATTTAAGTTTGGTACAGCAAAGATCAGAAGTTTGTCATGTTGGTCCAGACATCTGAGTGATAAGTAAACAAGTCAGGAGAAGACTAAGGGAGAGAGCTAGGCAGGTTTTAACAGGAAAATGCATACGGATCAACAGAAGTAAATTCATGCTATTTTCACCCAAATAGTTCAGATGTTAACCAAGACTAACATTTCCAGTCTAATATTACATGTAGAAAAATTCATTTGCCACAAAGCTGGAAAAGAAAGAGATTAGCAATTTTGAACACTAGGGTTTATCTTATGAAAGACAGCTTTTGATACTTTAACTTTTTACTACCTAAAATTCTGCATTGTTTGAAAAATTTCAAAATGGGCAGTTATTTTTAAAATAAAAAAAAAATTAAGAGTAAAGTTAAACTCTGACAAAACCCCAGGGCTCTTCAAATAGGATAATGAAAGGAAATAGAAGGTTCAAGTCTGCATTTGCCTCTAGTCTGGTGAATCCTGAAACACATATCCATTTGCCTTTTGTGGTTCAGAATTTATTGACTCCCAAGTTACTGATTTCCTAATAACATAAAATATGGAATGATCTAATCTACCCAGAATGAAAAAATAATCACAGATCATGTCCTCATGGCAAGGGGAGTTATATAGGAAGCACTCAAGGAGGAAACAGCCTGCTGCCAAAAATAATCACTGGTGCCTGGGGAGAGCTGGACTAGCAGGGAACAGATTTACTGATTGGACCTAATGATCATATTAGAGGGGAAATTCTCAACTCTTAACTCAGGTTCATAGCCTTTCTCATTACACAGTGCTGTACAAACACCAATACTAAAAATTTTATTGAACTTTTAAATATGCATTACATTCACCTATAAAATATTGTTAAAGGTTGTTTTCTAATGAATATATCTGTATTCATATAAAATGTTAGAACTTTTTTTTCAGCTTTTATTTTAATGTCATAGCATACAAACATCTTCTTTCAGTGAGAACCAGTAGTAGTGTATAATAATCCAATGGGGACACTACCCATTTTACAGATGTGGTACTAACTTTTGGAAGCTCATTTTTCTAATAGGAGAAATAAACATCTCCTGAGGTTTGTTTAAAAAAAAAAAAAAAAGGACAGTAACTTAGTACCATTCACATTTACGTGATAAATGAATTTATAGGGAGCAGTGATTTAAATATAGCAGTTGAAAGTAAAAGCCATATCACAATGCATGGAAAACCATAGCCACATAGACAGGAAGACACACCAGTGAAGTCTCAGGGAAGAGAAAACTATACATAGATGCAAACTAAATGAATTGCCTGCTATCCTCTGGTTTAGGAGGAATCACAAGCAAACCAGGAAAACACAAAGTAAAGAGGTATACCTATTTCAATCTCTTAAGGGCTGCCACTTTTACCAGGATATTGTGGGAAGAATAAGAAGGAATATTTATCGTAAGTGGTATGCCACAGATGAGAAAGAACATATACAAAGCTATGTTGGTACTGGGAATCCTTGTTCCAGGTATGAATATAAGGTCCACAGCGAACTTTGACACATAGATTGCTCAGTGGCTCCATTCCATGCATAAATCTGTTATCAAAAATATCACTGAAATAGGAGATTAAAGAAACTCAGCTGATTTCCCACCCCTGTGTTTGTGGGAATGCTCCTCAACTATATAAAACAGAATGTTCTCTTAGATATACAAACTTCCCCTTTACAATGTTATGATAAGCAAAATATTTAACTCCCAAAAACTCGACAGAAAATGAAAGTGCAGTGTGACACACACTCTGGATAGGAGGAGTGGCATTATCTCATTGATTTAAGTTCCCCTTTCCTTTTACTTATCATGACTGCGTCTGCTTTCCACGGTCACATTCTGTAAAGATGGAAATATATTTCATAGCCTATCAAATAAATGCATAAAATAGATTACCATGTGAATCCTATGTTAGAAGAAAGATTATGCTTAACTGAGGACCCTAGATGCCACTAAAAAAAAAAAAACTTCAACAATCTTTAGGAGATTAGAGACTTTTCAGACTCTAAAAAGCAAAAAGAAAACAAAACAAAACTTGAAGCTACCAACTTGGGCCTGCAGCTTTTCCCTCTGTTAGGATCTGTTAAGATTCTGTCAAATCATTACAGAATAATGACAAATGCCTTGTCCCGGTAGATTAGATCACCTAATCTCTCTGATAGTGGAGATTTAAAGATATGTTAATTCGTATTACATACTAATGTGAAGTGCAGAGAAAAAGTGAAAAACTTCTTGAGTTTCCTCTTTTTTGTGGGGGATGGGGTACACTTAGAGGAACAGATATTAACGTGTGGCGTGTGTTGGTTGGAAGTGGTAGAAGAGAGAGGAAATAGAGTTCTCTTTATTTTGTGATTAGCAAAAGAGGAAGAATTTTGTTTGTTTGTTTGTTTTGCTTTGAGGTCTAGGATTGCTAACATTTCTAATTAGACCACTGACGAGCTCGTTTCTGCAATTTTTTAAAGCTAAAACTTCTTACACGAGATTCTCTAGGGAACATGGATTACTGAGTGGATGCCATAATAAACAAACATACAAAATCTTCACTTGTATAATTATTATAATTTTTCTGTGGTTAAGAACAGCATGCTTATGTTGGGGAAAGCACTAAGAGGTGAGTCAAATGTTATTAACCATGTGAAACCAGGTGAAACTGGGATTTTTATATACTCAATGTTTATAGCATAATACTTGAAATGTTGTGTAGCTTTAGCCTTTACAAACTTTAGAAGGTAGTGACAACTTTAAAGACATGAGACTAAGGTCAGGCACAGTGACTCATGCCTGTAATCCCAGCACTTTGGGAGGCCCAGGCAGCCGGATCACCTGAGGTCAGGCATTCAATACCAGCCTGACCAATATGGTGAAATCCTGTCTCTATTAAAAATACGAAAATTAGCCGGGTGTTGCGGCGGACACCTGTCATCCCAGCTACTCGGGAGGCTGAGACAGGAGAATCGCTTGAACCCAGGAGGCGGAGGTTGCAGTGAGCCGAGATTGCACCATTGCACTCCAGCCTGGGCAATAAGAGTGGGACTCCATCTCAAAAGAAAAAAGAAAAAAAAAAAAGACATGAGACCGAGAATATCGTAAGAATATTTGGTAATTTATTTTCAAATCAACAACTATATACATACATATTTTTACATTCACTATGTGCAAAATGCTATTCTAGATATTTGAACAGTAAGGAGGAAAAATAATGATGAGTTGGATAAGATTCCTATTTGCAAGGCTCTTAAAATCTAACTGGAAAATAACACATAAGGACTTGAAAAGTCAAACCAAAACACAAAAGTCATAAAGTCAAAACAGTACAAAGGACAATGTGATACATTTCATGACTAATCATCAAAATAGTGTCAAGACCAAAGGTTATTGCAGCCAACTGTGCCATCACAATTATACAGAGAGGTTTTGAAAAAATAATTATTAGGCTCTACCCCAGACCTCTTGAATTAAATTTCTGGGTAGGGCATGGGAGAACAGGGGGTATAAATTCACAGAAGGGAGAGGAATTGGAGGAGGCAGGACCTGGCATTTTGTATTATATAAGCTTCCCAGGTCATACTGATGAAAACAGTTTGGCACAACTTAGTGGATCAGTATTTGAGAATCACTGCTGTGGGCCAGGATGGTACCACCAGGCAAATATACTTCTACCAGTAAAGGTGACAACTGGAGTTGGGGTTAAGAAAGATTGTCAGCAGAAACTCTTCTTTTCCTATCCCCACTGATGCCTAGCACACTTAGATAGAGAAATACTAATCTAGATCATGAAAGTGAGAGTCCACAGTGGAGTTGAAAGATTTCAAGGAGGGAAAGCTTCTGCTGGGTTTTAGTGGAAAAATCTTGCTTCCTAAACTCAGAAGGAGAGAAAAGCTTGCCAGGGAAGGGGAACAGCATGTATTCAGGAAAGTAAAACTGGGCCTGAGGCATGATGCTTTGAAAAGTTGTTTAGAAGAGAGGGTGCATGCAAGGGGAGGCTCAGTTTTAGAGAGTATCACATTCCCTACTTAGGTTCTAATCTGTTTTTATTATGGAAAAATGTGAATACCAAATCTGGAACTCTACACATCTCAATTCAATAAACTGTATGCTACTTTTGCTTACTCAAGTTACACTCAAAAAGGTTATGTCATTAATTTCATTATAATCTGCACATCTAGGATAAACTCTTGGCTTAATTTTTTTGTGTTTTTTTCATATTTCTTTTTTTAAATAGGGTTCTGGATTGTTTAGTTGATTTTATTCAACCTTTTTTTTTTTTTGAGATGGAGTCTCACTCTGTCACCAGGTTGCAGTGCAGTGGCACGATCTCAGCTCACTGCAACCTCCACCTCCCAGGTTCAAGCGATTCTCCTGCCTCAGCCTCCTGAGTAGTTGGGTCTACAGGCACGCACCACCACACTCAGCTAATTTTTGTATTTTGAGTAGAGACGGGGTTTCACCATGTTGGGCAGGATGGTCTTGATCTCTTGACCTCGTGATCTGCCCATCTTGGCCTCCCAAAGTGCTGAGATTACAGGTGTGAGTCCCTGAGCCTGGCTGATTTTATTCAACTTTTATACTTAATAGAGAGAAGTCAGCACTGCAATACCTGGTGATGATGACAAAATATTTGCATACAAGATGTTTTAGCAAAGGATGTCAGAAAGAAAGAATAAATTTCCAAGACAAATATCAGTACAACTAAGATTTAGTTTGTGCTTATGCAACATGAACCAAATACCAATATTATTGTTACCTGAGTGAGTGATTCCTGGTAAGATCAGGTTGACGCTCCTGTAGAATTTCAAAGATATTGGGTTGACGTAGAAATGCAACAATCTTGTCATTGTAAGCTGAAAAAAAATCAGAAAAGACAACAATTTAAAAAATAATCTATTATTCGTTTTATGTATATAAATTCAAACTTGTGTATGTGTGTGTGAGGTGCAGTTGCGCTCTTTCACCTAGGCTGCAGTGAAGTGGCATCATCTCAGCTCACTGCAACTTCTGCCCTCACGGGTTCAAGCAATTCTCCTGCTTCAGCCTCCCAAGTAGCTGGGATTATAGGTGCCCGCCACCACGCCCAGCTAATTTTTTTTTTTTGTATTTTTAGAAGGGATAGGGTTTTGCCATGTTGGCCAGGCTAATATCGAACTCCTGACCTCAGTTGATCCACCTGCCTCGGCCTCCCAAAGTGCTAGGATTACAGGCATAAGCCACTGCGCCCGGACTATACATCCAAACTTTTCAAAATCATCTGTTTTTCAGCCAGGCATGGTAGCTTACGCCTGTAACCCCAGCACTTTGAGAGTCTGAGTTGAGAGGATCACTTGAGCTCAGGAGATTAAGACCAGCCTGGGCAACATAGTGAGAACGTGTTTCTACTGAAAAATAAAAAAATAAATGAAATCTGTTTTTCTGGCTAATATTACTTATACTCAAAGTTATAGTTTAGAACTAGACTGTGCTCACCACTGTAGGTGCTTACATTCCAATTTCTATCTAACCTTTTATATGATTATTGGACTTAGATCTGTTAGCTGTGGCTTAGTTAAACATTCTTAGTAAACTCATTTGATAAGCCATATTTATTATCAAATGGCAAGATGAGGTCACCAACGAGATTCTAGATCTTGATCATTTTAAGCTTACGAAAATCAGCCTCACAGAAATGACAAGTCAGAAATGAAAAACCATCTTCTGATTAATTAGTAGTCAGCCAGGGAGGTAGAAGAAATGCAAATCAAAACCACAATGAAATACCATCTCACACCAGTTAGAATGGTGATCATTACAAAGTCAAGAAACAACAGGTGCTGGAGAGGATGTGGAGAAATAGGAACACTTTTACACTGTTGGTGGGACTGTAAAGTAGTTCAACCATTGTGGAAGACAGTGTGGCGATTCCTCAAGGATCTAGAACTAGAAATACCATTTGACCCAGCCATCCCATTACTGGGTATGTACCCAAAGGATTATAAATCATGCTGCTATAAAGCACACGCACGCATATGTTTATTGCAGCACTATTCACAATAGCAAAGACTCAGAACCAACCCAAATGTCCATCAATGATAGACTGGATTAAGAAAATGTGGCACATATACACCATGGAATACTATGCAGCCATAAAAAAGAATGAGTTCATGTCCTTTGTAGGGATATGGATAAAGCTGGAAACCATCATTCTCAGCAAACTATTGCAAGGACAAAAAACCAAACACCGTATGCTCTCACTCATAGGTGGGAATTGAACAATGAGAACACTTGGATACAGGGTGGGGAACATCACACACCGGGGCCTGTCGTGGGATGGGGGGAGGGGGAAAGGATAGCATTAGGAGATATACCTAATGTAAATGACAAATTAATGGGTGCAGCACACCAACATGGCACATGTATACATATGTAACAAACCTGCATGTTGTGCACATGTACCCTAGAACTTAAAGTATAATAATTAAAAAAAAGAAACAAAAACGTTTTAAAACAAAGATAAATGGAGAGCTGGTCTAATTTTTTTTTTTTTGAGACTGAGTCTTGCTTTGTCCCTAGGCTGGAGTGCAGTGGTGCGATCTCGGCTCACTGCAACCTCTGCCTCCCAGGTTCAAGTGATTCTCCTATCTCAGCCTCCCGAGCAGCTGAGACTACAGGTGCATGCCACCAGGCCTGGCTAATTTTTTTTTATCTTTACTAGAGACGGGGTTTCACTGTATTAGCTAGGATGGTCTCGATCTGTCGACCTTGTGATCTGCCCGTCTTGGCCTCCCAAAGTGCTGGGATTACAGGCGTGAGCCACTGCGCCCGGCCAACCTAGTCTTATTTAAGACGGAGCACGGAGCCCATATGGCCTCCCACCAGTCTGTCCACTCCCCCTGCCTTAGGCACTTCAGGTTTGGCAACCACTGATCTACTTCAACCTCATCCTTTTAATAACAACTCAAGTTGTTTTTTAGGACTTTTTCCTACATTCATTTATTTTTATTTTACTATTTTAGAGGTTCTTGCTGCCTCCTATTTGTGACAAAAGCCCTTAAGAATGTGCTGTCTTTGATTGTTTATTTTGTGAGGCTGCTACAGATTCACACGCCATTTAAATTCTGTCTCAGCCTTAAATATATACTAAGTATATGCTTGTCCAAATTCTTAATTTATAATGATTGCATAACATATTACCTTAATAAATTATTTTTCCTTAACTTCAATAATCTAATATAATATCTCTACTCAGGAAAGGTAGGGTGCTATTAAAAAACAATCTCATCCTTTAGGATATTATAAGACAGAAGCCCTTTGAGACTCAAGTACATAGGATTTTGTTGTACATTTCTTAAGGATAATGCAGCAATTTCTCAATACAGGGCAAAAAGTAGCAGGCTAACAACAGGAGAAGTATCAGCACAGTGTACATGGTACAGATAATAGGACAAAAGGACAGATAATTTCTGGAAAGGGATGACATACCCACTGGAACCATGTCCTGGTACTGTGGCCTACTGACTGTATTGAATGTACTGGATGGCCTGGGAAGAACTGGTGGTCCTGCATGTCGAGAATCTTCTCCTACCTGCGAACAGAGGCATCTTTTATATTCTGCACCAAGAGCCAGAATGCTATGTATCAGCATCCCAAACCAAGTTGTTCAAAATATTAACAATGAGCATGGTGAAGTACCACTTGATCAGAACGGACACCAGCTGTGGAGCTGAAGCAGGGTTCTTAGTTATTGAAAGTCTTGTTTTAGTGGCTAAATGGGGAGGGGGGGAAGGATTTGAGGCATCCACATTCTTGAGAGGGGCTGGGGCAGTGACTCTTTACCAAGCGGCATAGAAGTAGTTCAATCTGCTTATAATTACGGAGGCTGCAGCAGCTAAACAGCAGACTTGTTCATCAGGACTAACTTCTGCGTTGACAGAGCACAGTCTGCAACAACACAATCAAAGGGAAGACTGAGTGGTATAAAATGTTTTGGGGCAGTGCCAAGATATTTCTTCTTTTGGCTGAGGCAAGCCAGGGAATTCCCTGGCTCAGCAGAGGAGGGGTTGAAGAGCAGCAATCTTCATGTGGGGTTCCGAGTTAGTATATTATCTCCTCAGGAGCAATTTTCTGTGCCTATTAGAACACCTGGTACAACAGATCTTTCTGGTTTGAGCCTCCCACACCAGGGTGCTAATAGGAACAGGTGTGGAGGAGCTAAATAGGGTTGTCCTAACCTGAATTATTTATTGCACCTAATATAGATTTAGAAACTCATACACACAAGTAGATAACCAAAAATACCCATCAACAGTCTTACCAGAAAACTCTAATGTTTTTTTCGCTTCTGCTTTAGCATTTTTCCCCATATTACAGAAGTCTTTTAAGATAATAGTAGAACAGTAGTATAAGAGAGAATAAGAAAAAATAACATACTGCACTGGATTTATAAACTGGGATTTTGAAAACAGACTTTTATTCCACCCACAACCATTTGCAGCCCTTTTATCATATTGCATCACTTGGGTATTTGCTGAAGATTTTTCTAACAACCTTAATGCTAGAAATATCTTCCCCACCCTCCACCGCTTGCTTGTCCTTTAAGAATGCTCTCACTCATTCTTCAAAGAGTAGTTCAAACAGCCCCTCCTCGACAAGGTCTTCCCTCTCCTTCAAGCCCAAGTTAAATACAACCTTCTCTGAGCTCCCACAGAACAAGCAGAACAAGCAGCTGCCATTGTGAACAGTTTATATTATTTGTCAATTATACCACAATAAAGCTAGAAAGATATAAATAAAAAGAAAAAAACATGATTATCTAAAGGTATATTTTTCTTTCCCAACTATTAAAAAAGAAAATTTACAAAGCATTTTTCATTCATATTTTTATTCATTTGTAGTATGGTTTCATGTTTTCCTTGCCTATTAAGAATGCGGGAAATGTGTGGGCCAGGCGTGGTGGCTCACACCTATAATCCCAGCACTTTGGGTGGCCAAGGCGGCTGGACACAAGGTCAACAGATCGAGACCATCCTGGCCAACACGGTGAAACCCCATCTCTACTAAAAATACAAAAATTAGCCGGGTGTGGTGGCAGGCACCTATAGTCCCAGCTACTCGGGAGGCTGAAGCAGGAGAATTTCTTGAACCCGGGAGGCAGTGGTTGCAGTGAACCAAGATTGCACCACTGCACTCCTGCCTGGTAACAGAGCAAGACTCAGTCTCAAAAAAAAAAAAAAAAGAAAAAGAAAAAGGATGCAGGAAATGTGTTATTTATTTGCATCCCTTATAACAGCAACCATTATGTTTCTTCATTGTAGTAGGTGTTTGGTGTTAGCTTGTTAGATGGAAAGGACATCAATCTTTCTACTGACTGGAATATTTGCTGAAGGAATACAAGATGGTGGCTGAAATGACTCATGTATGTAATTAGAAGTTTTCTCATCCTGCTTCTCTTGAGTTACTGGCTTTGAGGAATGAATACAGCTACTCTCTGGGGAGATCTGATCACTAAGTACAGATTGTTAGTCAGATATCTGATCATTTTGACACTCCAATATATACTTTCTCTCCTTACAGTATGTTGCCATGTCTCATCATTTCCCAGAAAAGCCAAAGGTCTTCTCTCTGAGACCTCAGTCCTTGTAACCAGACCAGCAGACAGTGGGCAATCCCTCAGAAGGGCAGCACTGCCAGATGTGCATGATTCCAACAGCCGTGTCAGAAAGGACACTCCCCTGGAAGGTTTAACAACGTGGAGGGCTGGACGCTCAGTCTGTATGGAGTTATCTCTGGGCCACTGCTCAGTTTCCAGCCATAGGAGGAAAAGCCTTAACGTATCCCTTAGGGTCCCTCTCTCATAAAGGCTACTACTACTAGACCATGAAAATAATTCATGTTCTAAGGTAGAGGGGCTGAAAAAAAATGAAAGTATAGCTATTAATCTCATGTATGTTTTCCCAGAAAAATAGTCCTGGCTAGACCAAACAGCCAGCTTCATACTGTGAAGTCATGATAAGGTGAGTGGTTAAAGGGCACGGGCTATGCAATAAAATATCAGACAGAGCCCTAATTGTGCTACACATCGCACACAAGGTCCAAAGGTGAGAGGTCTGTTCTGCTTTTAAGATGAATGCTGTTAGCGTCATTCAGTTCACCACTAATGGGTTACATGACAGCAAGGTAAAGATTTATTAGCTACTCATAAAACATAAATATTTTTGTACATACCTCATCCTGTAATATATTTGTATATCATTTTTATATGAGCTTCTCATGTGTACCCTTCTATATCTGCACTTACAACCAGTGAACACATGATGCATTGGAGCAAGTATGTAAATCATGAGGGGAAATTCCAAGAGCAGAATTTTGATGAATCAGATCCAGTTATTTACTGTATTCATATTTTTTCTTATGCAAAATATATGGCTACAAAGATATTTGATATACAATATAATATTGAAAACATGACATGCACATAGACACAGAAAAGGCATGTAAAGGCGGGTAAAGGATCCTAATTCTAAAGGGAATTTTCAGAGACAATGTAAATCAAGTGATGGTATATAATCAAATCATAAGCCCATAGGAAGGAGAAGAAAACTTGACTTAAGACATTTCTTTTATATATTTAAACTGCAAAAGGAAGAAGTGAAATAAGATTTGTTTTTTTGTGGTTTTTTTTTTTTTTGGTTAGGATATTAGAGGGCCCTCATGTGGTTACCATTGGTGCCTGCAAACTGGTTAAGCAGTTTTTAGCAATTCTTAGTTCAGCCCATTTTTTCCAGGCACATAAAGTATATAAAACAACTCTCTCAAAAATATCCTAATTTTAAAGAATACTAGTGAAGATTCCATAATCCCATAGCCCTGGATGAATATTTTAATGTAATATAGAACACCTCACTGAAGAAATTCTATATTTAACCAAGTTATATTCATCTCTTCCTGTGAGGCTGAAAATGGGTGTGCAAACAGGCTTATCAGCTCCCTGTCTTGAACATTTTAGTACATTATCAACTCCCTCTCACCTTCGTCTGAGTCAAAAAATCTTAAATTTCTTCAGTTTTTCCTCACATATCCTACCTTTTTAAATTTGTGATTTAGGCTGTATGTATTTCCAGAGAAGCCCTGTCAACATTTGAAAGCTTTTCAGCCTCTAAATCAAACTCAAAAAAACAAAACAAAAAAATACTTAAAAAAAAAAAATCCAATTCCTCAAACCATCACATTCTAGAAGCTTCTATCAACCAACAGGTCAGTCCCCAACATGCTTGACTCACCTCACCCGCACTGTGGCTGCGTTGCCTTGTCAGGTGTTGCCGATGAACCAGCGCACTTGTAGGTCTACTGCTCTGAAGTGGGAGCCGGGGATCAATGAAAGTGGTGGTACGGGAGTTGTGGTCCACAAAGAACGCCTAGGATACAATACACTGAGTCAAATACATGCCGCTCACATGTCTTAGCTGAGCTATAACATCAGACGGTCAGGAAAAGACTCACTTCTGAGTCACGATCTTAGCTCTATTTTCTCATAATTTTCAGTATTTGGGGAAATTTCTCCTTACCCCCACAGGACAGATCACATTAGAGAAAGCCAAGCTTAGATGAGATCCAGAACGAAGAGAGCAGGAAGGAACATTATGCTTGGTTTTAGGAAATACTCTACAAGATAGTCATCAAAGATATGATCTGAGAAGGAAGCCAGAAGAATGGACATTTGGGCTTCTCTTAACTGACGGTCTTTGAGCTCTTACTATCATAGGTGGTTATTATAAAGTTCTTACCACCTTGAAACTTTTAACCATCATTGACTTCTCTTCTTTTTTCCTTCTCCTATACAGTAAGCCACCAAATCCTTCTCATTTTCTCACTGTAGTATCCTCTATCTGTCCCCTCCCAGCCTGAACACCACCCCATTATTTTGGGACTTTATTTTATGTGTATAAGTACTGGTGGTTTCTCAGCTGCTCCACATCTCTATCACCATAGTCATTTAACTGGCCCATTACTACAGGAATATTCTTTCTAAATACATCAATTACACACCACCCAATCCAAAGCTTCTCGTGACTATCCATTGTCCACAGAAAAGACATTCCCACTCTTTGGTCAGTTTTTCATGACTCTTTAACAGTCTGCCTACATGCCTTTCCAGTTTAGTCACCCATTACACACCCATTCAAATTCATCACATACTCTCTAGAACTTTGGGCAAGCCACTTAAGTTCTCTGAGCTATATATTTCTTACAAAAACCTGTCTCTTTCATTCCTAACAAACATTTCTCCCCCACAATGTGTTAGGAGAGTGGAAGCCATGTCTGGCATGATCACTGTAGAATCTCTGGTAACATGAAATCACGAATGAGCATAAACCATTTACCTCAGCATTGCAGTAACATGAAATACAATGTAGCAAAGCATTTTTTGGTCTATTTGTTTAATTCTAAAACTATACAAGTGCTATCTATCATTATCCTTAGGGGCCCAATGTTGTAAGTTTTCAAAGTAAAATTTACTCAAGGTAATAATGAAACCCATTATCTTAAGTACAATTAGAAATTGTAAGTTTTCCATGATCAGATAGTTAATTAGGTCATCAAAGATGAAAGGGGCTATTAGGAGAGCCAGGAGACTCAGTACCTATAAACCAAGTGTCAAGGCACATGATGTATGCCAAATAACAGGCAAAAAGAACTGACCTTTCAAATCGATGGAGCTCAGTTAACAAAGTACCTTAACACCTAGAGATGAAGCTATCTAGGCAAATGCCAGAGGCAGATAGTATATTTATGCCTATTTAGAAAGCTACTTTCCCACTACGGAACCGAATGTTTCATATGGAACTGTATGTACATCATTAAGAAATGGGGCAGGTCCCATATAGAAAACATTTTTACATCTTTATAAAGAAATAACTTTAAGCAATGGATGTACCAGAAAACAAAGCAGAAAAATGGACAGAACAGGAATCTTTCCCAGTCCTTTCTCTTACTATCCAATTTCTGAGTACAAAAAATAAAGGCTTTGTGTGACATTTTGTCATCAGCCTTACATCCTGGGTAATGTTTCCTCTTCACTAACCTTGGGTGAAACATCCTTCTTCTCAGGTCTTGGAAAAAGTACTCCAGTGATAAAACCTGTGTGGACTTGCATTGACAGGTTCTGACCCCAAATGTCACATTGGTCCCATTTGGTTTGTGCTTCTAATACAATTGTCCACTATTTCTGCCACTATTCAAAATGTCATAAAATAGCAATTAAATTATTTTGTACCAATGGATGTGGCTAATACCTATTTTTAAATAATACATATTAGAACCAAACCCATATCCTCTTTATGTAAATGGAGAGTAACAAGCTTTTATTACTAACACAATCCTATTAACCATCTTGTTTAAGGGAAAAATACAAAGAGCATAAATTAGAATGGCCTATTTACCTAATTTCTCAGGAATGTTTTGAAGGGATGGGTGGTCATTAACGGTACAATGATGCACTTGTAATTATAAAGACAAATGGGTGTCTACATGTAGGTCAACCGTGATTTGCATGTAGTGTCATAGCCTAATGTGATTTTAAGAGGCTTGTCTAAAATCCATTCTCGAAAGAACTATACTGCAAAAGCCTTGAGAGTAGTGACTATCTTACTCACTCTGTTATCCCCAATAGCTTTTAGGGCTGTGCCTGGAAGAAAGAGGGTGCTCAGATAAAAACAAATTGCCAAAAACTTGAATTTCCAACCAAAATACAAGGAGACAACTAACAATTAACTAACCAAGTGTTAAAAAGCATGTTCTTGGGCCAGGTGCGATGGCTCACATCTGTAATCCCAGCACTTTGGAAGGCTGAGGTGGGTGGATTGCTTGAGCTCAGAAGTTCGAGGCCAGCCTGGGCAACATGGCAAAACCCTGTCTCTACAAAATACTCAAAAATTATCCAGGCACGCGATGGCGGACACCTGTAGTCCCAGCTACTTGGGAGGCTGAAGTGAGAGGATCATTTGAGCCTGGGAGGTGGTGATTGCAGTGAGTCAAGATTGCACCACTGCACTCCAGCCTGGGTAGGTGATAGAGTGAGACCCCATGTAAAAAAAAAAAAAAAAAAAAAGCACGTTCTTTTACAAAAATACTGAAGATTTGGGGGAAAAAAAAATTGAGGGAAGCTAAAGACCCTAAAACCACAAACAGAAGATTTTAAAAATCCCATTGTAAATATGGATAAAGTACCAGGTTAAAAATTGAGAAGTAGGAGGCAACATAATGATTAAATGCTTGGAATTTGGAAAAAGACAAGCCTGGTTCTGAGCTCTAGTTTGCTACTTGCTAATAATGCCACTTTGGGCAAACTAGTTAAAATTTTTAAACCTCGGTTTCTTTTCCTGTTAAATGAGGATCATAACTACATTAAAGGAAGGTTAACTGAGATGGTTCATATGAATTTTTGAGCATGCTGCCTGTGACATCTCAAGTATGAGGTACTATTATTATCACAAATAATAGTTTCCTTTTCTGAAACCATTTCCTAAGGATCACAATGTTTCTTGCTAAAGCCCATATACAAGGCTCAAAAAAAGGAGGACCAGTGAAAACTGTTTGTTACCAGGCTCCTTGTAAGTATGTGTGGCCAAGACTAAGTTCTGACCAGTAAGATGTAAAACATGGTACTTCTGGGAAATCTCCTGATGAAGGATAGATGATCCCTCGTTCTGTTCTTCGCCTATCTTACTCTCTGAAACATAAATTTAATAGTGGAGCTCCAGTAGCCATACTGAACCATGGGGATTGTTGAGGAAAAGAATCAAACTCTGTAAAATACTTGAAGAGATTTATTCTGAGCCAAGCATGAGTGGCCAATGGCTTGTGACACAGCCCTCAAGAGATCCTGAGAATGTCTACCCAAGGTAGACTTGGTGTTATACATTTTAGAGAGGGCTAAGGCACCAAAAACACATGCAAGATATATGTTAGTTCAGTCTGGAAAGGCAAGACAACTGGAAGTAGGGGTGGGGGCGATTCTAGGTCATAGGGAGATTCAAAGATTTTCTGTTCGGCAGTTGGTTATTATCTAAAGATCTGGATGGAATCAATAGAAAGGAATGTCTGGGTTATGATGAGGGTTGTGGAGACCAAGGTTTTATCATGCAGATGAAGCCTCCAGGTAGCAGGCTTCAGAGACAAAAGGCTGTAAATATTTCTTATCAGACTCAAAGGGTCTGTTCTATCAGTTTTAAGGTCTCTGTTGGTGTTAACGCCGGTCAGCTGTGAGGCATATCCAACCCCTCCCACTTTCCATCACGGCCTGAACTAGCTTTTTTAGGTTAACTTTGGAATGTCCTTGGCTGAGAGGAGGGGTGCACTCAGATGGCTTAGGGGCTTAGAATTTTATTTTTGGTTTACAAGATGAAGGATGGCTGAGCAAAAAGTTGGAAGGAGCGGTCGGGCGCAGTGGCTCACACCTCTAATCCCAGCACTTTGGTAGGCCAAGGTGGGCAGATCACGAGGTCAGGAGATCGAGACCATCCTGGCTAACATGGTGAAACCTCGTCTCTACTAGAAATGTACAAAAAATTAGCCAGGAGTGGTGGCGGGCACTTGTAGTCCCAGCTACTCGGGAGGCTGAGGCAGGAGAATGGTGTGAACCCAGAAGGCAGAGGTTGCAGTCAGCAGAGATCGTGCCACTGCACCCCAGCCTGGGTGACAGAGCAAGACTCCATCTCAAAAAAAAAAAAGTTGGAAGGAGCTGGGGCTCTCACAACATGATGAACTCCCTGGTCAACCCTAGACTGCCTACCTCTAAACATCTTTATCGAGAGAATACACTTTTTTTTTTTTTTCAGATGGAGTCTTGCTTTGTTGCCCAGGCTGGAGCACAGTGGCACCATCTTGGCTCTCTGCAACCTCTGCCTCCCAGGTTTAAGTGACTCTCCTGCCTCAGCCTCCCAAGTAGCTGGAATTACAAGCACGCACCACCACACTACCACACCTAATTTTTTGTATTTTTAGTAGAGACAGGGTTTCAGCATGTTGCCCAGGCTGGTGTTGAACTCCTGACCTCAGGTGATCCACCTGCCTCAGCCTCTCAAAGTGTTGGGATTACAGGCGTGAGCCACCATGCCCGGCAAGAATACAATCTTGTACATTAAAATGTATATGGGTTTTGCACCACAATACAGTTAAATCAAATCCTACTGGAAACACTGAAGTTTCCACACTGCAGAGGAAAGACAGTCTCTCTAAAAGAAAAATCAGAAAACACCATTATATGTAGGGATTTTCCCTATTTGGTGAATAGTGATATATCTATCATTCACCTTTAATACAGTTAGAATACAATTCCCAATTTAAGTAAAATGTACAGTTGGGAATTTATCAAGCTGGGATTTGAACCCATATTTCTGTCTGACCCCAAAGCCCAATGAGCAATACCTTTTCCCCCACCTCTCTTCTTTTCATACATCATCTCCTTTTTTCCATTCTGCTTTCTGCCTACCATCTTTTCCTTTTTATGTTCTTCCCACTCCCCTCACACCTTATATCATACTTTATTTTAGGAAAACATTTCAGTAGGTATTGAATGAGACTGACAGTAACAGCCACTCACAGTGCTTGGCCTCACCAGTTTCAACACTGCAAAATTTCAAGTGGAAAGACTGCTACTGATCCTAGACAGCATGCTCTACATACTATGCCCAATTCTCATTGCTAATCTGTTGGAAAGATGGCCATGGGTGGAAAATAGGTCCTATTTGTATCCCACAAGGGGCTCTATTTCAGAGTCAAATGGAATGTGTATATTGTTTACACATGCTTTTTATGTCTGCCAAGTACTTGGGGGAAAAGTCTTGATTAAGACCTCCATCAAAGCCACACAGCTAGGGCACTGACTGAATATAGCACTTCTAAGGAGCAATCCCTTGGTGTGAGTTTTGGCTCCGCTCTGGACCCACTGTGTGACCTTGGACAGATGTCCTTAGAGCTTTGCTTTATTCACTTAAAGGAGATTACTCAGGTCACAGTTGAATTGTGAAAAATAGATTCTACTTTAAAACGAAGAGGAGAGCACGCAAAGTCCAAGCATGGCATTTCTATTTGTGACACACATATCAATTATGTCAGGAAAATGGATCACTTTCCCACAGGAAGTGCTACCTAGTTCAAGCCAGCAATGAAGCTGACCTAGTAAATTTGGATCACTTTATGTCACAATTTTTGAATAGCCTTCAATTATTTATGAAAGTATCTACCATGTATTAATAAATACTGTCTAGAGGAGAGTATGTTGATAATGCAGACATGAAAAAAGAAATCGTATGGAAAAATAGATCATTTTCACATTGGTCACTAGTAAAGCAAATTTTGAACAACATTGATTCCCTAATGCTAAGTTTCATTAAGGAAATTCACTCAAGCTTTACAGTGCTGGGCCAACTAACAACTCAAAAACTGAAAGGAATGCAAATACACAAACTTGAATCTCATTTTTTAAAATGTCTACCCTTTCACAGCTTCGGGCCATAGTCAGAGTCAAAAAATATGGGCTAGTTGGAGCCAAGTGGTATTTTAGTGAAGCCAAACAAAATACAATTTTTTCTTTACACAATTCTTTCTTTCATTCTTTCTTTTTTTAAAAAAACAACAAACTCCTATTATTTTAAGAAAAGAAAAAGCCATCACTATTTATGAAGAAATACCAATCTCAGGCTCAACGAATCTAAGTTAAAGAAGTTTGAAATTGTTTCCAGTTACTATTTTACCACTAAGCAATACATATTAAAAGGCTATGTAAACAAAATAAAACAAAAAGTGCTTGCAACTATGCTACAGAAAGACAGAACATCTGATCTTCCATTTTTCTTTCTATAAACAGTGATGGAAACAGTGAAAGGACAATAATTGATAAGCCAGAAGCACTATGTATTGTATCTATTCTAAATTCTGGTTTCTTAGCCTACAAAGTCTTAGAAGTGCTCAAATAAGGGTTCATTGTAATCTACTTTCATTTTCTAAAGATTGTATTTACTTACCCATTCTCTTCCTTCCAACTTATAACTCTCTTCTCAGCTTCTGGCTCCTTCCCCCAAGATTCTCCCAGTTATAAGGAATAAACAAGCTATTATTTTCTCTACATTATATCTTAGACAAACTCTGTCACAAATAGTGGAGACGAAAAGGGCTGAATGATACAGCTTATCCTCAGTAAAAAATCGTCATGCTAACTTGGTTCTTTTGAAGGAATCAGTAGTCCCAATTATTTCATGACATCTGTATAAGTCACAAAAACGGTTATAGAAAAGTATTACATTTAACTGCTATGACTGTAGCTCTAAAGGTGCTAGGAGAGGAAACAGGGATTTGTGGTACTTGGGCCAGAGTCCTGAAAACAGACGATTAGTAGCTGTGGACAAATATAATATAAGTACCACACTTTGATGTAAAATGTTAGCTAAGGGAGTGGTATTTTATGTGTTGGGAGTGACAGTATTTAGGTATTCAACCTAACGTAAGAGGGGAGCCAGTGGTATGTTGGAGATAGCTTGTACCAGCTCGTGAAAGCTAACTGTAATTTTAAGGAATTCTGTGAGCAGGTTGATGTGATGCTGACAGCATGTAACTGACCATGTTGGGAGAATTTACACCATGAAAATTGGCAAGTGCTACAAATCAGCCCTCCTCCCCACCTGCCCCAGAGAGCAGATTGTTCAACATTTCCCAGCTTACAGCTGTGGAAGACTGGGAATATAGTTATCCAAATTATCACATTTCAGGTGGAGTAGAAGGGCATTACCATGAAATGTTGAAATCATATATATATATATATATACACACACATATATATATGTATATATATGTATGTATATAACCCATGCAGGTCATAAAGACAACTGTTAAAAAAGAAAAGGCAAAAGCCATCTCTGTACTTAGGCAATTCCTTCAAGATTCCATGAGTCTACCATTTTACTCAGAAATTTATTCATAAAACTGATCTCTGCTCTATTCTCTCATTCAAAAAGGTACATAACCCCTAGACAGTTTATTTTTGCCATTTGCCTTCTATGTATACTTATGCATTATTTTTTTCTAACATATTTTTACCTTTTAAAATAGACAAGAAGTCCTTAAAAACCAAGTGCTATCTATCAATTTATAGTTTAATTCCATCAACAGCTAGATTGCTGCATAACTTAAGGTAATTAAACCAGGTGCCCACCACAAGAGGTATTTGTTGTTTCCAAGCAATTAAAAATGTATCACAAAAGTGACAAATGTGGTGGTCAAGTAGACAACTTATTTTTCAAAATGTAGCACTTATCTTGCTAAGAGACTTTTGAAATTATAGTAAGTTGTGGCCTCCAAATATTAAGTTGCACTTTACTCAATGAGCTAAATAGGACTTGACCCAGTAAATACTTGCCATTGGTTTCATGCAAGATTGAAACCAGGGTCTAGGTCATTACTGAAACAACTGTAGCCACACAGGCTATTAGGGTCTGGTAAAATGAGAATTCTCCAATCGGCTCAGCCTGTGGTAATTTCTACCATACAAATATTTGTTCTGTTCTAAAATCTGTCCTCGTGACCATAGCTGCTATTTGCTGTGGTTCTCAAAGTTGAGTATTTGGACCATTCTGATACTTAAACTCCCAATCTGACACCCCAAGTCAAAACCTCTAGAGTTACAAAGCTTGGACATAGAAATGGAAGCCAATTTAGCTGGGAGATATTGTAACACATGATTTCTGAAGGGAAAAACACAAGAAACTATGGGAAAGATATTTCACTTTAAATAAGAAGATGGTTCCCATTATACATTTTTATTTTTTAAAATCCCATGACATGTATGATATGTCACTTATAAAGTTCAAAGTTTCTTTGCATCTCGATTTAGGCCCAAAGAGAATAATGCGGGGAAAAAACCCTGAGTTAATATTGTTTGAGAGTCTAAAGCAAAGAGGCAGGGGGAAATAGTCCATATTTAACATCTTAAAGAGAATTTTTTAAAAAACAGAGACTTTTTGGCCGGGCGCGGTGGCTCATGCCAGTAATCCCAGCACTTTGGGAGGCCAAGGCGGGTGGATCACAAAGTCAGGAGATCGAGATCATCCTGACTAACACAGTGAAACCCCGTCTCTACAAAAAATACAAAAAATTAGCCGGGCGTGGTGGCGGGCGCCTGTAGTCCCAGCTAGTTGGGAGGCTGAGGCAGGAGAAAGGCGTGAACCTGGGAGGTGGAGCTTGCAGTGAGCCCGCGCCACTGCACTCCAGCCTAGGTGACAGAGCAAGACTCCATCTCAAAAAAAAAAAAGAAGAAGAAAAAGACTTTTTTCCCCCCCAAAATTAAATCAAATAAGCCCATTATGTAAACTTGAGAAATAACAACTTTCACAGTTTTGTTTACTCATTATCCAAGTCATTTTGTAGCATTCTCTCAGTTTAACTCTCTGCAGTGTAGTATCCACTGATTTCATTGAATTGTTATGTTTCTCCTGAAATTCACTCATTATTTCTTCACAGGAACCAGAAATACCCACCTGGTGCTTTCCTGTCTCTGTGCCTTTACTTTGGGTGTTTTCCCCACCCCATTCCTATTTTTTCTCTCCTCCAAAATCTCTTTTAACCAAACTTCAACCCCTCATTTAAAGCTCACCTCAAATACTGCTGTTACTATGAAAACTTTCCAGGTATCTCATGCCAGAAATAAGTCATTCGACAGTGGACCCTTGCATAGCACAAATCAGTGCTAAGGCGCACATTCTTTTATAATTCAAAGAAGAGGCATTTAGGGTAAAAGAGCAATGTTTAGGAAAGGAATGGTTAGTGGCTTTACACAGGAAGGGCATGATTTTGTGCCAAAGTGTGGATCTGATTTCAGTTCCAGTTCTAAGTTATTTGGCTTTCAAGAATGTTTCTAAAACCTTACTTTCATGATCATGGCTGATGGAGAATACAACCACCAGAGTAGATGTCCACTGGTACAGCAAGAGAATAAATCCACTGAGACACCACAGTATCAGAGCACTCATCGTAGAGAAACAGAGAACATTCCACGTCATTATACAGGTGTAAGGCAGGAGCAAACAGCCCAGGCCAGACGACCCTGCAGCAATCAAGAACGACGTGGACAGCAAAGAACTGTAACACCAAAAAGAAACCCTGCTGTGAAAATACCAGACCGCCATGGTTCAGGGAGACCAGCAGTTCCTTAAGAGGAGGAATAGGACGCTGACATGAATTCTACAGTATATCCCTTTTACATCATCATGTATTTCCTATAAGAGTAAGGATTCGTCAATTAACAAATCTGTATCATTTTCACGAAATGCCAAACTGATGAAACTTTTTAGTTACTGTTCTATATAGATCCCTGCTTCTACCTCTAAATTTCAGTAAATTATGAATGATAATAATACCTACCTTACAAATTATCAGGAGGCTCCCACAGCATCCTGCCAAACCCTTACTTTCTTCATTATAATTGCTGAAGCTATCCCTTCACCCTCCTTACTGGTGAGAGGCAGGAGAAGAGCACAGACTCTGGAGCTGGACTGCCTGGGTTCAAATCCAATTCCACCACTTACTAATTGTGGGACCTTGGTCAATTCACTTAATCACGCTGTGCCTCAGTTTCCTCTTCCATATAATGTCGATAAAAATAGCACCTATCTCCAGGCTGCTGTGAGCACTAAATGAACTAGTGTCTGGCCCAGGGGCAATGCTACACACTCCAGAATGCTACATTAAGTGGTAAATTTTTATCATTGTTAGCACAATGGTGCACACCTCAGAAGTGTTGCTGAATGACTAAATAAGTGAAAACACGAAAGGAAGATGTTACACTAGAGAAGACAAGATGGAGGCAAATTTCAGCCTGAGAACATTCCTGTTAAGCATCATTTCCTTTCATGTAGATGAGGATATGGACATCCTGTTCCATGTCAACTCTAAAAATCAGTTATCACTGTGGGAAAATAACTTCATAATAGTTAATAGCTTTTGATGTTGCATTACATGAAAAATGTTTTCTCCGTTCAAATGTTCTAGAAGCACAGCAACTCATTTTTAAAAGGGGTTAGCCAGGCAGGGTGGCACGTGCCTATAGTTCCAGCTACTGGGGAGGCTGAAGTGGGAGGAGTGCTTGAGCCCAGGAGTTCTGGACTACAGTGTGCTATGCCAATCAGGTGTCCACACTAAGTTCCCCATCAATATGGTGGCCTCCTAGGAGTTGGAGATCACCAGGTTGCCTAAGGTGGGAGGGACCAGCCCAGGTTGGAAATGGCACAGGTTGAAACTCCCATGCTGATCAGTAGTGGGATCATGTCTGTGAATAGCCACTGTACTCCAGCCTGGGCAACACAGCAAGATCCAGTCTCTTAAAATAAATATTATTAAATTCAATTAAAAGGGGCTAAAATTCCGGGGTTGAAAGAAAACCTATTAGCTGCCTATTCATAAGACAGGAGACAGGACTCCTAACATGCTGCCCAAAGCAGAGTCGCCGGATAGACCAAGCGCCAGCCTTCCTGAATGTTCCTTTACGTTATTTTAATCTACCGGAAGCTGGTGACTTGGAAAGAAACTTACATGGGAGAATCACACAGAGATAAACTTGCTTTAGTTAAGGTATCCAGCTTAGCTAAAAATCGTATTAAAGTCTTAATGCATGACAGAGAGAGATCAGGCTAAAGTGATAAGCTTTTGGGTCTGTCTACTAATCTGTCTTGTCCACAAGGCAGGGGTCCTTCAAGTCTTTCACCCCAAACAGCATTCTAATGTAAAAGCCAGCAGCAGATTGTGAGGTCAGCTCTCCACTAGCCTACACTCAAGGTTCTGTACAATGCCAACTTCAAGTTGTAACACCCAGATTAGTAAAAACATCCCCAGAGAATAGGATGTTTTGGATAGTCATGTCATGAACATTGTTGAGATAATGTTTACTCCTGTTTAACCACCAAAACTTTTTTTTTTTGTTTTGTTTTTCAATTGATTTAGAAGTTTATTTTGCCAAAGTGAAGGACATTCCCAGAAGAAAAGAGCACGGAATCACAGAAACAGTCTGTGGTCTGTGCCTTTATCCAAAGATAATTTTGAGGGCTTCAATATTTATTTATTTATTTATTTTATTTATTTTTTAAATTAATTTATTATTATTATAATTCTTTAAGTTGTAGGCATGCATAAACGGCAGGTTTGTTACATATGTATACTTGTGCCATGTTGGTCTTTGCTGCACCCATCAACTCAAGCTATTTACATCAGGTATAACTCCCAAATGCAATCCCTCCCCGCCCCCTCCCCATGATAGGCCCCGTGTGTGATGTTCCCCTTCCTGAGTCCAAGTGATCTCATTGTTCAGTTCCCACCTATGAGTGAGAACATGCGGTAACCACCAAAACTTTGATAAAAGCTATGAGACAGAACTCGTTCTTAAGAATACATTACAACTCTTCTTCAATAGTATCCTAAATGTAATTGAAACTTTTTTCAAGGTCCAGGGGTTAGTAAAAGAACCTCTCTCCTAAAGTGTGTCTGGCAAGGTATGACTGGCAAGAAGGGACTAACCCCTGCCTTAACAAGTTAAATCTCAACACAGAGCAGAAACAGATGCAGCATTATCCATTATCTTAACTTGGGTTTTCCCTGGACCTCTGATTCTCCAATGAACACAGCTCCCTCATTCATGATTTCAGGTAAAATCTTGTCAGAGCTGAAAACAGATGAATTCTTGTTGTGCTACTACTCTTTAATACCCAGGTATAATACTACCAGTATTTTTCAAAGTCCTTACTTGGACCATCTATGCCCTTCCATCCAACGGAACATTTACAGACACTGGGCTCTCAGGCTGTTGAACCAAATGCAGTACCAGCAAAGCCGTATCTTCCCCTGGTGTCCCTGCTTCCAGCGTAGTGTTCTGAAAAGGCTTCTCTGTCATGCCCATTTGACTCTAATTCAGTGTCATTTTACTTGTGGTCCAGGGACATAATCACAAGCCCAATTCTCTTTCACCTCTCCTAAACTTCGTGCTTGCCACTTCTAATCTTCTCTTGGCTGGGAATTAGAGGTTTATTAAAAACATTTGCAGGATGAGAGTTTGAGGGCTCCTCCCACGCATTAAAATACATGCATTTTCTGACAACCATTTTGGCTGCTCATAGGTTCTCAGGTAATACTGCTGGAAGCTGAGTTCAGGATAAGTAAGAGGCTACTGTGGTAAAGGTCCCTCTGCTAGAGGGAACTTTGGAGCAGGGATGGCATTTACTGAGTACTTTACGTGCTCCATTTGCCTTGAATATGGATATACTTTACTCCTTACTTCTTTCAGGTATTTGCTCACCTATGGCCTTATCTGTGACACCTTCCCCAACCACCCTCTATGAAATAACATTCTCCATTCCTGTCTTTCACTAGACCTCATTTGTTGCTTTATTTTTAATCATAGCATTAATCAGCTCTTGGTATACAAAGAATAGTATGTTTGTTTATTTGTCTATTGCCTGTCTCTGAGACATGAATGCTGCATTCATGAGAATGGCAGTTCCACAAAGTAGTTGGCTTATCTGTTTTGCTTAGGTACTCAATAAATATTTGTTGAACAAACACTCCAAGGGTTGTTAAATACATTAAATATGCCATTTTAATTTTCCCTACCCTTCAAGTCACATATTCCCAGACTTTTTATAGACAGAGAAACTGAAGTTGGTTACTCAATACTTGGAGAGCATAATGTCATGGTTAAGAGCATGGTTCCTGGAACCAGCCTGGCTGGCCTACAGCATGGCTCAGCCACTGCCTGTCTCTATGATGTCAGCCAAGTCATTGAACCATTCTGGACATGGAGCTGCTTATCTGTAAATGGCAATAATGATAGTACTGCTTTACCAAAGTTGTGGTGAGGGCCTTCTATCTATAAAGAGCTTAAACAGTTCAGGTCTCATAGTAGGTACTACATAAGAGTTACATAAATAAAAATTAAATCTTAGCTGAGGGTCACCTTATAACAAGCACTAACTTTCTCATTCTGATTTCTTACTCATAGAATGACTTCCTGATTGTAACCAGGCTTTCCGGTTCATCCATCTACAGAGGAAGTACAGAGGTAGCTATTCTGGCCTGTGTTGCACAGTTACATATTTCTTGTCATAAATTAATCAGTGAGTTTTGGTTAATGTGCTAACAAAATCACGGTTCTGAACCAGTAAGACTGAGGCCGAAGCCCAGACAGTGTCACAAAGACACACCTCATGCAGTTGCTTGGTTAGTGACCTCCTAGCCACCTTCTCCAAACAAGACCACAATTTTTTATTCAAATATCTACAACACAAGCTGAGTCACTAGGGAGAAGGAAGCACTGCCTGAGAACCCTTTTCTCTAATCAGCAGAGCATGGAGAGAGATGACAGGCAGGAGAGTTTCCAGGGAGAAGCGAATGCTTTGCCAGCCTCACAGCCCTCCCTCCGCTCCCTCCACGACTTCGGAATGGCACAGTCACTGTTTGTGGTCACAAACAACCTGCTGTCCAGGTTTCACTTGAACAGAAGGTGGAATGTTTCACCTCACAAAGAGCCTTGGCCCTCACTTGAAGGATAGAGCCAAGTGCCGAAGCCACAAGCAGCCCACAGGCATTCGGCACACCCTGAGGCATCTCCCTCATGTTACCTTGCCCTGGTGATCATGTTTCATTTCCCATCCCCGCGGCAGCTCTAGCTGTTTGTTCGCGAACATGTTGAGGAATCCCACAAGGTCCCGGTTATGCTGGTAGCGTTCAAAGTGGTGGGTGTCCCGCCGGACTTTGGTGATCATGTGCTTCAAACACGTGTTGTTTGTAAACATGCGGTAGGCACTCTAAACAAAAGAATGGAGAACCCATGTTAACTCACTTGTGACATGCAGAAGCACCAGAAATACTACACATGGGTATGGCTACTCTTCCAATAAGTAATGAAATGCATATATAGGCTTCGACAGAATTCTAGACCCACGTATGGAAACAGCAGACAGAGCAAAATATCTTGGACAAAAGAAAACATAAAGACCACAGAAGGTAAGGCAGTCTCCACAGCTGATGTCTAGGTCTCTTCTTTTAAATTTTTTTTTGTATTTGAAGTTCTGGGGTACATGTACAAGATGCGCAGGTTTGTTAAATAGGTAAATGTGTGCCATGGTGGTTTGCTGTACCTATCAACCCATCACCCAGGTATCAAGCCCAGCATGCATTAGCTATTTTTTCCTAATGCTCTCCCTCCCCCAACCCCACTCCCCAACAGGTCCCAGTGTGTGTGATGTTCCCCTCCCTGTGTCCATGTGTTCTCATTGTTCAGCTCCCACTTATAAGTGAGAACATGCGGTGTTTGGTTTTCTGTTCCTGCGTTAGTTTGCTGAGGATAATGGTTTCCAGTTCCATCCAAAGGACATCATCTCATTCCTTTTCGTGGCTGCATAGCATTCCATGGTGCATGGTGTATACATACTACATTTTCTTTATCTAGTCTATCATTGATGGATATTTGGGTTGATTCCATGTCTTTGCTATTGTGAATGATGCTACAATGAACATATATGTGCAGGTATCTTTGTAATAGAGTGATTTATATTCCTTTGGGTCAATACCCAGTAATGGGATTGCTGGGTCAAATGATATTTCTGGTTCTAAATCTTCAAGGAATTGCCACACTGTCTTCCACAATGGTTGAACTAATTTACTAAAGAACAAGCATGTTGTGGAGTCTCACTACACATGGGCCATTAAATCCTGAAGCTGGTTTTAGGAAAGAAACACACAGTCAAAATTACACGACACTGGAGATGAATATGCCACCTTACAGAGAGCCCTGACATAGCCAGTTTCTCCCCCAGTATTGGACTAGGTTATTGGCTCTTTGAGTGAGTGCCAGATGACACAAGTAGTATATACTTTAGGGCCAAGTTGCATGGAAAAATGCTTGCCATATATTTCTATACTAGAAGGACATGCAATGGAATGAGCTGCTCTCACTGACCATCACACTCAACTGAGATCACAATAGACTGAGGTTTTAGAATCTCACCCTTCATAGAGGCATATAAGCTTGGTGAATGGAATAGCAGGCTGAGGTGCCTAGGCTGTACATCTCATTCTTTTTTCTTTTTCCCTCTTTTTCCCTGTGTATATTTGGTTGGATGTATATAAATGAAATGCAAGTTAAAAAAAACTCCACTACACCACCACACAGAAAAGCGATTGTTTTATCTAAAACCTTACAGTCTTCATTTCTATCTTTAAAGATGATTCCACAAACTGATTATAAGTCATGATTGTCCACATATGAGTCAGTCAATAAATATTTATTGCACAATACCATGCACAAAACAGCAGAAGAGGAATAACTGTATGGCAGCTGTTTCCTTGAATCATCAGAGGGAATATGATATTCATGAAACTGACCAGGCCGTGAATGATCTATCCTGGAACTGTATTCTTCTCAGATTGATTCAAAGGGCTTTGGATTCCTTTTATCTTTAGTGTCTCAGGGACACTAGACTGAGTCTGGAGGTCTTCCAGCTTTATGTGTTCTGTTATCTATTTTAGTCTACATTGTATGGGTTCTGTTATCTATTTTAGTCTAAACTTTATGGGTTCTGTTATCTATTTTAGTCTAAGACAGCCCAAGGCAAACCACAAGGACTCTAAAGTCTCTGGAAATGATTTCATTTTAATAAACATTTATTGTCTTTGCTGTGCCCAGTACTGTGGTCATTATTAGGGATCAAAAGAGGAATGAGTATGAAGACAGTCAACAGTACTCCAGTCTTTCTAAGATCCCTCAAGATGTGTCATGTCCAGGTCAAAGCATTTATTGCTGATGTGAGTCCCTCTAGAGCTTTCTTCCCTTTGACACAGCAACTGGCAATGTTTGAACAGGGATGCTCCCCAGTCTGGCTCCCTGGGTCCCTGAGTGACCAGAGGGACCCTGATAACCTGACTTGGAATGAGAAGTAATCCTTCGTTAGCTTAAGCCACGGAGATTTGTTGGTCATTATTGCTGAAGTACAACTTAAACTATTCTGATTGATTCACCATCATTAAATACTTGTTCCCTATCAAAACAAATTAAAGGAAAGACGAAAGGAAGGGAGGAGGAACGGAAAAAGAAAGAAGACCACAATGAACCATCCTTGAACCTTAGTTCCTCAGTACTCTTGAATATAAAGTACTTTGGAGTCATATTTCAACCGACAGTCTAAATGAGAGGAGGTTTTGATGGCTGTGAGCAGTTGCGTGGTTCAGAGCAGAGAGTACTGTCAATGCAGGCAGGCCTATGCAGGGGCTCTGGGCAATTAGAGAGCATGAGAGAACAGGAAAGTGATACCATGAAAGCAGAGAAGGAAATAACAGAAGTTGGGCAATGTCAGAAAAAAAGCTAACTTCAGCTAAGTAATAGTTTTGCCTCTATTGGCTGACTGCTTTGAGTTTTAAATACAATCAGCAAGGCAACTGTTTTCTACATTTGGCTCAGTGTTGCTGATATATTTTCACATAAGTCATTGCAAGTTAGAGTCCTGAGACCACACTAGTTTGTGTAGGGATCATAGTGAGCTTTCAGGTCTAACCACCTAAGAGCAAAACAAATATTAAATCTCTTCAGGGAAAAATTATTTGGGGGATAATTCTGTCAGATAAATCATTACATTAACTGTTGTTCTAAATAGGTATACCTTTTTGTCGCCTTCACTGCTCCCTCTTCTCACTAAAATAAGTAAATAGGCCACATTCTGATTTCTTATCTAGAGCACCAGAAATGCTCCTCACTTTGTTAGAAAAGAACTTCATTAGGGCAAGAAGTAGTGGCAATTAAGTTAAGAAACCCATCCCAACCTCAGGTTTGAAGTAATTCCCTGGGGCTGAATAGCTCTTTAAGCACATAAATCTTAATGCTGGTCTTATAATTAATTATGCTCTTTCATCTTCCTCCTCTCCACTCAATGAAACATGTAATATGGTGCCAAACACATCCGATCTTTGCAAAGAGCATCTACCAAAGTAATTCAAAGCAAGAAAGATTTCTCTCAGTAACTAGTAAACAACCTTTAGATCCACAGTGTTTTCAAGTCTGAATAGTAAGTACATGACTGTTAGGGTCTACACAAAACACTTCAGCCAAACAGGAACATACTTCTAGACTGCTATGTTTCTATAAAAAAAAACACAAAACTATGTTTGAATAAGTGCATATATATGTTTATGCAAAAACTGCATGTGTATAGATATGTATATATAGTTTATATGTGTGTGTGTGTATATATATAATTTATAGATCTACAGTTTGGGAAGGATATGTATACTCCATATAGAACTACAGTGCAGATTCTAGTCTCAGCTCTGTCACTCAGAGAGACAAAGAAAACTACTTAATCTCTGTCTCAATTTGCTTAACTGTAATATGGGATAATAACTCCCTTGCTTTCTCCATAGGCACGTGAGATTCAAATCCAGTTAGACAAAGGATGGTAAAGTAATTTGAAAAGGTCAAAATCACTTTACAAATACAGGCTATAAGTAAATAAAAATATATAGGGGATTATATCTATCATACCTGTGTTACATCATACCTGTGTTATAACAGATAAAGAGAGCGGCAAAATTGTTCACCACTTTTAGTCTTTAAAGATCTTGCGCCAGCTAAGCTTCATTAGTTATGTGCTAAGCCATGTGCTAAGCCCCGTGCTAAACCCTGAGGATACAGAGATGAGCAAGGCCTGATCATTCAAAAGGATGAAGAGGGAGAATTATAGGGGGAGGTGGAAGGAAGAGATTTCACTGGAGGCAGAAAGAGTTGGAAAAACAAAGGCCACGACAGTGGTGAAAATACTGAAACACGCTGACAGAACGAGCAGAGGTAAGAATGGGAGCAGTCCAAAGACCCCAAACCACTAAACAGATAGAATTAGGTTGACAAGAGTTTAGTCTTCATGGAAGCTGATATTGACAAAGCTGTGGGTTAAGAGAAAAGAGGCATATTTATTCTCCTGGGGTTTAGTGGTTCTAACTAGGTGAGGATCCTTTTCTATGTTTGTTTGTTTGCTTGCTTATCTTATAGAAAAAGATGCAGTAAATGAATCTGATATTTTACCTGAAACAAAAGTAGATTAGAGAGGAACCCATGATACCTATTTCATAACATAGTCTTATGATAATGAACAGAATTCACCTGGGAAGCTGCTGCACGTGGACTCGAGCAGTTAAGAAGAATTGGTAATTGTTAACAGTAGACAAAGCCCCTTTAAATGATCTCTAAAGGAAACAACACTTTGTTTTCCTTTGACATAATTTAAATATTCTTTTTAGTTATTCCTTCTCAATTCCAAAAATCCCTGTTCCAAACTCCCTCCTGGTTGTTTCTCGTCTTCCTAGCAAGAAATAAACACTTGATGGTTGAGTGAATGATCAACTGAATTTCTTGAGTGGAGTTTTGTTAAATAACACTCCTTAGAACTTAAATGTGTTTTTGTTTGGTTACATGTTTGTTTGAGGTTGTAGAAGTAAATGTCATTGCCATTTGGCAGCAGAATAAGAAAATTATATGCAAATACTCAGTTCTTATCAACTGCAATGCAAATAATAATCAATCCCCTCTCCTTTTTTTGCAGGTTTTCCTTAGTGTTATGATGACCAAATGTCCTAGATTACCTGGCCCAGTCCTAATTTCACCTAATTCTGTTCTCTTCGATAACATAGTTAAGTACATTACTGATAAATAAAATCTAACTTTCATATTTCAGAAAGTCTTCATCAAGAATAGGCGTTCTGAATTCAGGTCTGGAAAAGCACGTCACTGAATCTACAGCAAACGTCTCTCACATTCACAAGGGAGCAGATTTGAGCACTTGTATACATTATTCACTAAAAAAATTTAATATACACAAAATCAAGAAAAGTTTGCATAATAGGTATGCACAGATATGAAAAGTCTTGTTTTATACAGTCTGTCTTCATAATATTTTTAATTTTACAGGATTTACATTGTTTTCATCTAGCTAGAGTAAAATGGAAGAGAATTTTAACATTAACAAAACTAACTACAAATGATCAATTCCTCTATTTTGCAATAGCAGGAATTCCTGAGTTTTAAGAATATACTTGTGGATTTTGGAACAGTATTTTTCTTCATTAAGTACTAAGAAACTTAAATGATAGAATTAATGTATTTTTAGAGCTCATTAAAAGCCACAGTAGTAATTATTTGGCATGTATGTTGGAAAATTATTCAGTTGAATATAATGAAATATATTTATGTATGACATTAATTAGACAAATACAGGCACATGAGCTATAAAAGACATGGCACTAATAACTAAATCTTGAATTTACAAGAGAAATTGTTTGTCAGAACAATTTTGAAAGAAATCTGATCACAACCATTAGAGGGCAGTAGAATAATTCCTAAAGCAACCACAATGCAAAAAAAAAGAAAGAAAAAAAACCCACAAAATTTTCTTTCTCAAGTTTTACTTTAGTGTTATGACAACCATATATCTATTTAACACTTTTCTTTCCAATGAGGATTACTAGGTATTATAACTACACGTAATCTGTTTTTCATGACTTTCTTTCAACATAAACTGATACCTTCAAGTCATTAAAAAAAAAAAAAAGGTTAGGAAAATTATTAAATTCATTCCTTTTGCATATTGAACATTTTCAATAATACAAACAGGGAATTCACTGAAAGAGGTGTAGATCATAAACAATTCAAGCAAAGAACCCTAGACAATAAATCTTAAAATACAGAAATCAAATAAAAGTTTATTTTGTAACAGTTTCTGTTAATCTAGGAAAAAAGAAAACATTCCAGCAAGTAATGCCCTTTAGAAAAAATTGTCTGAGTTATCTCCATTAATTCATACCTTGAGACCTCTAGCAAGACAAATCCAGCTACTTCAATAGCTCCCATATATAAGTCAGGAAAATAATACTTTCTAAACCCGCAGAATTTAAGTCTTATAGAAATGTACAAATGCACAGCATGGATCATCTTTTTAGCTAATACGAATGCAGTTCAGTAAGAGGAAGAAAAAAATTAAAACGCTTTAGAAAGAATACTTTGAAAACAAACTAGGCTATCCAGCAAAATAAATTCTAAAATCATGCTCAACTAAAGAAAAAGGAAACATGACAAAAACATGAAAACAAAATAAGTTTAAAAAAAAAAAAAAAAGAAAGCCTGTAAGCTGCTTAGTATTTTCATACTGTTAAAACACGTTAGTTGTCAAAAGTCCAAGAGAGTTATAGTTGTGACAAACAAGGTAAGGGCATTTAATGCAAAATCTCTTTATCCTAGGAGTTCCCAGACTACAGGCCACAGAACAATTGTATCAGAATCACTTAAAGGGCCTAAAACAAAACAAAGCAAAATAAAAACAGACTGCTGGGACCCACTCCAGACCAACTGAACCAGAATCTCTAAGGTTTGGGTACCAAGAATATGCATTTTATTTCTTAAACTCACCAAGTTTAAAAACCACGGCCTTGGGCCGGGCACAGTGGCTCACGCCTGTAATCCCAACACTTTGGGAGGCCGAGGTGGGTGGATCACGAGGTCAGGAGATCGAGACCATCCTGGCTAACATGGTGAAATCCCCCGTCTCTACTAAAAATACAAAAGAGTAGCTGGGCGTGGTGACAGGCACCTGTGGTCCCAGCTACCCCGCAAGCCACGACAGGAGAATGGCGTGAACCCGGGAGACGGAGCTTGCAGTGAGCTGAGATCGCGCCACTGCACTCCAGCCTGGGTGACAGAGCGAGATTCCATCTCAAAAAAAAAAAAAAAAAAAATTTCCACAGTCTTATATCACAACTCAATGACTATTAATCCAATATCTACTTGAAACACTGCAGTGATGAGGAACTTGTATGAAAGAAGGCAGCCCAAAGAGAGAAGTTAGAATTCTGTGCTTCATGATGTCATTGGTGGTTTGACGTTGACCACAGTGGGTGTATTAACACTACAGAAATCAGGAAATGCAGTATCAGGGCTTAATTTATTGTTCCGTGGGCTGTCTAGACTACACGTGGGCAACCTACAGGCCCAATGGCTACCTGTCTGTGTTTATAAAAAAAAGTTTCATTGGAACACAGCCAGGGCCATTTGCTTACATGTTGTCTTTGGGCCAAAAGCCTAAAATATTTACTCTCTGGTCCTTTATAGGAAAAGTTTACCGCCTTTTTTTCTACTTAAGGTCCAGACTTAAGAAATTAATGGAGAAAATTAAAATGCAGATGAAACTTCAAATTGTGCTGTTACATTGCAAATAGCACAAACACACATAAAATGAAGAAATGTAAGTCTAGTAAGCAAAAACTATTGACAAAGGAATATGAAACTCCAACATGTCTCCCTTGTTACACTGTTGTCTTTGCTTCTTAATGCAAATGAAAATATTCTTGTTGGAACTATACTTGTTCTTCAATTACCACTGTAGGCACCAAAATCAACAAACCATTCAGTGTCTCTTTTACTATTGTTTGTAAATTATAGATATCTATATCTATACATACATAGATATCTATATCTATACATACATAGATAGATATCTTTCTATATATATATCTCACATGCATATATTTAAACATATACATACATGTGTGTATAAACACAACCTACATACACACAAATACACACACACTTTTTTTCCCCAGAAAACTCATGAACACTGCCATGCAATCAGTTGCTCTTTTTTTCTTCAACTTTTAAGTTCAGGGGTATGTGTGCAGGTTGTGCAGGTTTGTTACATAGATAAATGTGTGCCATGGTGGTTTGCTGCACAGATCACCCTATCACCTAGGTATTAGGCCCAGCATCCATTAGCTATTATCCCTGATGCTCACCCTCTTCCTACCCCACCCCTGACAGGCACCACTGTGTGTTGTCCCCCGCCATGTGTCCATGGGTTCTCATCATTCAGCTCCCACTTGTAAGTGAGAACATGTGGTGTTTGGTTTTCTGTTTGTCTTTTAGTTTGCTGAGAATAATAGCTTCCAACTCCATCCATGTCCCTGGAAAGGACATGATCACATTCCTTTTTATGACTGTATAGTATTCTGTGGTGTATATGTACCACATTTTCCTTATCCAGTTTATCATTGACAGGCATTTGGGTTGATTTCAGGTCTTTGATATTGTGAATGGTGCTGCAATGAACATACATGTTCATGTGTCTTTATAATATAATGATTTATATTCCTTTAGTTATATAACCAGTAATGGGATTGCTGGGTCAAACGGTAGTTTTGGTTCTAGATCTTTGGGGAATCGCCACACTGTCTTTCACAATGGTTGAACAAATTTACACACCCACCGACAGTGTAGAAGCATTTCTTTATCTCTGTAACTTCGCCAGCATCTGTTGTGTTCTTACTTTTTCATAATGGCCATTTTGACTGGCATGAGATGACATCTCATTGTGGTTTTGATTTGCATTTCTGTAATGATCAGTGATGTTGAGCTTTTTTTCATATGTTTGTTGGCCACAGGTATGTCTTCTTTTGAGAAATGTCTATTCATATCCTCTGCCCACTTTTTAATCGGGTTGTTTTTTTCTTGTAAATTTGTTTAAGTTCTTTACAGACTCTGAATATTAGACCTCTGTCACATGGACAGACTATGAAATTTTTCTCCCACTCTGTAGGTTGTCTGTTCACTCTGATGACAGTTTCTTTTGCTGTGCAGAAGCTCTTTAGTTTAATTAGATCCCACTTGTCAATTTTTGCTTTTGTTGCAATTGCTTTTGGCACTTTTGTCATGAAATCTTTGCCTGTGCCTATGTCCTGAATAGTATTGCCTAGATTTTTTTCTAGGGTTTTTATAGCTTTCAGTTTTACATTTAAGTCTTTAATCCATCTTGAGTTAATTTTGGTATATAATGTAAGGAAAGGGTCCAGTTTCAATTTTCTGCATATGGCTAGCCAGTTCTCCCAGCACCATTTATTAAATAAGGAATCAATCCTTTCCCCATTGCCTGTTTTTGTCAGGTTTGTTGAAGATCAAATGGTTATAGGTGTGCAGTCTTATTTCTGACTTTTCTATTCTGTTCCATTGGTCTATGTGTCTGTTTTTGTACCAGTACCATGCTGTTCTGGTTACTAGTATAGTTGTAAGTTACTAGTATAGTTACAAGTTACTAGTATAGGTGTAAGTCAGGAAGTGTGATGCCTCCGGCTTTGTTCTTGTTGTTTAGGATTGTCTTGACTCTTCAGGCTCTTTTTTGGTTCCATATGAATTTTAAAATAGTTTTTTTCTAATTCTGTGAAGAATGTCAACGGTAGTTTAATGGGAACAGCATTGAATCTACAAATTATTTTGGGTATTATGGCCATTTTCACAATATTGATTCTTCCTATCCATGGGGATGGAATGTTTTTACTTTTGTTTGTGTCTTCTCTGACTTCTTTTTGAGCAGTAGTTTGTAGTTCTCCTTGAAGAAGTCCTTCATTTCCCTTGTTAGCTGTATTCCTAGGTATTTTATTCCTTTTGTAGCAATTGTGAATGGGAGTTCATTCATGATTTGGCTCTCTGATTGCCTGTTGTTGGTGTATAGGAATGCTAGCAATTTTGCACATTGATTTCGTATTCTGAGACTGAAGTTGCTTATCAGCTTAAGGATCTTTTGGGCTGAGACTATGGGGTTTTCTAGACTTAGAATCATGTCATCTGCAAACAAAGATAATTTGATTTCCTTTCTTCCTAGTTGAATACCCTTTATTTCTTTCTCTTGCCTGATTGCCGTGGCCAGAACTTCCAATACTATGTTGAATAAGAGTGGTGACAGAGGCCATCCTTGCTTTGTGCTGGCTTTCAAGGGGAATGCTTTCAGCTTTTGCCCATTCAACCTGATATTGGCTGTTGGTTTGTCATATATGGCTCTTATTACTTTGAGTTATGTTCCTTCAATACCTAGTTGATTGAGAGTTTTTAACATGAAGTGATGTTGAATTTTATCGAAGGCCTTTTCTGCATCTATTGAAATAATCATGTGGTTTCTGTCTTTAGTTCTGTTTATGTGATGAATCACATTTATTGATTTGCGTATGTTGTAAATGTACTAACCTTGCATCCTGGGGATGAAGTCAATTTGATCTTGGTGGATAACTTTTTTGATGTGCTGCTGGATTCCAGTATTTTATTGAGAATTTTTACATCGATCCTCACCAAGGATATTGGCCTGAAGTTTTCTTTTTCTGTTATATCTCTGCCAGGTTTTGGTATCAAGATGATGCTGCTCGCAGAATGAGTTAGGGAGGAGTCCCTCCTTTTCAATTTTTTGGAGTCATTTCAGTAGAAATGGTACCAGGTCTTTTTTGTATCTCTAGTAGTATTCAGCTATGAATCCATCTAATCCCAGGCTTTTTTTGGTTGATAGACCATTCATAGCTGCCTTAATTTCAGAACTCATTATTGGTCTATTCACAGATTCAATCTCATCCTGGTTCAGTCTTGGGAGGGTGTATATGTCCAGGAACTTATCTATTTCTTCTAGATTTTCTAGTTTATGTGCATAGAGGTATTTATAGTATTCTCTGACATGGTTGTTTGTATTTCTGTGGGGTCAGTGGTAATCTGTCCCTTATCATTTCTGATTGTGTTTATTTGAGTCTTATCTCTTTTCTTCTTTATTAGTCTAGCTACAGTTGCTCTGTCTTGAAGTCTTTTTTTCTCCTATCCCGTATTCCAATCTATTAGCAAGAATGTCATCTCTGTCTTCAAAATATATCCAATATTCAACCACTTTGTCACCGTCTCTACTGCTAACTGCATTAGCCCAAGCCACTTCCATGCCTTACCACGGGACTTTTTCACTTAGTCTCCCTGATGCCAATCTTGCCCTTGAAAACCCATTCTTTGCATAACAGCTAGAAGGAAATTTTAAAACTCTACATTATTCTCATATAGAAAACTCTTTCAGAATAAAGCTCAAATGCCTTGCCAGATCATGCAAGCCCAGCCTTCTGTAGCCCCGCTTGCTTCCCTGACCGTATTACGTACCACCGCAAACTCATTCCTACCCCTGAGTTTCTGCACTTCCTTGGCAAGGCAGGTTCTGTTCTCAGACATTTACTTAAGCGGCTTCTGGGCATTTTATGACAGCTTGAATGTGACTCCATTGGAGAGGCCTTCCTGTCCACCTGATCTAAAATAGTGCCTCCTTGTGAGATTTTGAGATTTAAAAAAATTAAAATAAAATAGTGCCTCCTCCACCTCATCCCCAAGTAACTCTATCCCAGTGTGTGGTTTCAGTTGCCTCACACCACACTGCAGTACCTGCACTACCTTTTTTATTCACTAGTCTGTTATCTAGAACTCTGTCTTATTTACCACTCATTCCCAGAGTCTAGAATGTACCAAGCAAATCACAGGCATTTAATAAATACTGATTAAATGAAGGCATGAACAAATGAACAAAAAACAAAGGGGAGCTTGTGCCATCTGACTCCAAGTCTGAGGCTCTTCCTATTAAAGCATGATTTTTTTTCTGTGTTACAGTGACAGCTTAAATGTTAGCCCATTCTGCCTTGCATGAAAGCCTGTCACCTCCTAGAATCATCCCATACATGAGTTTAGGTTTGTGTAACCTGGCTTCTGTATCCCTTCCCAGGCTCAAATCTGACTTTCACTAGTGTCCTATGTTCTCAATACACCAGCAACACTGAATTGCTTACAATACTAATAATCCAGTTTTAGAACCTCTGCAGTAATGATCAAGACAGACTTGCAGCTTCATGAATCGATTGTTTTGCAAATGATGCTCCTTCTACCTAGAGCACTCCTGCCCATCTTGTTTCTGGGGCAAGCTCCTAATCAGTCTTTAAAACTCATCTCAAATGCAAACCCGTCTATGGCTCCTTCCATGTGCCTTCCCTTTAGAGTTAATCGTCCACTCCAGCAGTGTATCTTCTATAGCCATCCATTATTGCACTTGTAATTCTGGTTATGACTTTATAATTACTCTCAAGTCTGGGATGCCAGGGCCCACAGTTGCTGTCATCTCTGTATCCCTAGGTCTTAGCTCAGTGCCTAGTACATGATCATCAACAAACTTGCTAAGCTGAGTGCTCAGTAAATCTAACCCCTCTCGCATAATATATGAGGATAGCTAGCATGTTATTCGTTGCTTACTCGGTCTTCTCTGCTCCAAGCTTAATCTGTAAACCAGGAGACAATGATGAGGAAAGCCAGGCAGATATTTATACTTGTAAAGCAAAGCTGAAGAAGGCAGAAAAATATTAACATAAATAAATATGTATTAATATATACTAATTACCTCACCACCAACTCCTGGTGATAGGACTATGTTGACTTTTATTTTTCTCTATGATCTACTCTGTTTTTCTGAAAGTGTATGATATGTCTTGTTAAATTCAATATGTTCTCCTTCAATTCCTTTAACAAGTCCCTCATCCGAATTTTCCCAGTATTATTAATTATGTATTGTTCATTATTTATGTATTATTATTATTATTAATACTCAAGGTCAACTTCTTCAGTTTCTATTCTACCTGTTTATCCACCAAATCTTGCCAACTCCCTGCCTGCGATTCCTCTCACGCTGAATCCTTTTTCTCTATTTTCTTATATCCTAGTCCAGGCTCCTAACAACACATGCCATGATGAATGGATTATATCCAGCTAGACTTCTATGGTCAATGTTCTCCTCATTCTAAATCACTTCATGTGCAGTTAAGATGACCTTCCTTTAATTATTATCTTCAGCAAGCTACTCCCTCAGCCCTCAGAGACTCATGGAATAATCCTTTAAATCCTCCTGTTATGGGTCTGATGTTTGTGTCCCCCAAAGTTCGTATGTTGAAACCTAATCGCCAATATAATAGTATTAGGAGGTGGGGGCAGGAGGTGACCTAACAGATAATTAGGAATTAATACCCTTATAAAAGAAGGCTGAGAGAGAGCCCTCAGCCCATAGACCATACGAAGACGGAGGGAGAAGATGGCTATCTACACACAAGGAAATGGACCGTCATCAGACACCATACCTGCTAGTGCCTCAATCTTGGCCTTCGCAGCTCCAGAACCATGGGAAATAAATTTCTGTTGCTGATAGGTCACCCAGCTTACAGTGCTTTGTTACAGCAGCCCAATGAACTCAAATGGTTTCTTTGGACTAAACGGGTTAAAGTGTTCAGTGCTCAACACAGAGCTCGGAACACACTAAGTGCTCTGGAAACATTCGCCATTATCATTCCTGCTATTACTACAAAAACAAGGATCATTTTCTTTGGCCTGTTGTTTTCCTTCACACTCTTTCAGATTTGCTACTTACAGGGTTAGAATGCAGCACGGTGAAGAACTCTGGGCTGATGAGGAACTTCACGGGGGGAGACTGTAACAGCAACGTGAGCCTGGATCTGGAGGTAGAGTGAGGCAGGATGTTCTCCCGTCGGAAATCTAGACAGGGAAGACCACAGAGGCTGTCAAGGAAATCTTCCTACGATGTGAAAACTATCTACTCACTTCAGTCTGTATTTTAAAAGAACCATAGGATACCTACATCATGTGCTATCATTTTAATCCTCCAATGCTTTTTTCTTTGCCGCAAATTCATACATAAAACACGACTGTTCTTAATTACACTAAAATTTAGTCACGTAATACTTCTAGTCACTATTAACATTTTAATGCATTCTTATGTGTTTTAAATGATCTGATTCTTTTTCTAATATCCCACAGATCAAGAAATTAAAGTAATTTATATTCTACTTGGGTTTTGTGATTTCTTTCTTAATATTAACTAAAAGTTGAGGATTAGAAGAGGTTTCTGGTGAATTCTGTTTTTTGAGTTGGATTACCAGATCTTACTGAAGAGAAAAAGTTCTCCAAAAGAAAAGCCTCATCTGTTGGGAAACCTTAGTTGTTTCTTTTTTGACTTTTATGAAATTACAAAAACAAAGCCCAAAGCTCTTACCTGCACTGGCTTGGTGAAAGTCAGCTTCCTCCCCTGCCCCATCGATAGCATTGGTATTTTCCTCAGGCCTCTCATTGGTCATGGTTCTGCGGATACTCTGATATCTAAAATCATGAGCCTAGAGTTACATTCCAGCAGCCTTCAAAAGATGGGACTCAACTGCTCCCCAAGAGTCTAGAATTTTTCACTATCTTCTCGGCTTCAACTATTTCCTCCTCCAACCCCCATTCCCTGGACTTCTTGGCCATCTGCTGTTTAAATTACACTGCATTAAATTTCTTCTGTCCATTGTTTGGGGAACATTTTCCTGGCAAATTAATAACACTAAAAAAATTCTGTGGCCCTTAACCAAAGAAAAGTAAATTCCTATATTGTTAAAGGGAAAAAACCCTTTATGTTCCATAGCAGTTAATTCTTGAAAAAGAATAACTCATCTAAAAAGCTTAGGTTGATAATAATGAGAAGCCACAAATAAAGATTCTAGAGACTAGAAAAGATGTTTGGCTTTAAACAGCAAATATATATGTTCTGCTTTACTAAAAATCAAGGCTTGGGTTGACAAAAGAGGTCATATTTATGTATTTGTTCTCTAGTTTCCAAACAAGGTATATATGTGGGTATTTTTTTTTTTTAATCAAGAGAAGTCCAGTTGAAGTCTGGGAATCAAAAGAGGTAATAGCTACACTTTAATGACAGGACACCCAAAGATCAAAGAGACAACCATGTCTTCTACTTTGTGCCAGGTAAAAATTAGCCCAACCACAAAATACAACAGTCACAGCAAAATGCTCATCCTCACCGCCGGTTCAGCTGCTCCATTTGCTGTATGGAGTTAGATCTCTGCAGCACCTGCGGGGCTGGGGGAGCTGTCGGTCGCTGCCACGTTGTGGTTCTGTTTACGTGATCCACGTAGAAGATCCTGCCGTGGCTGTCAATGCGTGCCTCCCAGTCTAAATAGCAGTGAGGCACCGAAAGGAATTAGGAGGAGGAGCTGAGACCATTAATTGGGTTCATTAAGTTCGGCACATGTTTTCTTTCTCTGACATGCTATAATCTGAGACTAATAACATACATCTCACCGCACTATCCCATAGTTCTCCCCAGTCCATTCCAGAATCTGTTGTGACTGATTATTAAGCTAGTATTATCCTGTGTGTATAATACCAGTACCTCAAATAATCTTTACATGTAGAGAATCTTTCCAAATTTGCCCACTATGCTCACCCTTCACATATGAGCCTCAGCATTTAAAAAATATATGTAGTTGGTTTCATTTCACTTCAGATATTCACATCAAAATGGCTATTGATGTTTATTTTCACCAAAAAAACTGATTTCTCCATGTCTTTTCTAGCTTCAACGAAAACCTCATAGCTGGAAACTTCCACATGCATATTCATGCACAATTGTAGTAAATTTAGTCCTCAGGAAAAAATAACTAAAATAACTATGCTCGCCTAGTGATGAAACAGTATCATTATCTACAAACTTCTATTTGCACTTCTCCAAAGAAGACTGCATTTTCAGAGCAAGGGCAATTTCTTGCCTTCCAACTTCAAATAAACATAACGTTTTAACAGATTAATTTTATTTTTAAGTGTGTTAAATCTTTCTAGAGAAATACACAAGTGAATGTTCAGAAGGCAGACTGGTCTTCAGAGTCAGACACCCCACCTTTGTGACTCTCTAAAAGGCCATTCCCCTACTGAAATCCACAGAGCATGAGCTGATCTTTTCAAAAGGCAAAATTTTGAAACTTATTACACGTGGGAAGGGTAATTTACACAGGAAACATGAAAACAGCAGAAATCTATTCTTTAACCAGGAAAGTTCTTTATGCATTTATATTTTTGTGTAAGTTATTTCTTGAAATTAATAAGCATTTTTCTCCTGACACATTCAATTATCTCAAAACTGTCCATGTGATCACATGCTTATCAACAGACACAGTGGGGTTAATCCTGGAGACCAGGAGAAGGGCATATTTTCTTCTGACCACCTATGGCATTGCTCTGTAAGGGAAGAGGGCAAGTTTACCAACAGCGTCCTTAGGACGGTTGGAAAGACCTGCATAGTGGAGATCAGCCTGCACCAGACCATCGCTGAAGGCCATCGCCTTAGCTGGGAGCAGAAAGACATCTTTTGTTGATCTAAGCACATTGTAATGTATGACAAATGGCAAAAGAAAGAGGAATTGGGCTGAACAAAAGCACCACACAGACAGTAAACAACTCAATGCCATTCACGCTCCAAGGTAACACAGACTCTTCCATGAAACGGCCTGCCAAATGTGAATTCTTCGGGCACTACAGTCCCATCAATAAGACATTTTCAAAAGACTTCATGCTCAGCCTGTTGATATGCTCACAAATAGCAAGTACATTAAAGCATCTTCAGGAACCATTTTTCAAAACACTTTGACGTATTTCACTGTTTTGCTCTGCTCCTTGCATGCTTTTCCATCTCAAAGATTCTGGGAACCAATTACCCCTATCTCATTCCTTTCTCATTAGAGTCAGGGTAATTCAGGCACATAGACATCAAATCAAATGCACATGAAAAGAAATGAACAATCCTTCTCCAAAGAATGTTTACAGGAGCCCCAATTTAAAAAATGTAGAATAGGTCAATTCAGGATAAAAAAAATAAGAGACCAACTAGACAAACTAAAGGAAACAGAGAGAGGAGATGCTGCCAAACTCCCAAGATTAGATTATTACTAAAATTTGGCTCTCAATTTTCTGGCAGTTATGGCAGAAAAGAAAACACATTGTTGCATACTTTCCATTTTCTGACAAAAACAGTGAAAAAAAAATTCTCAAAGATGGAATTTTTTCCTGGAACTAACAAAGTAGGAATTTACCAAGTGAGGTATGACTGTGGCTTGCTTGAGGTCTATGTGTAGCAAAATGGCGAGGTGGAAGAGAGAACAGCCAAATAAATGTGTCTTGCACATAGCATGTAATAAATGAAAAAAATAATTTAAAATGACACAAAGCCACATAAAAGAATGATTCTTGTATTCACCTTCCACAAAGGCCAGTAATCACCTTAATTTATAGTTCAATAAAGACCTTTCAATGTGCAATGGGGAGAACAAGAAAACAAAGACCAAAAATTTGCTTTCTAAGGTCATGGAACACTGAATGCATATTAAAATTATCCCTATCAAATATTGTATCTTCACACTGATGTAATTACTCAAGTCCCCATAAAGACAAATTCTATAGTGCCGATTTCAAGTGAATGCTTGACTCTGAAATCAGGAAGGGCTGTTATGCTATTGGTTTATCCATGAACTACGTATCCACTTCTACCCACACTGTTGATATCATTCTACCCAGGCAAAGGTAGCAGAGGTGCCTGCAGTAAGGTTAGCTCTCTGTTGTACCTATCAAAGTTACTTCGTTGAGTACAACTGCTCCAACATCTTATATGTCTTTATATCGGGCCTGGTTTGTTTTTGGTATAAGAAAGCATATGAAAACTCATTTCATAGCATCAAAGTTTCTTTCAGATAGACAATGCTAAAATGAGATAGGCAGTTAGAAGACTGGGGACTTAACATTTACTTCCTTGTCTTGCTACATTGTCAAATAGGTTATATAATCTGGGTGCAGTGAAAATGAGAGCAATGTTTGGGGGGGTTGGGGTATGTGTGTCTGTCTGTGTCTGTTCTGCACTGAACTGGAAGATAGAAGGCCTGATATCTGGCTGTGGCTTGTCACACTTTCACTATAAGACCTTAAAAAAAGTCACTTCACCTCTATGAATCACAGTTTTGAAAAATTAGAGGACACAATCAACTGCAAAGGTCCCTTCCAGTTCTAGTATTCTATGAATCTATAAAATGATACCCATTTTATTATATTAGGTTCAGCAAGAACTTAGCAACATTTTATGTCTAGGCTAGCCTTAAGGGCCAGGAGCTTTGAGTCCCCGAGGGACAGGGCTCCACTAACATCTGCCAATTCTATTTTAGCCATGACAGCTCCAATGTTATTGTTGTGTATACTGGTGTTCCACATAATATTTCATTTGCATAAATAACTTCATGACAATAATAAGGTTTGAAAACTATTACCTAGAGAAATGTTTCTCAAGGCTGGTGGGACTCTGACAACATGTGCCAGAATCACTTTGAGGATCAATAAAAATGCAGATTTCTATGATGTGCCCCAGGTCTTCAGAATCGGACTATCTGAAGCTACAGCTCAGTTATCTGCATTTTTAACAACCTTCTCAGCTTATTCCTAGACACACTAAACTTTGAGCAGCACTGACATAAATGAATAATAACTTAAAACGGTAGCTAATTTGCTGGACAAACCCACGAAGCAAATGCCAGATTTCTCAGAGACCATGAAATGGAGGCTCACTAGAAACTTAACCTCAGTGGCTGGGCATGGTGGCTCACACCTGTAATCCCAGCACTTTGGGAAGTCAAGGCGTGCGGATCACCGAGGGCAGGAGTTTGAGACCAGATTGGCCAACGTGGCGAAACCCTGTATCTACTAAAAATACAAAATTCAGCTGGGGGTGGTGGCGCACACCTATAATCCCAGCTACTCAGGAGGCTGAGACAGGAGAATCACTCGAACCCAGGAGGTAGAGGCTACAGTGAGCTGAGATCATGCCACTGCACTCCAGCCTAGGTAACAGAGTTGGATTCCATCTCAAAAACGAACAAACAAACAACAAACAAACAAACAAAACCTAAACCTCAGCCTAAAATCCAGGAGCAAGTGGACTCTTAGACACCCTAAGACTTAAATATAAATAGGCCCTTTTAAGTGGCTGGACACTAAGGGAAAGTCGGAGAATTAGAAAGTGGATAAAACTACTCCAAGGCTGCTGTCACAGCACTGGTCTCCTCAGCAGGGAACAGAGGCAGGTAGAAGAGGTAAGGTCGTTAGAGTTTTCAGTTTTTAAAATCAACATATGCCGGAAGAGGGTAGGATTGTTCCTATCATCCCTCGGCTCATCTCATCAGCCTTTCCCACTCCCTTCAGACCAGACCTCGGTCTCCACTGCACCACTCGGCTCATGATCAGATGAGCTGTGAATACATCTCAGTGGATGCTGATATTGGGAAGTCAACAACTAAACGGCATGAATTACAACATATTAGAGGTGGGAAGGGGGTGGGCTATGGGCAGGGTTTTGAATTGGTTATCACTGGATTTAGTAAAATCAAGCCCCTGAATGTTGTGAAGTAAATGTATAAATCCACTATAAAAAACTGCAATAACCACAGGTATCATCACCAAAATGACGAGATGATTAAGTTCTAATGAACTAAAGGTACTTTCAAGGAAAATTATAAGCTTTGTGATAAATGACAGATGACAGTGTTTAAAAGATTATTTTTTTCTTATTTGAACACTGAAGGAAGTAAAATTCCATTTGTATAAAGTATAAAAGTAGGCTAAACTTATCTATGACTTTAGGAATCAGAACGGTAGGCCCATTTCCCCATACAGAGTGGCGGACAGTGATTGAAACGGGGTACAAAGGGGACTTCTAGAGTGCTGATGGTGTGGGCTGCCATGTGTGTTTAGTAGAAAGAATTCAGCAGGCCGTATATGCTCTTTTCTGCTATTTTATTTGAACAAAAAGTTTTTTAAAAAGTCAAGTAGTTGTATATTTGGCACTTTAATCTTCAATTTTTAATAAGGTAGCTTTTTAGATTGAAAGTATCCATTTTTTTTCTCAAAACAAAGTTGTAAGCTTAGAGAATAAGAGCCCCTAATCCTAAATGTAGTAGAAACTCTAAGTTTAGATTAATTATACTTTTCAGATTCACTGCATGGTCTTAGGCCTTCATTTAAAAAAACACTTTAATAATGAAAGTGTACAACCACACAAAAATGATAAATGTTCCCCTATAGTTGTCCAGAACTACCCATTTGAACCCCTCACGTAAGTAATAGACTAGTCCTAACAATATGCAACATCTTGGATCCTATCGGAGTCCACTAACCCACACTGTTCATTCTGAATTCTAGTCCTATTCCTACAAAAACTACCATTTTGGGGGAAAAACGTTTATACAACAATTCCATATTGTCTCCAACGCAGCAATGGGTTAAGTCACAATTACACTGGAATCAATAAGAGAAAAAGAAAATAGTTTTTCAGAGGGGCTGGGCTAGTGATTCTTTTTTCACTCATCTTAATGCTAAAAAGAACAACAGTTGTCATGCCAATAATATTCTAGAGGGCTTCAGCCTTGAACTACCTCTAGCTGCCAGGACCATCAGTAACATCAGAATGAGAAGATACAGCAAATTCTTAAGGCATTCTGTGCATAACTGAGTCCAAGCTACTTCCCTGGGAGGCTCTCAACAGTGTCATGCTGCCTCCAAGGCCTGGAACTTTCTTGTTTTTTACGAATCATTAGAATATCTCTCAACTAGAGCTGGTGTTACACAAGCCACAAGGCCACAGTGCACTCTGTGTGGCCTAAGGCAAGAGTAAGATTTTGAGAACCAATTGGTAGATCATCGTCACTGCTGATCAGTCTTAGTACTAAGTCCAAGATCTGTTTCCCTTCTTGAGATGGGAGAAATAAGAATGGAAAAAGAAGAAAGCAAACAAGTAAATCCCTGAAAATACGATGAAAAGGAGCTAAAATAACAAGAACAACAATAATAATGATAAAGAAAAAGAAAAAAAGAATCAAGCCCAGGCACAGTGGCTCTCACCTATACTCCCAGCACTTTGGGAGGCCAAGGTGGGAGGACAGCTTGAGGCCAGGAGTTCAAGGCCAGCCCTGGCAACACAGTGAGACTCCTCTACAAAACATAACAACATAAAAAAACCAGCCAGGCATGATTATGCTCGCCTATAGTCCCAGCTACTCAGGAGGCCCAGGCAGGAGCTTCACTTGAGCCCATGAGTTTGAGGCCGCAGTGCACCATGATCATGCCACTGTGCTCTAGCCTGGGTGACAGAGCAAAAAAAAAGAATCAAGAATGGCGGCCACCAAAGCTCAAACTATACTGCTTCAGTAGCTTGTCCCTAGGGTAGAAAGAAAGTGACCTGCACAGAGAGGAAAGGTGCTGCTGGGTCTAATACAGATGCTGAATACAACACATCTATCTGGACTACAACATGTTGGCTCAAACCACTGCAGCCACTTCCCTACTAGGTGAGGGGCCTCCTTGAGGAGGGCCTCTTTGCATAACTCTATCCCAGAGGAAGAGAAAGCTGAGCACTTTTTGAGTCTTCTGGTGGGTCTGACCTCAAAGCACTGCAATATATTGAAGTTTCAGAGAAACCCCCAAACCCTCTGATGTGAGGCATTAGTGGTGCCCAATAAATAACATATCACCATGTAAGCCACCCTCTGCCTCAAACCAGACCTTCAGGATTTACATTCATCTACCCACACAATAGGCCCTTCCCTTCCAATCTCAGATCAGAATACCTGTTAGAGGAGAGGGAATATCTGAGACTCTGTCTCAACTTTTACTTGCATGAAATCTTAAACAAATTACTTAATTGATCTGGGCTTCAGTTTCTGCAACTATAAAATAAAAGAATCAGATTAGCTGACTTCTATGCAACAACCTATAAATTACAGACAAGACCTGCTTCACCTACCTCGCAAAATTATTGAAAAAACAAAAAATAAAGGAAAGCATGCAAAAGCATGCTTTGTAAAGTGTAAATCACCACAAAAATGAACTTATAATAACTGACAGTGTTAAAAATCACAACTGTTAGCCTTAAAATTCAGCCAGGTCATTTAAGAGATGGGCCTGTCTGCACGATCCAGCCGACACCCCTAGCTGAGCCTCAGAAGCCACAAGACACCACAAAGTGTAGATGCCACAGCTGTAAGTCAGATGTATGGCCAGAGGTAGTAGCAGAGTTGTCCAGTTAGAAAAGGAGGGCAGGGACCTAGCTGAGGTGAGGACAGACAAGAAGCAAGGGCAGCCAAGCGATTACCACTGTCACAAGGACGAGACACACATGGGAATGGTTGACAGAGCTGAACAGCAGTCAGGTATGTTCAGACCACAATCCACAACCTAGCCATGAGAAGACACATCCCCAAATGTGCAAGTTGCTTGGTCCTATAACACGAGTGTATGAGTGTGTGTGTGTGTGTGTGTATAACTAATATTTTTAGAGGGAGGCATCTTTACTTCTGAGTTTTTAAAATATAAAAACTCTGTTTATATTTTACAAAAAAAATGTTATTTATCAAGCATTAAATAAATTAGCACAGAGAAGTGTTTCTTAGAGGGCACACTGTCGAATTTTGGGTGGGACACTTCTTAGTTGTATCCGACTGTCTCACCATTGCAGGATGCTTGATACACTGGCCTCTACCCACTAAATGCCAGTAGCACCCTTCAACCACTGTTACACTGAAAGGCTACCCACCCCGCCTCAACTCTAAACATCGCCTAGTGGGTGGCACCCCCTGCCACCACTGAAAACCTCTGAATAAAAGGGAATACTTCTTAAGAATTTTCCTCTTGTTTGTCAGTCACTGATTAAATATGATGAGTCACTAAGTTGCCTTTACTTTTGCAAATACATCAACTCATTAAAAGAAACTGCCAATTGTAAAAAAAAAAAAAATTTCCCAAGATGTATCTACAGGTGTAATGCAAACACCAGTATTTAAACAATACATAGAGATATCAGAAACAGTGGTCATAATTTCAGCAGGAAAGTATCTGTCTTTATTAAATACAATCAGGAGACCAAACTTACATAGCAAAAATTACAGCAATTGGATGTGGCTAGGAAGACGTGATTTATCAATGCACTTCTGCAATGCTACTGTCCAACACTCTGAAACTCTAAATGACTATTAATCTGTATATACATAAAAATAAAGCTCTCCCAGAACTCTCTCCTAGTGTTCCAAATTTGTTTTGCTCCAATTATACCTAAATATCTTCCAGGAACATTTTACTTTTTTGACTCATCTTTTCTCTAAGGGTTTACCAAATGTGTTATCAATAAGGAAGTTTTCTGTGGCCCTCTCGGGTCCCTGGGCCCCTCTACCTGCCTAAGATGACATAAGGTTAATTAATCTCTCAGTCCATTTTATTTTAAACTGCTTAAAATATGTTTCCTATGAGTCACAGCCCTTAGTTATCCAACTAAACAAACAAGGGAAAGATCTGTGCCCAAAATAATTTCAAAAAGATTAAGGCGATATTTGGATAAATTCTCCACAGTACCATTCAGCTCTTTTGTCGGTACTTGCCAGACTAACCACTCAGAATTGTAACCCTTTAAATTCGTCCCCTCTCTTCTTTATGTCCCACCATTTTTAAAACACAGAGGAACCCAGGCATCAGCCTCTTGTCATGATCACATATAAGATGGGTAAGTGGAGGGGGGGAGCAAGAAGGAAAGGGGTAAGGCAAAAGGGTGTACCTTACAGTGTTTTTTTTAAAAGCAATGTTTACCAGGCTTTATCAATATTCGTCAAAATGCATTGCTCTCATAGAGCTACATCTCTTTAAAGAACTGTCGAAATTTACATACGAGTTTACATTTCATCTGGATTATGATTGGCTGAGGGTATCACTCATACCTTTAACACAGGTTATGTAACTATATCCCAGCATCCCTAATCCTCCACCATCTCTCCTTTAAGTGCTACGTGTTTTCTGAAAGTGAAATAAATGAAATGTCTTTCAAATCCCCAGATAACTGTCATGTCCCAAATAAGTAGTAGACTAATTTCTGAAATTAACAATACTTCCCTGCATATCCCTAAGGAAAAATATCAGAACCTTGTGCTTAATGATTTTAAACGCTGTAAGTGAACAGAAAGGCAGTATATTACATAGAGTGAGGTTTTTCTAAGAGAGTGTACCAATTTGTCTATTAGCTGATAGAACATTCATGCTGTGGTTAGGCATAATTTTAAAAAATTCTGTTATGCACCCAATTTCCCAAAACATCTGGATCTACCTCCATTATTATAGTGTTTACCCCATGGGCAGCGCAGGGTTTACAGCTGCCCTTTCTTTCAGCAGAATGGTGCCAGAGAAGAGTCATTAGCCTAGCACGTCCCAGACTACACCTGCTATGCTAAGTGGCAGCCCCCAGATTCCTTCCGCTTGAAGACCACGTATCCATCTTTTAAGACTCATGGGAATGGATCTGCCTGTCACCTTTCACCCTTTGATTAAGGTGGGCCCTTTGAACTAACAGGTCCTCACTTGGTGGGAGAGCCTCGTCCACCCTCTGGTACCGGCTAACATCCTGGCGCACTGAAGGTAGTGATCGCAGTGGCTGGTGGCCGTTGGCTTGAGAACCTAGGATTAAAGGTAGAAAGTTACCAGGTATTGTTTTCTCTTTCAGTATCAAAACAGACTCTATATAAAAACCTAACATAAATTCCAAGGTTAGTTTCTTTTCTCTGTTTAGTCTCATTTCCCATATGAGGACCTAGAAACAAAAGAAGAGAATAGGAGGTGAATGCTTAGAAGCAGGCTTCCTGAAGAACTGTCCTCTGCATGTATCCCTCCCCTCCTGCGGCTTCACTTCCTCATCCCTCACCCACAATGGCCTCTGTCCTGGCCATGTGCTAATGTTTCAGGGTCACATGGTGGCTACGATATAATGAAGGAAACAAAATTAAAAAAAAAAAAAAAAAAAAGAGGAGGAAGAAAAGAAGGGATCATGTAGGTAGAAAAATAAATTACAGAATAAGAAAATCATTCCTATTTTTGAGTTATGCCAGCCAGACATATGAAATTGCTCTTTGATTTTTAATGCATCCTTATAGGGCATTTTAAAGTAATCATTCTAGAGAGCCACATTCACTGGGAGTAATACAAATTTCAGGTGTAAATTTGTATCCTTGGATACAAAAACAGCTTATTCTCCAAGTCAGAATGCATCACCTAACTTAGTAGACATTACTAAATTGTAGAAGACAAAAATATTACCTTTGATGCATAGCATATGTTAATCTTCCACTGTGAAATTTTAGAAAGGAGGAGTGATCTCATAACCTTTGCAGATTACACTAAGGCTGAAGCTGCCCGCCTGTGTGGTTGTGTATCTACAGACCCAGGTTCCAAAAGAGACCCATTATTTAAGTGTGAAGACTGCTGTTTAACAGGCCTGTTACTTCAGCAGCAGAAAAGCCATTTTTTAAAAGAGCACTGAACTTGAACTCAAGCCCATCTGGACGCAAATCATGCTGCCTTCTTCCTAGCTATGTGATGAAGTTCCTCGGTCTCCCCACTCTGAAACAGAAGGCCTAATCTAGAGGAAGGGTTTCAGCCGCCCACACATTTGTTACCTGTTTCCTTCTCTTCCTGGCCCTGTTTTCAATCGTGCCTCTCTTCCCCTGCTGAACCTCAAGGTGAGGAATTCAGGTAATATGCAACCTGCGGCCTTGTTTAGATTGAGGGGAAAACTACAGAACTTCTCTCTGCACAGCTACGCTCGAGCCAAAAGCCACAGTGGTGTCCATATCCTACCTCCAGTAGCGCCCTCCTCCTGGGCAGTTGCTCCTTCACAGGTGCCTTGGGCCTCCCCAGCACTGCCCTCTTCTTGGGGAGGGCTCTCGGCAGCAGCTGCAGCTCCCTCCAGGCTCCCCCTCCGCTGCCAGACCTCCCCCAGCTCCTCCTGGTCAGGTACAGTGGCCGATTCTGCCCCTGGCCCTTCCTCCTCCCCACTGGGCACCTGTACCACAGGTAAAGAACCAGCAGTGCACACGGAATCCTGCGACCCTTCGGCAGGGCCGCTGCTGGTGGGCTCTGCTGCACAGGCTCCGTCTTCCTCCTCCTGAGAAGAGAAGGCTGGGGTTTCAGGAAACCTTGCACTCTCAAGAGAGGAGCACCGCGTCTCCACAGAGGACAGCTGCGTGGTCACACTCTCATTGCAGGAGCTATCAGCGCATTCCAGGTCACTCTCTCCCTCGGGCCTGGTGCTGGCTTCGCTCACACTCTCTGTCCTGGCAGGATCACTGGGTTCTGTTTCAGAGGACACCTGGGAAGGCTCGGAGCCCTGATCGAGAGACTCGGTCTCACTGACGGCTCTTCGGCTTCCTCCTGAAGCATCAGAAGTCCCCGTGTCTGCCCCACTTGTGGGCTGATCTACCTCTTGAGAGCCACACAATTCAGCACTGGCCTGGTCAGCACTGGGTTGAGACTCTGGGCCGCCTTCACCTTCCTCTGGGGCTGGGCCTGCAGGTAAGGAGCTTTCTGCAAGCTCTGGAAGATTTTCTGGCTTATCCTCCAAGGAAGTGGCTTCGTGTGTGGAGGCGTCCTCATTCTCAACAGGGTTGTCCTCCAGCTTTGTCTGAGATGTCAGGCTTCCATCATCAGCTCTGGATGCCCTGCTAAACATGATCAGGCCTCCCTCCTCCTCCAAGGAAGATGGGTAACCCAGGTCTTGCTGGAACTCGTGATCTTCTTCATCTGAGTCAATATGAAGCATGGCATTGAGTCTTGTGTCGGTGGGAAAACTACTCCTCAGTTTCGGAGAGGCGCCCATGGACCTCTCAGAGCAGGTCGCTGTCCCTGGCCTGGAGTGGCCGTTGTGTTCGATAGCATCTAAGTAATCATTGAGTGAATCCTGACGTCCTCTGGGAGGTGAGGTCCTTGAAGAAGTGGAGGTTAATTCCTCGGTGTCTATTTCCAGTGTGGAGCTAGTCCTGAATGAATGTTTGGGGGCCCCATCGGCAGCGCTGTCCTCAGAAACTGGCCCGTTAGAGCACAACTGGCTGTCGTGATGGCTCCCTGGCATGTCCTCGTCATCGGAAGGGCTACCTAAGTCTCCATTCACAGAATTGACTCCAAGTATTGTGCCAACAGCTTCTGGAGAGGCATCTGAATGAGAAAACAGCATTTCTAAAAATTAACTAGAAATAACAAATGAACATTTTCTGACCTACTTGCTTTGCCACCATTAAGTTCAAAGAAATCAGTCATTCCACTGAGGGCTTTCTACTGACTTGCTGAGATTCACCACTCACTACTAAACGAGGAGACTGCTAGTCGGTTTGGCACAGGAGCTAAATATGTTAGTATGGCTGAAAACTCTACAGCCCAGTTTCAAGATGTAGGCATCAATCTAAGAGACATTTTTGGGCAAACAGGCTTTCGTACTTGCTCAGAAAATTTCAGCAGGTAATTGTTTGACAGTTATTTTACTTTCAAAACAGAACATGAATTCAATTCTGTTCAGAAGCAAACTGACAATTGAGTTAGGTTTAACAAGTTTTTCCTATAGCAATGTATTCATACAGATATACTGATATCTCACCTTCATGAACAGAAGATGTAACCTCCACTTTAAACTGGAGGTACCCACTCACGTGGTCAGCTGGAAGCCTTCTGCCAAGGTTGTAGCTGAGCATCTGATCACTGTAAGAAGAGAAATGCTGCTTTCATCCTGACTACACTGGAGTCAGCCTTCGCCTTCTTTCCACAGGCCACCCCCCCAAATCCCTCCTATCTCTCTTGAAACTTTCAGACTCACAAGAACATTAAAGGCTCCAAGCACATTATAGTCCAATGTAATATTATTCATTCACACAAATGGAACACTTATAAACCCCGGGATAAAAGGAAATGTTGTCCTAAGAAAAATTATTATTAAGAGCATAAGGTATCACACGCTATGTGAATATTTTTAAGGACACTGATTCACTCTCTCACTTTTAAGGGGTGACCAGGGAAAGGACATTTTGAAGGTCATAAAGGAGTTGTGAAAGGCCTCAAGTTTTAGGGGTTTTTTGACTCGGGCGTAAAAGGGGAGAGGGCCTGTTTCCTCAGCATTTAGCACAACAGGAAGCTGGTTCTAAAAGGACACTTGCAGCTAAGGATTATCACCCAACACAGCACGTAGGGCACTGTGTGATACCCTGAAGAACAGGAGCTGGGAGTTAGGGGAAAGAAGTACAAGAACACAAGAAGGAAAGGGCCCTTCATACCCAAGACAGCAGCCCTGGCTGTGTGATGGGGAGAGGGCCACTAAGCTCTCCTTCCTCGCCTGTAGAGTAAGAAGGCTGGAGCTGCTGGCCCTCCCTGCTGGGGAGCCTGGCCTATCACTGATTCTCAGGGTGCCTTGTAAGCAGTGCTGATGGGATGGTTGGCAAAGTCAGATGTGCCACTATGGTGGGGTCATATCCCAGATCTGGAAGCAGGTTCAGTTTTTGCCTTGCCTGGGCCCCGGGCTCGAGGCCGCCTGCCTCCTCAAGAATGGAGCTGTCCATCTGTTTCAAGTGTGACTCTTTATCAAGTCAAATGCAGTCATTTCATTTTCTTGCACACAAGCAACAATCTTATTCTGAATTAAATGACTTATTCTTTTTTTTTTTTTTGAGACAGAGTCTTGCTCTGTTGCCGAGGTTGTCCAGGCTGGAGTATAGTGGTGCAATGTTGGCTCACTGCAACCTCCGCCTCTGGGGTCAAGCAATTCTCCCAGTTTCAGCCTCCCGAGTAGCTGGGATTACAGGCGCCTACCACCATACCCAGCTAATTTTTTTGTATTTTTGTAGAGATGGGGTTTCGCCATTTTGGCCAGACTGGTCTTGAACTCCTGACCTCAGGTGATCTGCCCACCTCGGCTGACCAAAGTGCTGGGATTACAGGCATGAGCCGCCGTGCCTGCCAACCTATTCTTAATTAAGGAAAATCATCAAAAGGATAGTGCCAAATCACTCCACCTCTGCCCTCTAATGGCTATTTCAGAAGGAAGACACCATGTTTCTTCTATCTACCGTTTGCTCCACTGTACAGTTTACAGCCTCTAGTCAGTGATGCATTATTAATTTGCATAACTTGTTTTTGGTCTTCTCTATCTCCTCAGTATGACTTACTACTTTACTCACAACTTACAAAAAGCTCACGAAAAGAAAAGACATTAATTACACATTAACTAAATTTTAAGAGTATGTCAATGAATAAATTTTAATTGCTTGAATGAATGTATATGTCTATGAGTTTTATCATAACACTTCCTCAAGTCTAGGTCTTGTTTTAAATGGCTCCAAAACAAGATTGTTTCTGTTTTTCAAGAGTAACGAGTTCTCTGGATGGAATTAATCAGGATAAGATAGGCATCAACCTGACCTTAGAATTCTGCCCTAGGGAGAAAGTTTTATAAAAAACTCCAATATACGGAGAAACAATCAAACACTATGAGATTTGACACTGAAATGTTAATGGTGGGTACCTCTTGGAAAAGATAAAGATGCAAAAAAATGTATATAATTAAAATAAACTACTTTTTGTCAAGTATATTTTAGTAAGTGTAAGGACATTTTTATTTTTAAAAGAATTGTGTTACTACTTCTTACCAGTCTGAAAAGTCCTAGGAGTACCAAGTTTCATTTCATTTTTTCCTATACGAACTAATCTCAACAAGATCCCCAAAGGTAAGGGCTGATTACCCGATAGCCTGTCGCTCCAGCAGCCTCTGGACTGGAATAGTTAGTTTCCCCAGAAAACGCTTGATGATGGGACGGCTCTTGGCAAATTTGTCTTTAATTTCAATTTCTAAGACATCAGTAAGAAGTGCAAAAAAGGAATATTTCTGAAAACACAAACAGATAACATGCTGGTTTAAAAGAAAGACAAATATGATACTGTATCATTTTATTTGTATAGGAAATGGTATCTCTTAAATTCTAACAACATAGAGTTCCACATAGCTAGAAATAGCTGCAGCTACTGTCAATCCTTTATTCACTCAGAAGCAGAAGCATTCACCATGACTAAAAAGCAGCAGTCAAAGATCTGTATGACAAAAGAAGCCCTCTCAGTCAATCATGCAGCCCTTCCTAGTTTCACAGTTTTAGGAGATGTTATCAAATATTAAGTTATGCACAATGCAATTTTAGTACTCTCTACATTTATTGTATCTCAATTCTTTGATATTTAATATCTTGTTATAGAATGGTTTAGAATTAACTAGTATATTTGATTGACAATTTGAATTCCTAATCTCATGAAATTCTGAAGTTGCAAAACATAGTTTAAAATACTCCTCCACTTAGTGGTTAAAATAGGAACATCTGCAGAATACTGTGGTTTCCCTGATAAATGTTAAAACAATGTTCAAATGGAATTTTTCCTTAAGTTTAAAAGGCACACAGGGTTATTTCTTTCTTCTGGGACAGAAAAATAAAAGTATGAAGTTAAGATAGGTTTTGTTATTTTCATTTTAAGAATGCCACTGGGGAAATTTGGATTGGACATTAATAAGATATAAAATAAATATGAAGAGCTTTACTCACTTACAGAGACTTTTACATATATTATCTTCACTTTATCTTTACAATGATATAATTTTCTTTTTAAAGATGGGAATCTCAGTATAAGTAAAGGATGGTGCCAGGAATCTAACCTAAATTATTTCACTGCTTCCCTGAGAGTATCCATCAACTACAGTGATGTGAACAGTGTTAGCCAACTTTTCACTTAGGTGCCTCTAGGTTTATCTAGTCGTAACAATTAAGGTTTTCCAAAGGACCATGCAATTTGGCAGTCTGCTTAATGGAAAAAAGTACTTGTTTAGAATAAAAAAGCCGAGTTTAAGCCCCACTTCTGTCTCTGAATACCTAGTCCCATAAACACCTTAAGCTTCAATTTCTTAATCACCAAAATTAAGACATAATAATCTCATCCTTTGTGCCTCCCTTTCAGGCTTGCACTGGTGACATGGTCAAAAATTTTGCAAATTTAAAATGTTAGGAAAATAGTTACTGCTTGTTTCATCATCATATCTATTATGTGCCTTCTGGAATCATATTGAGATATATTTTTATTTCTTCTAGGCTTTGAAATGCATTAGACTAAGTGGTATGCCCTTAATAGTTTTTTACCATGATAGATCATTAGTAGTTTCTTAAACCACGCATAAGAATACAAGCCATATTCAATATCCAAAACCATAGGAACCGCCCAGGAGAAATACCTTGCTGTGTTGGCAAGTCTCAAACAACCATATCTTTTCTCCAATTGGTTTTAGATCCCCTGAATACCTCTCTCCAATTAAATATTTCTATAACATTGTTAGAACATATTGTTGTCGTTAAATATTGAGGGTATGATCTAATTAACTGCGTAACTCCTATGCCAGCCCAGAAACATTCTCACACTAGTTATGTAAAACATACCTCAGATCTCTGAGAAATGGAGGGACAGCTCAAGCTTTGCTCACTAGATAAGAAGTGTCTGTTTGTTCATTCTCTGACTTTCCATAGTTCAAATGAGAAAACCCTTTGCTTGATTTCACTGATATGGTGCACTAAGATGACTGGTAGCATACTGTAGCTGTGAGGAAGTCTAAAATACCATCAACACAATCTGGCTTCACGCAGGATGATGACTCCTTGAATGGCTCATCTAATTAACGAAAATCTAGAAATTCATAAAACATTTGCCAAAGCCCGTAGAGAGAGAAATTCCTTTAATTTGTACTAAATGTATGCTACAACAAAATATCAAAATTTTAAAGAAAAACACGACCAGTATTGCTGATTTTTCCTCTTGCCTCAGGTCCCACTAGGACTCTACAAGGCAATGTTACTGATCCTATCCTTACTTCAAATTTTCATATTTTATTCATGAACTTTTTGCATTAATTGTGAGTTTTAAAAAACTGCATTAGGATCTTTATTTTAACAACTGAATTTTTCGGAGGGTCCTTAAATTGCTCCCCTGAAGTGACAGCTTCATTTGTCTTACCTTAGACCCGGGTCTGGAGAGGTAGGAATAGCTCATTCTCATTGTATCCCGTTCCCGAGAGAACCCCTAGTCACTTCATCAACAACCTGAGGATGCAAAAGTCCCGAGGAAAGAGACAGACTGGGCTGACTTCCTCACTGACAAGTAGGAGACCCCTAGGGATCATCTTACCTCTCGGTGCCAAATTGGATTGGTGGTGTTACTGATGATAGTGGACCGTCTCTCCTGCCCATGGTGGGCACAGGTGGGGAAACTGCTCTTCTTTCCTGGCTGAATTGACATCTTAAGATAAGGGTCAGGATTGAAGAACATCCCTTTCTTTAGCCCAACTGCCCTAAGATCTTTAAAGAAAGAGGGAGAAGGAGGGAGGGACAAAGAGAAAGCAGGAGGGAGGGAGGAAAGAAAGGAGGAAGGGAGAGAACAAGGGATAGAAGAAGGAAGGATCCATATGTCCTGATTAGAACAAGCAGCTCAAAGACAATTTGTTCTTAAATAAACACACAGGAAGCTCTAAACAGAAATGACTCAGTAACACAATAGCAGTATTCACACTATGATTGCTTAGATAGGTGAAGTCAAATGGGTTATGGCAGTAATTTCAGCAGAGGGATCACCTAACAGGCCGCATAAGTGAAGCCAAACCTTTAGCACCACCTCACATCCCTAAACTGACTTTTCAGTTTTTCAGCTCCCTTTTGATTCCAACATGTGCACCTTCACCACCTTTTTCCTAGGGCAATGTAATTCGACAACCAGAATCTCAGACAATGTCATTTTTTTTTTTTTTTTTTTTGAGACGGAGTCTCGCTCTGTTGCCCACGCTGGAGTGCAGTGGCACGATCTCTGCTCACTGCAAGCTCCGCCCGCTGGGTTCATGCCATTTTCCTGCCTCAGCCTCCAGAGTAGCTGGGACTACAGGTGCCCGCCACCACACCTGGCTAATTTTTTTGTATTTTTAGTAGAGATGGGGTTTCACAGTGTTTGCCAGGATGGTCTCGATCTCCTGACCTCGTGATCCACCCACCTCGGCCTCCCCAGACAAAGCCTTGAGAGAAATACTTAGTAAGCAGTTCACTGAAAAACATGTTCCTTCATGAGAGAAAAATGAATCTTCTACATATACATAGAACTAAGTTTAATGGGAGATGAAACATCAGAGCATATATCCATTTGTACCACATTTAAAATGTCATATATATTCCATAAATACGATGAATGTTAGGGGAAATGTTTTTTGAAATGTAAGTGCTACCTGCTATTTTAAATAGCCAGTAAAGTAACTTAAACATTTGGAGAATGTCCTATAACTCACCTTAGATTCACAAATTGCTGTTTCATACTATATGCTGCTAAAAGTCCTAGCCAAAGTCCATTTAGTGAGGAGACTGTATGTTTTTCCATGGTCAGGCTAAGAGACACAAACATGTCAGGAAATAAAGCTGGCTCCACTGAGTCTTCAACATTTCTGAGAATATTGGTTTGAATAAGATACGCCTGGGAGCTAAGTCATCTTAGAAAATGCTGGAAGATTAATCTAGGGAAGTTCTGAACACGGGTTCAGAGAGAAATTTTGCATATGGCCCCTGAACCTCCACAGACCTTTGGATTACCCAGATCAGCTGGCAAACAGACCCTGGATAGTGACCCTAAATTACAGGAGGTCACCAGGGTCATCCCACACAAGCCCACTCCTGAAACACAAGGTCTTTCTTAGAAAAACAGAATTGGCCTGAAATTGCCCATAGAACCATATTCTTGAATGAGTGCTCCCAGGAGGTGGCTCACCAGTGGCCCACAAGAACTCATGGCCCAGGCACATGTGCTGAAAACACTCCAGAAGTGTCTAATGACACAGACCCGGCAGTAGAGGGGAAAGTTTTATATATATAAAAATTAAACCAAGAGCATTTTTTTTTTTTTTTTTGAGACAGAATCTTGTTCTGTCACCAGGCTGGAGTGCAGTGGTGTGATCTTGGCTCACTGCAACCTGTGCCTCCCGGGTTCAGGTGATTCTCGTACCTCAGCCTCCCAAGTAGCTGGGATTACAGGCACGCACCACCACACCCAGTGAATTTTTTGTATTTTTAGTAGAGACGGGGTTTCACCATGTTGGCCAGGATGGTCTTGATCTCCTGACCTCATGACCTGCCCGCCTCGGCCTCCCAAAGTGCTGGGATTACAGGCGTGAGTCACTGTGCGTTGAGAACACTGCATGAAATAAATAGTAAGATCTTTGATCTGAAAACCAGTAGGAGAAGGAAAAGACGGGTAAAGAATTAGATAGGTACTTCAGAGAGGCTGCCACTATCTCATTAGCCTTGCAATCCCCATTCCTGACACTTCATAAACTACGTACTCATTATTAAATGCAGAATTTGCATCTTACTGTCAATTTAATGATGCTACTTTCACTTGGTTTTCTTCAGCAGGGAACAGCTTTGAGAAGAAAAGGCAATTGCCACATTTATTTTCTTGCCTTTCTTGATTGTGTTCCCCTTGAATCCAGACAGAAGAATGAAATTTCTTTATGTATTAAATCTATGCCCAAAAAAGGGATTTCTTTGTAGTAAATGAAGAGTAACATAGACAGAAATGAATGCCACAAAGTCTGACAGAGTTAAATAACTCACAAAAAATATTCCTTTGAACAAAAAGCATTCCACCAGATGATTAAGTCAGTGTGATAAATAATATCACTGTCAGATAAGCCTGATACAAAATTTTTCCACAATGGAACACTGAACAAATAAATCTTCCTTAATAAATACAACAAACTACCAATTATTTGTAATCTGATTATTTGGTTCCCTTTATCCATCTCATTTCTGATCTTTTCTTTTTTGTCTTTTACATATGCTATTGCTCACAAATATCCACACCATGTAACAGGCCAAAGAAGGATTCAAAGTCACAAAGGTTTGACGTGTTAAATATCCTAAGTAAAGCCTTATTTGAAACACATTTAAAATATTAATGAAAATACATTTTTAATTTTAGCTGTAAAATTCAAGTATTTGTGTCCCTACCTATCCACATATAATCAACAGTGGAATATTTGCAGGCAGCCATTCTATACTGCTTAAATGCTCTCAGATAAATATTATCATCCACTGTCAGTATGCTATAACCGGATTAACTTTTTAGAATTAACATTATAGAATTGGTTTCAGCTCCTTGTCATTTCTGTATACTGTCTGCAAATGTCTGGCTATACGGTAAGAAATAAAACAGATGTTAGGTAGCTAGCCTCCATGTGAATAGAGGTGCGATGTTGGAAGAAATGTGTAAGGAAGAAGCATTTGGCTGTGCCTCAAAGCTTGCTTCCTACTTTTTAGGAAAATGTCCTAAGATTTTTAACTCACAGATGGTCATTCTCACATAGTCAGTTAATAACATCCCATCTGGAGTCAAAACCAATAAGCATGTGTCATGCGATACGGATCACCTAAAAGCATAGGGTAATAATTTTAAACTAAGAAACCCATGGTTTATATCAAAACATCATGCAGTACACCATTAAAAAAACAATTTTTACCAGTCAATTAAAAAAAAAAAAACAAGAAACCCATGGTGTGGTCATACTCTAAATTTTTTGAGCTATTTGGGTCGACAAATTGTTTCTTGCCTATCATCAGGGATTTCAGTAGCTTCAGACCCTCAGTACCGTGAAGGTTTAAAGCACAGGTGTACAGCCAAGATGTTTTTAGGAAACAGGCAGATAAGAGGGGTAGGGAGATAGTACCACAGGCATGGTTATTTTTAGTGCCCTTCTACAAACCTAGATATTTTTTAAACCCTGATGGTTCCTAACAGAACATATTTATTGGTCAAACTAGAACCATAAGTCACTAGTTTACAGATGCTGAGATTCACCAGAGAAGCAAAGCAAAAAAGCAAGCTCATATGGGGAAAGGAGAAACATGCAAAACCAAACACAGATACTCAGAAGGCCATGGGCCAACAGTGAACTGATGTGTACACTTTAGTCATATGTGGTAATTATGCGTTGTGGAAGCGTCTGTTTCAGGATCGGGTCTTTTAACGCTCACTCTCACAACATGTTTTTGTTTGTTTGCTTGTTTGTTTTTTGCAGTCAAGAAAAGTGGATCTAATTTAAATTTTGGAAGTACGACTACAGAAAAATGAAAAAAGACATTCCAGTGAAGGAGATCCATTGGACTTTATTTTCTATGTATTGTAGCATGGTTATCTGTTTTAAAAGTCTATTTCAAATATGGATTTTCTTTTTTTTTTTTTTTTAATTAATTTATTATTATTATACTTTAAGTTGTAGGGTACATGTGCATAACATGCAGGTTTGTTACATATGTATACTTGTGCCACGTTAGTCTGCTGCACCCAGTATTCTTGACTTTATGACTACCAATTTATTTTCTAAAATCAGTGTCTTTCAAACTTTTTCGACAGTGTCCTATGTATGAAATACATTTTACATTGCAACCTAGTACACACAAATATAGGGATGTATATTATTGTATATGAAAATTTTCAGTTTGTATAAATTGATGCTTTACCCAAAAAAATTCCCTTCAGTGGTAAACTCTGACATTATTTTTTTTTAAATTACTGATTTTAACTAAATCAAACTTACAAACTGGAAATGAGTCCTGTCTCATAACTTAAAAAGCAGTGCTTTACTTGTATGGTAAACATACAAGCAATTCGACAAGCCAAAAACAATTAGCTTCTCCACTTTCCAATTTTTATGTGTATTCCTCCATAGATAAAGAAGTATATTGGGTTTTTTTCTCCAGTCTTCAAACTTTTCCTTTCTCTAGCTGAAGTAAGAATAAATGATTTTCAATAATCAAAGCTCCTCAGTGGGGTTAGCACATGTTACGTTGCAGTTTTTTTTAAAGTAACTATACATAGTTATACAGACTGTCTATCGCCAGAAAACTTGGTAGAAGAAATAATTTCTGAATTTATGTTAATAATTAATTTATCATGGTAAGAGATATACTTGAATTTTCAGAAGTATGACGCCCAAAAACTAGTTCACATATCATCATATCATATACGAAAGTCTGTAGAAAGAAGTGACTATTTATACCTTCGAAACTGTACACTTTCAAAGTGAATGTCATGTTTAAAGACATTCTTACCTGACAATGTAAAGCTAACGAGTTTTCGAGAATGCAGGTTTCCTGAAGCACCTCCCTCCATGCCTTCTGCACCCATCTGAAAGGAAAAAAACATGCGTCTGAAGTTTCAGAGGCGTATGATGCCACTGGATCTGTCTAGGAAACCATGTATGTACCCAGATGCAATGATTTTTGCATCAAACAGGTATTGTATCATGTGTCCTTTCATTTCCAAATCTTGGAACAGAGACACAAATGCTGATTCTTGGAGGAAAGATTAAAATGTAATCTTTACCCCAAATAAAAAAGATACAAGCTTAAAAATTCTCAATAACTATGAATCAAACTAATTTACATCCTTTTTTCCCTTTGATAAGAATATAGTTGATTTGTAGTAAATATATTACTATTACTATACTAAATGTTCTCTTTAGTTAAAAAACAAATATCAAGTTCCTTCAGATTTGTTAGGAAAATCTAGAATAAATGAAACAATTGATTTATATCAGACCTACCTGTATATATAGAATTACCCTCTCTTGTCAAGTATTTCTGAAAATCCACCTGGAGTCCTATCTCCCTTGTAGGCTTGTGTTCTATTATGCTGCAGGTACATGGCACATGCTATTATAATTAGCAATAAGAAGAATTTGCAGTGCTATTATACTGATAACCTTTTCCTGAAAGCTTTTGAGTAAATTATACCTCACAAGAAGCCAGTAATTTATAAACCACCCAGCAAATTTAGACCTTTCTCTCAATTTATGTGCAATTAATGCACAATTTGTGGCATATTAGGAAGAAAAACCTTCACAATACTCTGCAAAAGAAGTCAACAATACTGTAAGAGACAGAATTGAAGGCAGAATATACCCAAATGTGGGAAATAGAACCACGTTTTAATTCTGAAGTTTAGATTAAGTTCTTCTGACAAAGATTCTTTCCTTGAGCAAACTTTACTCAGGCTCTTTGGAGCCCTCTGCTCAACCAGGCAGGCCTTGGGCTTTTATCTCCATCCTTATAGAGTTTAGTTTTAGCAAAATCCCTGGTAAGTCAGTTTAGAGTCAATCCCCACCCTCAATATGTGATCACCCTTGATATCGGATCAAACTCCTCATCTCCCACCATCCTCCGTGCGATAACTGATCACTCTGGCCCTCTTTCAGCAAGAATTCTGTTAGGTCAGTTTAATAAGAATCCCCCTAAGCTCTTGGTAAATTTCCATCTGCCAATCCCTCCACTCCAACCCTGCTTTTTGGCTTCTAACCCCCACTTTCCCTTGTTATATCTGGAATTGAGCCAATTCTATAGTGAGTTCTCTTTTCCCCTAATGCAATAGTTCCTGACCTGAATTTGCTTTTACTACTTAACTACTGTCCAGGTCTGATTTTTTTTTAAACTTTTTCTCCACTTTATATTTGCTGCACTCCCCACACTCCTATAAAAATCACATAGCCCCAGGAGATAAAAGTCATCACTAATCCAAGCAAAGTTGAGAAATCCCATTCAAATTTTGAAGTATAAATTTCTACTGCCTCCGCTGTAACTCCTGTACTTTAGTCAAACTATTTTGCGTGCCACTTAACTGCATCCTGATTGCTTCACATGTCCTCTGCAACACACCAGGGTCCATCCAGGTATCTGTATTTCCTTCCATCTACAAATCCAATTCCTCAATCATAGAGTTGGCTCTCAACAAACACAGGTGGTTTATTATATTGTATTGTACTCCACTGACTCAGCATTCCCAGATTAACTAGGGCAGAGGCAGCAGTACACTGGCCAGACAACAAACTGCTGTGGCCATCTCACCCTGCTTTCACCACACACCACGCTGGACTACGACTGAGACACACCCTCGGTAACCTGCCACTCCTTCTGTGCCTGGACATAGGAAGATATCCCAGAAACTGTGGCCTCTCCACAAATGGGCCGCATGCCCCAGTAAGATGTGCCACCCCTCAAAACACATCTCTGTCGGCTATGGATACTTGTGCTCAGTGAGTTTAATGAGGCTGAAACAATTCATAACCTGTCTTCATTTAAAACCTACTTGAAAATTATAAGAAATTATGAGAAACAAGAGAAAATGTCCTCTAATTCTCATTTTTCAAATGTAATTCACCCTCTGGCAAAAGGCTTCCTGAAGCAATTCTCAAAGAATTCACAGAAAAAGTGTACTGCACAACAACTCTGGCAAAATGCTCATCTGAAATCATATCCAAATAATTCAATTTTTATCATTCATTACAATAAAGCCAGGAAAAACCAGACATTACCATTAGATACAGGGACATTAGGGATAATAAACACATCTGCACTCAATGTTTAGAGACTGGCTTTAAAATAAACTCACTCCATAGATTCATTCCAGGAAAATCCAGAAACAAGAATGTCAACCAAGTGTTGAAACAATACATGGTAGTGAGTAATGGCAGCCTTAATTTGTCCCTGAAGCCGAAAGATTTCCTGTTCCAAGTATCTGAGACACATATCACTGTGTATGCTGATGAATGACAATGACAACAAAATACAAATGACAGACAAGTCACAATTTTTTTTTATCTTCAATTCATTGCAAAAGGATATGTGAGAAAAGAAACCACATGATTAGGATAACAGCTCATTTCATTCCATGTGGAGTTTCTCAATTACTTCTTCCAGGTCTACTCTTTGTATCTGGCCATGGTATAATTGTACTAAGTGGGATGTGTACGTATCAAGGATGTTAATCAGTCACATAACTAAACATACGTCATATACCTAGGTGACCATCATGCTATTATGGTCATAATCCTGACCCCCAAAATGAGGTGTCCATGAGGCACAGCCTTTCAATTTTGGACATAGACCAAACTGTCCCAAGCTTGGTCAGAAATCGATTAACCACTCATTGCATTAGTCAATCTCTGAACCAAAATACACTATACTGATTGCTAGTGCTGTATCTGTGATGCTTTTAAGATGCTCTGAAACCCATATGAAGCAAATTAATTATCTCCAAACCATCCACAGGCTTTGACAGAGCAATCTCAATGCAAAAATCAATGGAATAAGACCAGTGTTCAACAAACCATAAACTCCCACTGCCTTAGATGATATCTGAATACTGAAATTGCTCAAGTATAAAAATCTAAATCCAGAAAATGCTTAATCATGTTTGGAAGCTGTTGTCTAATTTCAGACACAATGATTTTCTTAAAGATTTTATTAAAAACAGCCCCACTCTTCTAGCTTTGTAACTTTTCTTTTTAGAATAGTAACTGAAGTCTGTTCCAGTGCTTACTATGTGACATGGCAGACTTTGTAATCAACAATTGCTATTCTCTTTGTGACCTTCAAAGTCTTATATAGTAAATGTAGGCTTTTCTTTTATGTTCTATACTATGTTTACTACAATGAAAACTCAAATATAATTCTAATGTGAGCAGAGTACTTAGATATTGAGGATTTTGCACACACTATTCCCTCTGCCTGCAATGCTCTTCCCTCCGTCTTCACCTATAAAACTTCTTCAGCTTGTCTCTTAGACACACCTTCTTAAGGTAAGCCTTCCAGGAATTTCCCGATCAGGACAAATCCTACTACATAGAATATGCTCTCTTGCCCCATTTTGCTCCCTCTCATACAATTATCACTCAAACAAATATAATATTTGATTGATGTCTCTCTTCTGCACCAGACCTACGAGATCAATGACGGCGTTTTTCCTCATATTTCATCTGTAGTGGTGGCACAATGCTTAGTACTTAGCAGACATTTAATGAATATTTGCTTAAATGAATAGATGAGAGGGAAAGAATGCCTGATACAGAGGTACAAGCACTATCAGAGACAGCATAGGGTGAGTCTGAACAATTTCAAAGTGCTATTTGCAAAGACTGCTTTCTGAATTTCAACCTGACTACTTGCCTATTTCCAAAAATGCATGCATCTATAACTGTGTATATACACACACACCCACACATACAATGTTGTAAAGATTCTATGTCATGGGAGTCAGTAATTTTTTCTATGCTTTCATGACCTCATTTTTAGTAATGACTAATTACAACTGAAGTAATTTACATATCTTGGACTCTAAGAATCTCCCCAAACCACCTGAGTCCAACCACCCATATACAGTGGAGCTGTGTGTTGTGAGACTGTTAGATTCTAAAATAAAATTTTAAAAAATCACCAAATTGCCATGTTGGAAATGGGCGGGTTTTCTTTCAAAAGTCCAACACCACAAGTTTCCTACAAAAGTAAATTAGATATCTGTTTCTTCAACTGAAGGCCTGACTTCTGAAGTCAACTTCTGAAGTTAAAGAAGTTGACTTCCATTGAGTGACCACACTTTACCCAAAATATGAGCAGTACCTCTAGGCACTAGACCCAAACTCAGCACTAAGAAGGAAGCAGCACTAAGACCTTAAGGAAACAGTGCATTTGTGACTCCCCACTTCTACTCTCTGCAGCAACAGCTCCTTGAGTTGACTGGCAGGTAAATCACCCACACTTTAAATGCTTAAAATTCACATAAGATGCAATGCCACTCTTTCCTACCAACTGGTCACCCAGACTAAGTTTAAACCTTCCAGAATGTGGCACTTGCTACTTTGCTTCATGAATGGGTTTCCTCGAGAGTTGACTCTACAAACGACTGTTACAAATCAAATCCTACGTTTCCACTGATTTGAATTAGGAATTCGGGTATGTCAACCTTGTAAGCTATTTCCTTTCCTATAACAGTGCCCACACTGTTACATGTTTCCTTTTCATTGTTCCTCATAACCCTGTCAGGGCCGCACAGGCAAAAATAGAAATCAAGTTCCAGCATGGATCTCATGAGGCAGCTGGCAGCGAGGGGCACTCACCATTACAGCTGGGTTCTTCACGGTGATGCAGGGGGTCGTGGCTCGCAGGGCCCCACTAATGCCGTGGTAATATTTAAAACAGATTTTAATCTCCGCTGCAAAGCAATTGGAGAAAACAGTAATTTAAACAGTGAAACACGTCATTTAGGAATCAGCTGTGGAAATCCACCATCCCACCTCTCAGGGAATCCTACTCATGACTGATGACCTCTTTTTTTCCACTCAGAGGCAACAGATTACATCAATTTCTGTTTGATATTATATGCTTCTCCCAAACTTTGTAACCTCTCGAACATATCAGAAAAATAACGCACAGAAACATCATGTCAAAATAGAAACAGTGTAGTGATAAGAATGGGACTAGCTGGCATTTATTGAGGTGCTCCACAATGTACCACAGTGTTATGCCTCACGTTCATGTTGTCAGTGAACCCTCACAGAACCTTGGGAGGCAGAAATTCCTGTCCCCATATTACCGATGAGATGTTGAGGTTTGCTGTAGGTCAGACAGATAAGAAAAGACAGAGTCAGGACTCAAACCCAAGCTGTCTGATTCCAAAGCCTTCACTCATAACCTCTATCTACATTGACTGTAGCTCCCAATGGAAATAGAGGAAAAGCAGTCTAACAAAGCATGGAAGTATACTGTAGTAGATTCTCTAGTGACAGGGTCTGGAAATTTACATTATTTTAATTTTCCAAGTCATTTAAATATACCCAGTAGGCAGAGATCAAATCTACAAACAACTGATTCTATATCTCACAGCTTGTAGCAATCCACACATTTCATAAATTTTGTTCTGATACTTCCTCTTTGATAGAAAGTAATACAAATGCCAATTATGGTTTTTGGAAAGTAACTACAATTCCAAAGAGCATGAAACCAAATTGTGTTAAAGATAAACCTACAGTCACTGGAATTTCTCTGTATACGAAGCGCCTGAGTCACTGAAGTGTCACTGCGAGATGCATTTTTCCCAAGGTGTGTTCTAAATATGCAAGGATGCTGATGGGCAGGCCCTGGAGGGAGAATCCTAGGCTACGGGAGGGAGTTCCTCTCTCAGATGAGTCACCAGGACTATTAAAGTGCGGTTGCTCAACGTATTTCCCTAAGGAAGTTCCTCTTCCACTGACTTTCCCAACTGCACCAAACGGCCTCCTGCAGTCTTTGGTTTCCTTATTTTAAGAGAAATATATAATAACTGAAGAAAAATCCTCTCACAGGAATTTATATCATTACACTCCTCCTACCAATGACCAAATACTAAATCTCAAAAAAAAAGTTGTTAAGGAGGAAAAATATTGAGTCCTTCTATTATTTATGTTAATCACTATTCAGTAATTTATAATTTAATAAGCATCATCAGCCGGAAGATTTTTACTATGTACCTGCCACAGCACATGGCCACGCAGCAATGTGCCAGATAGTGCAAGGGAGTCAAGGAAAGGTTTCTGGTCTCATGGGTGTTCTGTAGGGTAGCTGCTCAGATGCCAATCACGGGCATGGCAAAATACAGAAGACACACAGTAAAAAGGAAGAGCACCAGGTCGAAGAGCATAGAGACCGTGGAGATTAGGGAAGACATGGTGGAGTCAGAAAGGTGTCATGAAAAAAACAGGTCTAATGGATGAGCAAAATGGGGCTAGAGAGAGTTAGAGTAAAGAATGGGAAAAGCAGGGAGGCACAGATGAAGCATGCTGGGTTTAAGGAATGGCGAGATGACCTACGCAGAAATTCTAGCTTTACTATTACTTTGCCTCCCTGAGAACTCTTCTGCAAATGACTTTCCTGGACACTAACACAGATTATTGGCTATTTTTGAAATAGTAAGAGCTGGACAAATATAAGCAAACTTTACTCTCCTACTTGCTTTTTTCCAAGACCAATAGCATTTAGTCTGCAAGAACAAAGCTAAGTAGTGTGCACGAGGACTGTCAGAGCAGAATAAAGTGTGGTAATGTGCGTGGGGATTGAATTCTTTGGACATGAGCTCATTGGCATTGCACTCTTCATGCTGGGGAAGCAACGTCGGTGGCTCTGTCTACAGGCAGCACTTCATAGATCAAATCAATGGTTAGCAAGTGAGCAGGCCATTTTTTCCACAGAGAGAAGTGCATTTTTATAAGACATCTTCCGCTAACTCTGTCTCAAGTTAGGATGCCATCTGCTTTTCCTAAGGTTTTAATAGTCAACTAGGTAACAGACAATGAGATAAAAAAAAAATGTGACTGCTTATTTTTTTTTTTTTTTTGGAGAATGATGATAATCATGCCAACTTTGCTGGCTGACCCATTTTGGGTGTTATTTTATTCCTTGCTATAACAAAAATCTCCAACCCAGATGACAAAGTAGAATCCCTGAAACTAAGATCAATGTATCTTAAATTGCACAAAAGCAGATTTTGTGGGCAGATCCAATCCCCCCAAATGCTACAGAGCTGCGTGTCACAGAAGCAAACAGCTGAGGGGATTTCCACAGATCACCCATTACAAAACCACACACACAGGCTGGTCACCAGAGAGGAAAACAGTCCTGGACAGAATGAGGAGTGGTTTGCGTAGGGATGGAAACTAGCTGCATCCTTCAGCAGGACATCAGTGAAGATTCCTGCCCCTCAAAATATCAGAATGTTCCACTCTGAGTGGGAGTTTTCATCTTCAGATGTTATTTAATGTTTCAGAACGTCACACAAGATTTTTAAAAATGGCGTAACTAAGCAACATCCCCTCTGACAAAGGGGGAGAGCAGCATTTTGATTAATGTATTTGAATATTTTGGTTATTGGAAGAGGTAACGGAAGAATACTCAGAAGGATGGAAAAGGGAAGTTGGTGCCCAGGGTCATGGGCTTCTGTTGCAGCTACAATGTGTAACCTCTAACTGCAAGAGGAGCTTTTTTTTTTTTTTTGTAAAAAGCTATTTCTGAGAAATATATACAAAAGCAGGTGGAAGTAAGCACAGGCATGATGATGGAGCATCCGATTAGGGAGGACCCCAGTGATCAACAGAGCCCAGCCCTGTTTATAAGCAGGAGAGATGGAGGACATGGACCAAAGAGCAATGTATGAGTCCATCTATCCTAGCTGCTTTCCCCACAGACTGATGTGGCAGGCAACATCTCCCCCTGCTGGCCTCAAATTATGAAAAAAAATATATAAAATATATATTTGTATATACACATATTTGTATAGAAATATATTTTAATATTTGCATATACTTATATATCCAAATATATAATATATGTAATATATATCCCCACACACACACACACACATATATATATATCTCCACTTCTTTGGGCTATAAAAAGAAGAGTATTTTGAATCCACTAATCAAAAGCATGTTGCCTCAGAGGGCAGTGAGCCAGGAAAAGGGAAAGGCATCCTGTATGAACCGGTAAGGACCTGCTGTCGGCTGAGCCAGGTCCAGCCTCAGGAGGAAGACAGCAAAGGATGAGCGGCATCTCCTCTCTGAGGCCCCTTCCGAACAGCTGAAGCCAGTCATAGATCATGACAATATAAGGGCCCCTTTCGATAATCTTCAGGATATGTTTACTTACAGTGTTACCAAAATACAGTTTAGTACTCTGTATTTGAATGTTCTTAAAACAGAAAAGGCCCTCTATTTTCAAGTTTTTGACTTACTAATTTTCATAAATACAAGCGAAGACGTCCCTCAGGGTAGCAGCATGCCTGCTGCCCTCTACCATGGGTTGGTGGGTGATCATTTGTGAGATGTCACTTTGGGCATATTCCAGGGCAAGTTGGGGAGGCAGAGGGGCTTTGAACAGTGTTTAGGAACTTAAACCTGTTCTCAACTAAAGGGGTCTCTGTAACTGTGTAATTCTGACACGGCATTTTAAATCAGTCATTCTACCACCTGTTTAAAACAAGAACACATTTCTGGTTTGTATATGAATAAAATATTTCCAGATAGATAACTTGACACTGGTTGTAGTGGTTGCCTTCAGGGTGGGAAAACTGGCAACTGGACATGAAGCTGGGGAGACATTTAATTTCAATTTTTATACTTTTTAAACATTATACTGTTTTGCATATTACCTATTCAAAAGTAGTTTTTAGAAAAGCAATCTCAACTCAGCTGTATTAACCCTAGGTATTTATGTAAGATTATATTTCAAGCCCTCTCTGAAAAAAGGTTCCACAAGCCACTCCCTGCAAGAAATGGTTTTGCCTCAGACTAGGATCTCATCCATTATCTTAAATAGCTACACGATTCACTTAGGCAGTAGTTAACAGCCTGTTCCTATTTAGAGAGTCTGGATTTTCCCCAAGTTTCTAGAAGTTGAATATTTTGAAGCATAAAGATGGATGGAATATAAATGTCCTTCTTCCTTTAATCATTTCTATTTTACTTAAATGGTAGAATAACCTAAAAAATCAAGCTAATCACAATTTATTCTAGAACATGACTTTCACCGTTGCCCTATGTGTTTTCATTAAAGTATTAATATTATGATTCTTATTCACAGCTTTACTTCTCATGCTTTTGAGGAAATTTACCCACATACCAGTGACATGCTCACTTGTCAGTTATATGTCATTGCAAGTTGTCTTCTCTTTAACAAGGGCCAATGGAGCCTGAAATGGCCAGGCTTTCCTCTGCTAAAACTGAGAAAAACAAAAGGGACAATATCCATGCAGATGTGGCAGAAACCTAACAGGACTAGAGAACTAACTGGGCCTAAAATATAAAGTATGAGGATGGGGGATGAAAAGCATTAAATCTCCATCCAAGGGGCAAAAAGACCTTTCTGATGTTGGTGAGAGGGGACTTAGGAATGGTGCAAGTTACAGAAAGGGCTCTGATAGTTAAAAACAAGAGACCGAGGTCACCCCATTTCCACCAAATAAAAAGGCACCCTTGACACATCTATTTTGGCAAGGTACCAAACTGAGCGCCACTCAGAGAAAAGACTCACTCACAGTTGTCACTTGCATACTGTTTCCTAATCCTGTATACATTTTCCAGGGTTGGGATGGGTAAGTATCTGAAATCGCTATGTAATTTATCAGTGTTTTGTCATATGCCTCAATGATCACATAACAATTCAGTACATAGCAATGTAGGATGAAGTTTAGTACTCTAAGCTCTCTCACTAATACAAGATTCAGTGAGTACCTAGAATAAGACCTAGCACAAAGGTAGTACTCAATGAATACTTCAGGATAGAAGGGGAGATAGACGGATGGATGGATAGAAGGAAGGAAGGAAGAACAAAAAGCAAATATGAATAAATGAATGACCATAACCCATAAAAGACTGTATAGAATGAAACAGACATTCTGGCATGCCAATACAACTTTTGAAACCTCTTAAATTTTAAAACTCACAAATGCATACTGCACAGATGACCCATTCAGGTTCTGTGAGCCTGAGCTCTCTTGAATATTTGACTGTCTTATAACAAGTAAGTGCAGATGAAGCTGACCCTCTTCTTGAATGCCCTGAGGGTCATATACCCACATTTACACTTGGTTTTGTCCTTCAAATCCATTCAAGTAAGCCCTATAATGAAATAAGTTTGGACTACCTGCCTCCTCTGGGGATTTATACAGACAAACTAAAGCCATCTTAAATTCACAAATAGTGCTCAAATCCAGGTTTTCCCTGGAACTTTAATAGATCAATTTTCAGAGATTTTTAAACCTTTGTTTGGACTTCTGGTGAGTTAAAGATAAACAAATTTCCTTTCTGCAGATGAAAACAAATATTTTTAAATACTTTGCGTTTTCAGGATTGGAGGTGAAAAATATTTTAGAAGCTGGCTAATCTCTTCTCAATTTTTAAAAAAAGTTCCATGCCATCAGCTCCAGAGATTCAACCAACATTCCTTTGTGAGTCCCTTTAAGAATGCTCTAGTCAGACAATGGGTTTTAAAAATGACATCCAGCCAGGCACAGTGGCTCACGTCTGTAATCTCAGCACTTTGGGAGGCCGAGGTGGGTGGATCACTGGAGGTCAGGAGTTTGAAACCAGCCTTGCCAACATGGTGAAACCCTGTCTATACTAAAAATACAAAAATTAGCCGGGCATGGTGATGCATGCCTGTAATCCCAGCTACCTGGTAGGCTGAGGCAGGAGAATCGCTTGAACCCAGGAGGTGGAGGTTGCAGTGAGCCAAGATTGTGCCACTGCACTCCAGCCTGGGAGACACAGCAAGACTTCGTCCCAAAATAATAATAATAATAATAATAATTGACATCCCAAAGACACAGACTATTTCTAGGCATTATAAATATAATTACAACTTCTTTTATATTGCAAGGGTAGGGATGAGTGTTTTGGGAGACTGCTTCATTCTGATTAATGAAGAAAGACTTATTCAAAGGAGAATCTTTCTAAAATTCCTATTCATTGTCCTGAACTTTAACTTACACTACATTTCTCAGTCTTTAAAAAATGCATTACTGAATATTTCCAGTTTTACAATTATGCTCCACAATACTCCCAATTTTACGTGAGAAGAATTAAGGTGGAAATGCTAAAATACGGAGAAAAGGAAAAAAAAAAAAAACCAACTTCTCTTTTCTTCATTCCCAACTCCTAGCTTCAATGTCAAGCCCATTTCTATTAAATACTAGGGTGAGATGTAGAGAAATCAGTCAAGACAGAGCTATTTAACGATCGCCTAATCATCCAGCACATGATGAATCTCTAACACTTTGGGAGGGAGAAAGAAAATCAATCACAGCAAAGGGGATACTCTGTAAATGGGCTTTTTCTCAAATAATATTCCAAATTATAGCAGCATGTGGTACTGACTTCTTCCCAGGGGTTCACATGAGCCTTGTAATATCAGTCTGCACACTGCAACAGGCAATAATTACCAGCAGCCTTCAGCATTTTAGAGTGATTTTGCTAAAATCACTCCAAAGGAAGTGATTTTACCTTTTCCCCTGAAGTTCAGTTGGCAATATTTCTCAGCTAGATCAGCTTTTTAAGCACTAGGATCCTTTCAAAGGAGGAATCACACTGAAAGTAAAACCAGCGATTTCCCATTCCATTTTCCCACATTCTTTTATCACTTATTTCTTCATTACTTAGACAGTCGTGCCAGCTGGGCAATGTTGGAACGTTACGTAGACGTAGGTCAGAAAAACAAATCATCCATAATTCCACCTGCCAGAAACCATCCTCATTCACATGTTGGCAAGTTTTCTTCCAAACTGTTTCCTATATGCTGTGCTATTAGCTAGGATTCTGCTAAATGTACCTGCTTCCCCTTTCCGACCTTCCTTCCTCTCTGCTTTTTGGGAGCATTTTCCCTTAAAAACGACATTTCTTTTAAGGTTTAAGAGAGAATCCAGTCAGAAAATTGGAATATGAAAAGAAGACATTCCTTATGGGACAGAAGCAGGATTAGAGAAAGTTCTAGAGTGCTGATTTACTAGTAAGGATGGTGAAAGAAATTATTTCACGCCTTTAATGGCAATTCAAAGTAATAGACATTAATCTTTTAAGATAACTGTGTATTAGAGAAGTTTGATATGCTTCAATAAAGATATGCTTGCGGCAGGTTTCCATTTAATCAAATCTTTAATGTTCACGTTTAGTAAGTGCTATCTTTAAGTACTAGTACCCACACATTCTCTTTTATATTAAATCTTTTGCATATACTAATCTTAAGGCTCACTCAGAGCTCAACAACTCAGAAAAAGTTTAAAGAGCCCATTTTTTTTTTTTTACATTAAAGAAAAATGGCTAGGCACAGTGGCTCACGCGTGTAATCCCAGCACTTTGGGAGGCTGAGATGGGCGGATCACCTGAGGTCGGGAGTTCGAGACCAGCCTTACCAACATGGAGAAACCCTGTCTCTACTAAAAATACAAAATTAGCTGGGCATGGTGGTGCATGCCTGTAATCTCAACTACTCTAGAGGCTGAGGGAGGAGCATTGCTTGAACCCGGGAGACAGACGTTGCGATGAGCCGAGATTGCGCCATTGCACTCCAGCCTGGGCAACAAGAGCAAAACTCTGTCTCAAAAAAAAAAAAAAAAAAACAGAAAGAAAGAAAAATAAACTCTATAAATGTAGAAGTTAACCTGGACCAACTAGTAAATCATTTATTCCTTCATTCTTCTATATATTCCACAAAAATGTATTGAGTATTCACTACTTTTTCAGTAATATTGGTGACAACCATAAATAACACCATCACCCAACATAAAAAGGGACAAGATATTTTTGTGAACCAGGCACTATATATGAGCATTTGAATTTACAAATGACTATAACACTGAATTAATTAGGTAATAGTTGAGTTATCTGCAATCAATGTCTGATTTTCTAGTAAGCTGACCTCAATGGCAGTGAGCCCCAGTCTATTTCATCAACACTTTGAAAAGACTGGGGTCCAAACATGAAGTTATTCTGCTGCTGGCAAAAATTATAATGAGGTATTTCAAAGGCAAGTCATGTTATTAATTGAAATCTTGAATTATTCTTTCTGAAATTAATATGAATAAATATTAATTATAGATATAAAGGGTATACAAAATGTGTAAAGTACTAAAGTAATCATATATAATTTATATACCATACATTCATAATGTACATGTAAAATATAATACACCATATATATTTATGTATATATACACATGTATATGTATGTACCTGTAATATTTATTTGCATATATATGTAAATGTGTATGTATGTGTGTGTGTGTGTGTATACATATACACACATGCACATATTACATAGTTGTCCCTGTCCCTTGATATCCATGGGGGCTTCATCCCAAGACCCCCATGGGATACCAAAATCCACAGATGCTCAAGTTCCTTATATAAAGTGTCAGAGTATATGCATATAACCTGTGTACATCCTCTCAAATACTTAAATTATCTCTAGATAACTTAAAAAACCTAATACAATATACAATATAAAAGTTATGCAAATAATTGTTACCCTATAATGTTTAGGGAATGATAAGAAAAAACGTCTGTACTTGTTCAGTATAGTGACTTTTTTTTTCCTGAATATTTTTGATCCACAGTTGGTTGAATCTGTAGACGTGAAATCCACGGATATGGGTGGCTAACTGTATATTGAAACATACACAGTTTTTTCAAAATATGTGAACATTCTTTACTGAGCATTTTCTAAAACAATATATTTTCCATCATGGCATAAATATGGAAATTCAAACCAAAGAATTTCAAAATAACATTCAAAAAGACTCCGTAGAATTCTGCATACCTATGCAATGTTCAATAATAAGTTTGTATTTCACACTCAGCTACTTACGTTCCATGAAATAGGGCCCAGGCTCAATTCTCCATACAATTTGCCCTTTTTGGGTTCCAGTCACACCCCTGTTTTTAGAATCCCAGAAGTTGGCTGGAGAATTCTCATCTGGAAAAACCAAAGAAACACTTTTCAGCTTAATTATAACCTGTCTCTGCTTAGCAGGAAGATTAACATACATTCTAAAATAAATGGAAAAAAGATAAATGAGAAAATACAATGCATTTTATCCTTAATGACTACCTCCCAGCAGAGTATTACCCGAGTTTCTATGCTCGCATTTATGTGGGAGAAAGGGGGCTGGGTGGAAAGAAGATGGCATCTCTGGGCTTGGCCAAGGTGGTCAATGTTGCCAAAAGACAAAACTGCAAAGAACAAAGGGTACAACTGCTACAACTTTAGCTATGAGCTGATTTATAACAAAGTGGTTGGGTGTGCTCCCATTTGTAAAACCCTTTTATAAAAAGGAAAGGAAGAGCAGACCTAGGAGAATATAACGGAATTCAAGATGGGATGAACAAAAGGAATGTTAAGCGATGAAAGTGAGTCAAGATACAGTACAGCTTTGCCAGGAACAGTGTTTAGGGAACACAAACCAATTTCATCACATCTGCCAGGACAGTTCTTTGCAAAAGACCAAAGGCATAGACCTTGAGACAAGATAAGAAAAAAAAAAAAGAGTTTCTATAGTCTTTCGTGTGGAAGAAGAATAGAAAGAACAGTGATCCCCCAAACAGGCCTGAAAGCAGCATTTTCCAAGCTTTCTGACCTCATGGCACAAAGAAATGGTAATATTTGTATGGCACACTAGATTCAACAGAAGCCATGCTTACAATTTAATATGACAGGCAGGGATGCTCTGGCTTCCTCAGGCTCTGCCCCCAGCACCCTGAAGACTGGGGATTCATGTTCTGTAATTTGTTCACATTACACTAGTTTGAAGCTCTGTCTTAGTGGCCTAGAATAGGAAATGAAACTAGAAAACATGAAAAGACCAATGGAGTTTTATAGGCACATTAAAAAGTATATAGTGATCCTGGCTCTTAATGCCAGATGTACCTCATTCGTTTCCCCAAATCCCTTTCCAAGGAGGAAGGATCAAGGTTGCGCTTTACTTTAACTGAGAGTTGGAATAAAGCAGACGGGGTGAAGTAAGAGCTACACTAAAAAAGGAAAGATGGAGAAAGTCCCAAGCCCAAAGGAATAATCCTGAGGAGAAAAACCTGTCTTCTTTTAAGCCTGAAAGAAACAGAAAATGGGTCAAATCAAGGGGTCAGAGGGATTTCTGTCTTTTCTGTGGTTGCCCTATTAGTTTCATCATATTGAAAAGCCAAAGAACTTTGGGAGGGACGGTCCTTTCATGCATTTGCATTGAGCACTTTATAAGTCAAAGGTTCTTTATTGTGAAAGGCCAAGCAGCAGCCACTGTTCTTTTAAGAATGGAAAGACATAACCCATTCATGGCATCATATCCTCTCCTGGACAAACAACGTGAGCAAACAACTCCATTTCATCACAGAAATGTAACCAAGATGCTGATATTTAAAAACAAAAAAACAAGCAAACAAAAAATTCAATTTCTGTTTGGTGACTTTTTTTTTTTGAGATGGAGTCTCATTCTGTCACCCAGGCTGGAGTGCAGTGGCGCTATCTCAGCTCACTGCAACTTCTACCTCCCAGGTTCAAGCAATTCTCCTGCCTCAGCCTCCAGAGTAGCTGGGATTACAGGCGCCTGCCATCATGTCCAGCTAATTTTTTCATTTTTTATGTTTTCAGTAGAGACAATATTTCACCATGTTGGCCAGGCTGGTCTCGAATTCCTGACCTTGTGATCCACCTGCCTCAGCCTCCAAAAGTGCTGGGATTACAGGTGTGAGCCACTATGCCTGGCTAATTTTTGTATTTTTCAAAATACAAAATAGAAAATAGAGATGGGGTTTCACCATGTTGGCCAGGCCGGTCTCGGACTCCTGACCTCAGGTGATCTGCCTGCCTCAACGTCCGAAACTGCTGGGATTACAGGCATGAGGCACCACGCTCAGCCTGGTGAAATCTGTGATATTTAACGAAATAAAAGTTAGCCCTTTGAAGTCAAGTGGCTAAATTGTACCATGAATATTCAGGTTCACACAGAACACAGATGTTCCATATATGACAAAAAAATAGGTCAGAAGCAGAATGAGCTGACCCTGAGCAGAAGCTGGATGGGGCTGTTTTGATTGCAGAAAACAAGTCCAAATGCCATGGCCAGTGACCATCCTTTGGCCTTCATAAGGAAGAAAAGCTGCTGCGTTATTCCCTGCCAACCAGGGTGCTTGTCAAGTACTATTCTGATTATTCCAAATGGAAATTTTTCTTTGATGAGATCATATTCCTGATAATTCATTATCCTTGACAGATACAAATACTTCTGCCATTGAGTGGCAGCAACCCTTAATTGCAAATATGACTCCTGAGAAATAAACAAGTTTAGGGACACAGAGTTCACATTACTGTGAAATGCCTACTACAATCTCTACAACTGCTACTGCTCCTACTGTGGCTAGCAGAGCCATGGCCAGCCTTGGCACATCATACTAAGAAATGCCTAGAATGACTCATTCCTTTTCTTTGTTCCAAGAAGATCTATTCTAAGTAATCCTTTAAATTTTTTGTTCACACCTTTGTTTAGGTTGCAGTCAATTTTGGTCTAGCCTGAGAATCTTTTTAGATTGGTAGCATTTTCTCTGCTCAGATCTATTGTTCATGGATTTTTTTGTATACGCAACATATTTTTTTCCTATATTCAATGAACTATTTTTTTTATCCTCATTTAGTACCTGTATGAGGTGATTTGGTTTTTTTCAAAACGCCCCCATCCCAAAGTAAGAACAATAGCTGGCCCAGGTGCAGTGGGTCATGTCTGTCATCCCAACAGTTCAGTAGGACAAGATAGGAGGACTGCTTGAGGCCAGGAGTTTGAGACCAGCCTGAGCAATATAGCAAGACCCTGTCTCTAACATAAAAAAAAAAAAAAAAAATTTAATTAGCTGGGCATCGTGGCATTCACCTGTAGTCCTAGTTACTCAGGAGGCTGAGATGGGGGTGTCCCTTGAGCCCAGGAGTTTGAGGCTGCAGTGAGCCATGATTGCACCACTGCACTCTAGCCTAGATGACAGAGCAAGACCCTGTCTCAAAAAAAAAGAACAATAACTGAATATAAATAGGTATATCAAAGAAACAATTCTGAATCCCCCACATGTGTAATACAGAAGTAATTATAAATTTATTTCTTCCTTTAACCAAGTAAAGGTTCTGACAAATCATCGAATGCCACTGGTCTTTAAAACCAAGATACACTTGGCCACTTCCCTCTCTCGTTTCTCTTAACTATTCCAAATCTGTCTCTGTCCTCACATCCCCTACCTAATTTCCACCCTCATTGGAACTCTGTATGAACTCTGTGTCCCTAAACTCGTGCATTCTGTGGCATCTATAGAGGACATTAGGCCTTATCTCCCTTGATTTCTCCATCTTCCTATTACTATCTCCTCTGTATCTGTGCCTACTTCTTGCCTTTTTTTCTACTCTCCCTTACAGTGGTGCCTGCGGCCCCCTCCTCTCCACCAGTCACTTCCTATCATCTTAATATTTAACCTTTTCCTCTAGAGGGACCTTCCACTCAGCCTAGAAACCTGTCAGCTTCCATGAGGCATACTCTCGTGCTTTTGTCTTTGCTCTTTGACCATTATCTTCCTTGCTGTCTTTCCCATCCTCATTCCTATTTCCTCTCCTACTAGGATTAAAGTGTCTGTTTTTCTGTTACAATACAGTCTATATTACAGGAGTATATATTCTAGATTCTTAGGTCACTTCCTAGTGGAAATATAATTACAAAGAAAGAAACATTGGAGATGTTAATACATATATACCCAAATACCTTCTAAATCTAATTTTGTTTGGTAGGGTTTATATTAAGCTTGTCTCTTCATGTCTCACAACTTCTTCATTCTCTTACAAATCTAGTTGGCTACACATTTTCTCTAAATAGAAAAGTGAAGTGTGTGTGCGTGTGTGTGTGCACACATGCACACAGTCTCAAGTGGTCTTCCCACCTTGGCCTCCCAAAGCACTGGGATTACAGATGTGAGCCACCATGCCTGAACATGATACTTACCCAAAGTGATTTCATTTATTATTATTATTTTAAATTACAACTTAGGGCTACTCCAATTAATTCTGTTACTAACACTGGAATTACTTATGTTAATTCTGCTTCTTCAAGGGAGAAACAAAGTGTTGGGACCGAGGAGATAAAAGAGTAGAAATAAAAGATTACAACACACAACCCTCTTCTACTAACTATATAATGACTCAGAGAAATTTCTCAGAGCTTGTTAATGAGGTGAGAAATAGGCCCCTTTTCCTTCATTAAAACATTAGTGACATTATTAAAACATAAAGGTAACATTATTTTTAGGAAGAACACCTAGGAGTCTTAAACAGAATCTGTATATAAGCAGACTTACCAGCATCTCCTGCACATTCACTGTCACAGCCTCACGGGTTACCTTCTCTTTTAGCTACCTGATCCTCCAGGGCAAAGAATGCCCAACTTCATTGCTCACAATGAATGAGGGGGTGGGTGGTGCTTCTTTAAAATGCTAATTCCTGCATGGTGGCTCATGCTTATAATCCCAGCACTTTGGTAGGCCGAGGCAGGCAGATCACTTGAGGTCAGGAGTTTGAGACCAGCCTCGCCAACGTGGTGAAACACCGACTCTACTAAAAATACAAAAAATTAGCTGGGTGTGGAGGCACGTGCCTGTAATCCCAGCTATAAGGGAGGCTGAGGCAGGAGAATTGCTTGAACCTGGGAGGCAGAGGTTGCAGTAAGCCGAGACTGTGCCACTGCACTCCGGCCTGGGCAACAGGGCAAGACTCCATCTCAAAAAAATAAACAAACAAAATGCTAATCCTTGTGCTGATCTTCCAGAGATTTTGAATTTAGTAGGTTTGAGTCTGGGCTCAGAAATCTCAATTTTAGCAAGCACCCCAACCAGATGATTCAGATGCAAATACCATAAAGACCACATTTTGAAAAATTCTGTTCCATGGTTATTTCCAGGGAAATTGAGCAATCACACCAATGCTGTGGACCATGCATATGTCTTTGACTGTTGTCCCTCTCATTTGTTACCTTGTTCATTCATTCATTCATTTAACAGGTATTTATTGACTGACTACTATGAAGATCATAAGCATCTATTTCTTGCCATAAGGAGCTGACAGGATAGTGGTGGGAGACCGGCACATAGATATACTGCAATGCAAAAATTACTATGGTAAAGGTAACCATGTTTTGTTAAAAGAGGAAAAAAGAGGAGGAATGATTAGCCATCCTGGTATCTGTGTGTGATTCATATGGTTCTGAGCTGCTGGGCTTAAAGTGTCTTTGGAAAGGGTTTACGGAGATCTCCTTTGAGAATTCTACAAATCGAAGCCAGACATTGTTTCCTCATCCTTTCCCTAGACATATACATTTCTTTACCTTCCACGGTTCTCATTTTTGGTTCTATGAATGGTCATCAGAAACAACCAAGGAGTGGCCATATTTAAAGCTGAATTCAGAGGTTAATGTTACCATTTTTGCTTGGGCCCCACAAGATTATCCTTTTCTTCCCTGGAAAAGTTGATAATTATATTAACCTACAATGTAATTATAAAGAGTAATCTTTTAAAAAACTAATTCTTTTTTTTAAAAAATGACACACAAAGCTAAAATAATGTAAAAATAAAAACTTTAATTTTTTTTCAAGTTCTTTCTTCCCCATAATATTCCACACAGAGAGATGGGTGTGAAAATTATTTTTAAAAGATTAATTTTTTTCCTGTACATGATTCTTGGATTTCCAGAAAATTATCCTTTTAAGATAACAAGAGAATATATAGGAAACATGACCAGACATATCAGACAATCCAAACATATTCTAGATTTGGAAACATTTTTATGTCTATATTAAATATCTCCAAAACCTCCATACGGTACTAGAAATAAAATAGAAACAAAAAAAGTATCCAAAGCACTTACCCTCCTACCAATCAACCCAGGGGAGTTGAAAATAGAGGAGAAATTTTTTGAGGAAGATGCCATGTGACCAATTGTGCCAGAGAGAAGAAAAATAATACTTTTGAATTTTATTTTGCTTTAAAGTAATTCCATCTCTTCTCTCTATTTTCTTTAAAAATGGCATAAATTCTAAATTGATTTTCAATTACCTTTTGTGTATAAACTGAAAACAACTGTGTCCTGAGATTGGAACCATAAAGATGCCTGATCTTATTCTGGGTACACTCGGGAATTAGATGCCTGTCTGGAATTTGGGATTGGAAAGCAATACTAAGCTAGGAGTTGAACCAAAATAATCATTCTAGACCTGGGCAAAGAACACCCCTTCAGAGGGACTGCTTGACTGTTAAAATGGTACAAATTTATCAGCACGCACCAGGCCAGTTACTGGAATCCCAGAGCAACACTGAGGAGAAAACTGACAGTGACTTTGAGAGCTGAGCGATACTGTGGAAAGGGGTGGGTCTTCACCACTGAATGTAGCAAATCAAGCACCAATTTTATTAAGTACTAGGATAATTCACTGGCAAACTTTCTTATGAATTTGCAAACTTAGCATTAGTTTTTAACACAATCTCCCTAGATGCCCAATTCTTTACATGAAATCTCTGAATGGAGAAAAGAGCGTGTCTGACATGTTCAGAGACTACAATCATGGCACCACCAGGCCACCTGCTAAGAGGGCACCTACTGGTGACTACGGCTTTGAAACCACTTGAATGGCACCAGAATGACTTGCTGAGAACAATGTGCCCGAGATTGCAGAAATGGGCACCAGGACATTACAGGGCAGAAAAAAACAACACGTGCTGAGAAGAGCCAATGACAAGACTGCAAGGTCTGGCCTTGGGAATATCTGTGCACTGAAAGGTGTGCAAGACACTATCTCTGACATGGACCTCATCATCACCCTGGAAGGGAATGCTGGCAGGGTGGAGAGGTACAGGGCACATTGTTGAACTCACATCATGCACTACCAAGTTTGAGAGAGATGTTTTATTGCTGTATCCTCTATAGCAGGGTATCACAAGCAGGGCGTGGGGCCCAACTGGAGAATGTGAAATGTTTCACTAGATCCAAACTGGGTGACATATAGTCAAGTCTGAACCACACCCCTGAGGGGTCACCTGCACACTCACACCTCTAGATGTACTAGTCAAAGGGAGGAGGCTCTGCTAAGCAACTTCCTAGATAAAAACAATTGGTCCTAAACTATTTGATTAAACACTCATTTGAAAAGGAAAAAAAATTACTGACAGCCCAGTGAGAAGAAACACTTGGACTCATTTCAGTAAACCCCTCCCAAGAGTTACAGTCATGACCCAGTATATCAGATAATAAGGTGCAGTTCAGAAATGGCTTACAAAAGAATCAATTTCAAACACAGGTTGCACTGGCATATAGAAACATGTCTCTCTTCTGTTTAGTGGCTCCCTATTTTTCTCAGAGTGAAATCCAAAGTGTTGATGATGGCTTCCAGTGCCCACAGGACATGACCAACCACTCCCTCCAAGTACAGCTCTGACCTCACCCTTCCTGCCTTCCCTGCCTCCCTCCTTACTCCCTTCCAGCCACACTGACCTCCCTGATGTCCCCAAAGGTGTGCTCAGGATTTGGCCCCAGGGACTTTGCTCTGGCCATTCCATTCATCTGGAACTTTCCCCCAGATACCCTTATGTCTCAATTCCTCCCTTCAATTTTGTAGCTCATATGTCACCTCAATGTGGCCTACTCTGACTGCTTCATTTTGAAATGCAAGTCTTCCTCCAGCATTCCTGGACTATCTTACTCTGCTCAATTTCCTTTCCATAATCCTTATCACCTTCTCACATACTCTATACGAGTCTAGTTACACATTTTAATATATTGTCTGTCTTCCTCTCTTGAATGTAAACTCCAAGAGGTCAAGGAATTTTGTCTATTCTGTTTACTGATGTATCCCAAGTGCCTAGAATAAAACCTGACACATAGTAGGTGCTCACATTTGGTTGAATGAAAGATATTGATAGCGACAAAAGGCAGATAAATGCCTAGGTAGATAGGGGCGAGTCCCTGGTGAAATGCCACCTTCAAGCCAAAAACAGCCTGAAGGCTGAAAGACCAGGCCACTGGTTCTGGATGAAAGCTGTGATCCAGAGTGAGAACCTCTGTTCGTGTTTGCCCACCCTTTCCTCATTGGTTTTTTCTGAATAATGCTTTTAAACCAATCAAATGCTGCCTTTTCCAATACTGCCTATGATCTGCCCTTCCCCCATCTTATGCCTATAAAAACCCCAGACTCAGCCACACTGGGAGAGACAACCTGACTTAGGGTGACAGATGACCTGACTTAGGGTGAAAGATCACCTTCCTGTCCCTTCTCCATTGAGAGCTGTTTCATTGCTCAGTATAATTCTCCGACCTCATCACCCTTCGATTGTCAGTGTGACGTCATTCTTCTGGGACGTGGGGCAAGAACTCAGGACCCACTGAATGCAGGTACTCAGAAGGCTGTTAATACTGTGGCCCTCTGCCCTCCACCAGTGGAGGGTAGCCACCCCATGCAACAAGAAGCAACACCAGGGCCAAGCCCCGGCCCCAGAGCCATGGGCCAGAGTGGGGCAAGGAGCTAACTGGGCTGTTAACACACTACCATCAGTCAGGCTGCAGACAGTGGGACTAAAAGAGCTAATTACCACACTGTAACACCCCTTCTGAGGCTTCAGGGTTGTGGCCACCCCTGCCTAGGCACCACCACATTCCCCTTAGGGTGACATGACTGGTCCAGCCACAAGCTCTGCACAGAGCCTGCCACTGCACCAGTGCTTGAAATGGCCAGCCAGACCACACACTCGCTCGCTCACATACCCGCTTCCACTAGGGGCTGAGCACACAGTTGCAGCAGCCCCAGGATCCACACTGGACTGCAAGCCAACTAGACAGGGTGACTCCTGCTGCAGGGGCCGAGAAAAATCCTGCATCAGTATCTCAGTATCTTCTTTTGATTATATTATATTAATTTAATATTAGTACTATATTCTTAAAATATACAAAAGAGAAATAAAATGCTCACCATGGAATATACAAAGCCTTTTTAAAGAGATCTCCATCTTATTCAGTATAGGGAAAAACAAGGACAACATTGCAAATTCTTCGTAAGCATTATCAGGCAAATTCCACAAGACCAGCTTAAACTCTGGATCTTTATAATAATAATTTCCAATTAACATTCACACTTAATTCATCCACACTGCTGATGTGCCATTCAACTTTGTTTATGTCCTACAGTTAGTCACACCAAAACACAAAAAAGATAAAGAGGCTTACCTAAGATCACATAACCAGTTTTGAGTAAGGCCTTTGAAACATCTTAAAGTTCCTTCTTGATAAGGGCTTTCAGAGCATTTCTAAATTAAGATTTTTTCCCCCCAACTGAATGTTTTACTACATAGGATTTGTGATAACTCAAATTCTTTGATAATGCTTCAAATGGAAAATTACTAAAGGCTTACTTACATCAAACAAGAAACTTATAATTTATGGTGGCTATTGTAAAATTTATGATAAATCTCATGTGAAAATAAAATAAGGCATTTGCAATAGTTGCATCCAATTTCATGATAAAAATGTTAGCAGGAATGAGGTGTTCTTTGTAAAACTTGAGACTTAAAGATTTCCGAAGTCTCTTTCAAGTACACAACTGCTGTCAGTACATGATTTTCCCCATCATACTTGCATGACTACTTTCCTTTGGCAATTATGCTTTATAATGAATATGTAAACCCAAGCCCTTTTAAATGGTGAAGTATGGCCAGCATTTGGTAGCTCAGTAAACACCTTAGTGCAAGATCCAACATTAGGCCCTTCAAGAATGTTCTATGACATGATGATAAAATGCCTCAATCCTATTCCCTGTAACAAGACTCACAGTATCAGAACAAGACTTCCTGCTGTCAAAGAACTTTCATAAGAAAGAGCAGAGTAAATGCTCTTTTTCCATTTGGATAATTTGGACAAGTGTAACAGGCCAAAGAGAGTTGAAAAGAACAGTTTAAGCCTCAAAGACAGAATGAAAATAGCAATTATAGAAGGGATAGAGAAAATGATATTTATAAAAATTCATTCGACAAATACATACTGAGCATCCACTATCTGCTAGGCAATATTCTAAGTGACAGGGATTTGCGTAGGAATAAAAGAGTCAAAGTCCCTGTCCTGGTGAAGATTTTGGTCTGGTGGGGAAAGTAGTCAGTAAGCAGATACATAAACAAAAATGCAATGTCAAGTAGTGGTAACTGGCTTAAAGAAAGAGAGCTTGGGTATGGGTTGGAGACAGGTTAGTAGGAGAGTACAATTTTACATAGGTTGGTCAGGGAAGCATTTGAGCAGGAACCTGAATGAAGCAGGGAACTGAACCACAGGGAGATTTTGGGAAAAGGCATAACCCAAAAATGCAAAAGCCCTGAAACGGAAGCAAGCCTACCATGTTCCAAGGAACATCCAAGTGATGGAGCCAGAGCAGCATGAATGAGGCAGAGACTGGGAGAAGAAGAGATGAGAGAAACAGACAGGGAGGGGCCAGCTTCTAGACTGTAATAATAACAATAACACTCTCTAGAGCTTACTGCGTGCCAGTGCTGTTCTAGCGTTTTACTTTTATTCACTCATTTAAACCTCTAACAACCCTTTAGGGTAGGAACTATTATCTATAAAATTTTTAACAATGAGGAAAGTAAAACAGGGAGAGGTTAAGAAATTTGTCTAGGATGATAAAGCTGGTACGGCAGTCCCCCCTTATCCATAGTTTCACTTTCTGCAATTTCCGTTACCCAACGTTAACCCTAGTCTGAAAATATTAAATGGAAAATTCCAGAAACAAACAACTCATAAGTTTTAGATTGTGCACATTCTGAGTAGTGTGATGAAATTTTGCATTGTCCCTTCCATCCTGCCCGGATATAAATCATCTCTCTGTCCAGCAGGTCCATGCTGTAGATGCTCCCTGCTTGTCAGTCACTTAGTAGCCATCTCAATTATCAGATCAGCTGTCATAGTATCTCATCACGCAGGCATTTTGTCATCTCACATCATCACAAGAAGAAGACGAAGGGTGAGTACAGTACAGTAAGATATTCTGAGAGAAAGAGATCACAATCACATAACCTATTTTGAGAGAGACCACATTCACATAACTTTTGCTATAATACATTGTTATAATTGTTCTATTTTGTTATTAGTTACTGTTTATCTCTTACTGTGCCTAATTTATAAAGTAAACTTTATCATAGGGATATATGTATAGGGAAAAAGAGTGTATGGTACGGTTCAGCACTATCCGCAGGTTCAGGTATCCACTCGGGGTCTTGAAACGTATCCCCCATGGATAAGGGGGAATTACTGTATGTACAGAGCGAACTCAGTCCTGCTCCAGTGACGATGCTCCTCAACACCACACCTTACTGTCTGTCTAGACCATACTCTGAGGATAATGGAAAATCATTGAAGGATTTAAAGCAGGGAAGTGACATGATCTGCATTAAAAAATGATAATGATAATTCTGGCTGCTGTGTGCAGAACAGACTGTAGAAGGGCAAGAGAGGATGATGCACAATGCTTCATGCCCAGGCCAACCACCAAGCATGGGAGCCATAACCTGGACATGACTCTCCTCCATCTCCATCCTACCTGTGCAGATAGAGCTACAGCTGATACAAATATCCACCTTAGTGCAAAAGGCTGTGACCCAATCTCACGTTCTTCAGTTCAACAACGCTCAGTGGTAGGGGCGGGGGAGGCACTCATCCTCCTCTAAGCCCTCTCCAAGTCAAACACCATCCTGTAATTTCACTGTCTACCTCCACTACGCTCTTCTCCTCCCTCTCTTTATTCAAACAACTCCCGAAAGTCCGATTTTCCCCACACTCAATTTTAATCAGTCAAAATATAAAGCTCTGATTCTCTACCACTTCGTAGCTCAGTGAAACCCTTAATGCAACATGTTTACTATACCACTGGTGTTCAGTCTACATAAACCTTTATTTACCAACAAAGTTTGGCTCTGTGTCCCCACCCAAATCCTACCTCAAATTGTAGTCCCCATGTGTCAAGGGAAGGGCTTGTAATCCCCACATGTCGAGGGAGGGAGGTCATTGGATCATGGGAGTGGTTTCCTCCATGCTCTTCTTGTGATAGCTAGTGAGTTCTCATGAGATCTGACAGTTTTGTAAGGCAGTTTTCTCTGCTTTTGCTAGCTTCTCTCTCCTGCCACCTTGTGAAGAAGGTGCTTGCTTCCCTTTTACCTTAGGCCCTGATTGTAAGTTTCCTGAGGCCTCCCCAGCCATGTGGACTGTGAGTCAATTAAATCTCTTTCCTTTATAAATTATCCAGTCTCAGGGAAGTTTTTTATAGCAGTGTGGAATGGACTAATACACCAACAAAAGTATGTTTTCCTTTTCTATGTATATATCACACATTACGGGTGCAATGAGAATAACACATTACTTGATACTGATGTTGCCAGGCTGCCACTGCTAGGTAACAGCTGATTTGGTTTTAAATTTCATTTCTCCCATTCACTGGATTTATGACCTTGGGCAAGTCTTGAAAACTGCAGAGACTCTGTTTTTTTTTTAATCTATAAAATGACAGTAATCACACTTCAGGTCAGAAAGCTGTGAGGAGTACATGAGTATAGTATGTGAACCTGGCATATATCAGGAGCTAAACATACGAGTTTTAAAAACCTATTTCGGGCCAAGCACGGTGGCTCACACCTGTAATCCCAGAACTTTGGGAGGCTGAGGCAGGTGGATCACTTGAGGTCAGGAGTTCAAGACCAGCCTGACCCACATGGTGAAACCCTGTCTCTACTAAAAATACAAAAAATTATTTGGGCATGGTGGCAGGTGCCTATAATCCCAGCTACTTGGGAGGCTGAGGCAGGAGAATTGTTTGAATCTCCCTTGAACCCAGGAGGCGGAGGTTGCAGTGAGCTGAGATTGCGCCACTGTACTCCAGCATGGGCGACAGAGCAAGACTCTGTCTCAAAAAAAAAAAAAAAATGAAACCCTATTTATTCCTTCTTTTAAAGGGAGTTATGTTTTCATTTGAGTCCTCAAAAGCACAATTCACCAACTTCATTTCCTTAGCTTTTACTTTTAAAATTTATTTTATTCTAATTTCTCATAAATATACATAAATTAAAACAAAAGCATGCTCATTAATGTTTCTTGAAACACTGCTTTCTTAATCCACAGATGCCGAAAGAACAGGCAGCACGGGTGAAGTCCTTACTGTACGGTGATTGTAAACTATGCCACTAAGAGCATAGCACAGGATCTCACACGCAGTATCTCAATGCTGCCCAGTTCTTGAATGGAAGGTCACTCAAAGCTTAAAATTCTGCCAATGAGCTTTAGGCCTGGCTTGATAAGGAACCAGATGGAGATGCCCTCATCTCCCTACACAACGAAACCAGGATCTTGAATATAGTGTTCAACTTGAGAATCTCTACCTTGTCACTATGTGTGTAAAAAGTTACCAGGAATGATAATAGCAATTTGATTACAGACCCTCCTTTCTTTCCTCTAATTATTTAAAACATACCATGCAGGCCAGGCACAGTGGCTCACGCCTGTAATCCCAGCACTTTGCGAGGCCAAGGCAGGCAGATCATGAGGTCAGGAGCTCAAGACCATCCTGGCCAACATGGTGAAACCCCGTCTCTACTAAAAATACAAAAATTAGCTGGGTGTGGTGGCAGGTGCCTGTAGTCCTAGCTACTCAGGAGGCTGAGGCAGGAGAATCGCTTGAACCTGGGAAGCAGAGGTTGCAGTGAGCCAAGATGGTGCCACTGTACTCCAGCCTGGCAACAGAGCGAGATTCCATCTTAAACAAACAAACAAACAAACAAAATGCATATATTAAGCTTGCACTCAAAGATAATCTCTTTTAATAGTAAGTGAAGTTTAGCAAACTCTAGAATCTGTAGGATGTTACTTTTACACTGCACCTAACGCTGAAAATTCAGAGAAATATATAATCATTATGAAATACAATGTTTAGTACAAAAGCATCCTTTGGTTAGGAGTAAATTATTCCTTTGATTTTAATGAGTTCATATAATATGGATGAGGAACTCTAACAGTTAACTTTATTTAAAGAAGGAGGTTACTCTTATTGAACTAAACCAAATACTTGTTGGAGCTCATCTAATCTCATCCTTAAAATATTAGTTGGAAGCATATGGGAATGGCTGGGGGCAGCAGCTCATGCCTGTAATGCCAGCACTCTGGGAGGCCAAGATAGGAGGATTGCTTGATGCTACGAGTTAGAGACTAGCCTGGGCAACACAGCAAACCCTGTCTCTACAAATAATTTTTTACAATTAGCTGGGCATGGTGTCACACACCAGCAGTTCTAGCTACTCAGGATGCTGAGGCAGGAGGATTGCTTGAGCCCAAGAATTCCAGACTACAATGAGCTATGATCATGCCACTGCACTCCAGCCTGGGCAACAGAGTGAGACCCTGTCTCTAAAAAAAAAAAAAAACCACACAAAAAAGCAGTGTGGCAATCCCCCAAAGAGCTAAAAACAGAACTGCCATTCAACCCAGCAATCCCATTACTGGGTATATGCCCAAAACAATACAAATCATTCTATCATAATGGCACAAGCCTGTGTATGTTCACTGCAGCACTATCCACAATAGCAAAGACATGGAATCAACCTAAATGCCCATCAATGACAAATGGGATAAAGAAAATGTAGTACATATACACCATGGGATACTATGCATCCATAAAAAAGAATGAGATCATGTATTTTGCAGGAGCATGGATAGAGCTGGAGGCCATTATTCTTAGCAAACTAACACAGGAACAGAAAACCAAATACTGCATGTTCTCACTTATAAGTGGGAGCTAAAAGATGAGAACTTATGGACACAAATAGGGGAACCACAGACACTGCGGCCTACTCGAGGGTGGAGGATGGGAGGAGAGAGAGGATCAGAAAAAGAAATTATTGGGTACTAGGCTTAGTACCTGAGTGACAAAATAATCTGTGCAACAAACCCCTGTTACACAAGTTTACCCACATAACAAACCTGCATATGTACCCCTGAACCTAAAACAGAAGTTAAAAAAAAACAAAAAGAAGCAGGTGGGAGCAATATTTCTGAAACATTCACTGCTCCTGATCCTAAAGAACAATGTTACGAAGTGACTGCTCCCTGTGGGTCCCTCCCCAAAACTGCTTTATTAGATCAGTTACCTTTCCAGAGATGACTGCTCATGTAAGTCTTTACTAAATCATCAACATACTTTTCACTAAACTGTGCTCAGTGAGGCACTACAGGCATTCTAGTGAGCAATTCTTTGTGAGAGTCTATTCAATACATTGCAGAAACATTAGCATCCTTGGCTCTCAGGCACTAAATGCCAGTTGCACCCTACATGGCAATAAAAATTAACACCACCACCCCTCTTGAGAATCACTGATTGGCATTTAATAGCCAAAAAGTCAAAAATTTCACTGTATAAAACCAACTTGTAAGGGATTAGGATAAAACTAAAATTTTGCCCTGGAGTTGTTTCAGTTTTTAAATAATTAATTAAAGTAGATTTTCTGCTTGCAAATTTTAGAGGTCTATAGGAAACTGGGTCAGTTTGCCACAGTTGCCACAAGACAATATATAAAAACCATGGTTTTATTCTCAAGTTAAAGTTTGGTTGTAAGACTGTCATTCAATCAACAGTTTCTAGAATATGGATGTCTATGAATACTTGCCCATATGAAATTTACCTTAAAAGTAAATCTGTTTTCACATCACACTCCCTGAGAGAAGAACTTTAAAATTTGTCAAAAACCATGATTATTCCAGGGACAGATAACCTGCCATGAAATCTATTTAGACTCAACCTAAGGCAAATTTCCAAAGCATTTTCTTGTAGGTAGAACCCGTACTTAACATCACAGTAACATCACAATCCATTTAAAACAAGCAGACCCTAAAAATTCACAATGAGGTGATTGTCTATTTATATGTAAAAGTTTTGCATGCTTTAATCTCAGCACTGATCTCTTATACCCAGTTGTCAAGTGATCAATGTGCCACATAGTTTGTTAATAACTGTCCCTCATCCAGCTGGGAGGTGACCACATTTAAGAGCTTTTCAAAGTGTAAGGCAGAGAAAACTGTAAATCCCAAACAGCTGGACAAGGAAATCAGGTGACAGTGGAATTCCTTCCACAGCACTTTCCAGTATCTTACCTCATATAATCCCAAAGGTTTTAAAATCCATCATTCAAATGAGACTTAGGGAGCAGCAAGAAGAAATATGGCATTCTCCTTAAAATCATATACCTGGCCAACCCATGTGGCAGTTTCATTCACAGAAGCAGCCAGAGCTGAACTGAGGTCAAGGCAGGTCTGGAGTTCTAAGGTGGCTTTGAAAGCTCTGCAGGTCCACTTCACGGATGCTCCTGCTTCTCTTCCTCTTTCCCCAAAGTTCTAGAAATGAAATACTAGATAGGATTCCGGCAGGTCTCTAGCAAGAGGCTCCTGTCCAGTACGAATGACAATAAAAGCCACTCCTGCCTTTCATCAAGACTTATCACTGTCCAGGCATCCTAAGCGAAAAAAAATGTATCACGTCCCTTCGGCCGAGGCAGTCGTGGCCACACCCCTGTAAAGGGTACAGGATGCAATCGCCCCATCCTCCCCTCAGCTTCCTTCCTTTGCTTTTCCATGGGAGAATTCCAAAGAATGAGTTATGTGTACACACACACACACACAGACTGGGCTGATGTCAGACAAGCTGACTGCAATCACAGAAAGGGGAGCTTGCTATTTGATTTACTCAGAATACAGTGGTCACTACCTGAGAACTCCAACTTACCATTACCATAAATCAGACAGAGCATTCATTTAGGTTACTGAAATGGGCTTACAGTATTTTAACTAATCCACAGTGAAATTTGTGGACTTGTGATTTCAAACTGTGAAAATGGACTAAAGTTTTTTCAAATGTATTATAGCTTTAATGAAAATCCAAACATGCAGTTATCAATTCAGAAGTTATTTTCAAACCTGACTTTTAATGTGAAAATAGATACAATCATCAATCTAGCTAATGCTCTTGTCTTATACTGGAAAGAGTTGGGGTAGGGAAATCCCCAGTGCGGATCCATCATTCTTTAATGGAGAAAGAGGCTTTCTGAAGCTGTTAGCCCACCTGGGTCAGCAGTTGCAATTACAAAGTGCTGGTTTAATGTAATCAAAGGCTATAAGACCATCTCTCTCCAGCAAACCTCCAGGAAAACGAGACAAAATGGTCTTATATGTCAAGTACATTTGCTGTGAAAAGATGCAAACTAGATTTAAGCTGCACACTATATTTGACGGCTGCAATTACCTCTCTATTATTCCCTTAACCCAGACGCAGTTTGCCCTGAAACTTCGAAGGGCCACAGAGCTTTGGGCTGATTCTGGAATTGGATGAGTGAATATAGCAAGCCAGGCACTCCAGGATCACCACCACCCTGTCCAGGCCTCTTCTGGACTTGTAAACCCAGCCCAGTTTTAGAACAAATCACTATGACTTTCCAGCGTCCTAGCAAACAATAATAATAGCAAGTATGCTCAGAATGGCAACTATGTGCCAGGAACACATAGGAGATGCTTTTAAAATAGTATCAAATGAGTGCCACTGTGCTGTAAGAATAAGGTCAGTAGTGTCATTAGGCCCATGTTACAGATGATAAAACTGAGGCTCACCGAGAAGAAGTGATACCAGCCAGGATTTGAAGTCTCATCTGAAAGACACTTAAACCCAAGCTCTTTTAAGATACTCTGCCTTCCTCAAACAACACTCTTGAAAACACCAGCAACCTCACTAACTTAGGTGGCCAATGGGTCCACAGTGGGCTCAGTCACCACTGGGAGATAAGAAAAATAAATCTAGGCCAGGAACCATGGCTCATGCCTACAATCCAAGCACTTTGGGAGGCCAAAGTAGGAGGGTCGCATGAGGCCAGGAGTTCAAGATCATGGTGAGACACCATCTCTACAAAACCTTTTTTTTAACTTAGCTCAGTATGGTGGAATGCACCTGTAGTCCCAGCTACTCAGGAGGCTGAGGTGGGAGAAGCGCTTGAGCCCAGGAGTTCAAGGCTACAGTGAGCTACGATCCTGCCAATGCAAATCAGTCTGAGCAACAGAGTGAGATACTGTCTCTAAAAAGAAAAAGAAAGGAGAAAAAGAAAGAATAAGAAATCCAGAAAGAATAAATATATTTCCTCTTTTTGGCATCAAAGTTGGCTACAGCCGGCCGGGCGCGGTGGCTCAAGCCTGTAATCCCAGCACTTTGGGAGGCCGAGACGGGCAGATCACAAGGTCAGGAGATCGAGACCATCCTGGCTAACACAGTGAAACCCCGTCTCTACTAAACAATACAAAAAACTAGCTGGGCGAGGTGGCGGGCGCCTGTAGTCCCAGCTACTCGGGAGGCTGAGGCAGGAGAATGGCGTAAACTCGAGGGGCAGAGCTTGCAGTGAGCTGAGATCTGGCCACTGCACTCCAGCCTAGGCGACAGAGCGAGACTCCGTCTCAAAAAAAAAAAAAAAAAAAAAAAAAAAAAAAGTTGGCTACAGCCTATGTACAACAAATAGACTTCTTAACAACATAAGCCTCTCTGTTTTTATCCCCAGGTAGGGATAGAGTATGTAATCTTGAACTCTTGACTACTTTCTAGTTACGGACCAACAGACTCTCTGTTGGGTAGAAGAGAGACTCACCCACTCTGCTTATGGTGCAGCTGTTACTATCACTCACTCCCTGGTCTCTGAATCCCACCTGCTGCTCCTACCACTCTGGTCCTGCAAGCCATGATTCTTTGCCTTCCAAATACCATAACATTTGGTACATACAACACTTTACCTGCACTCTAGGTTCTGGATCACCCTTGTATTACCAATGCCTACATGTGACAATCTATTTTCCTATATGGAGAAAACCTACTTCCCCCCAGCATAAGACACTATCATAATGGAATTAGATTTCCCGGCTAACCAAGCAAGAAACTAAAAGGCAGGGCAACAGTGGTTGATGAATGTTGGAGCTTCGATTTCAAGCCATCGCACATGTATTCTTTCATTGGGATGGTAATTTTTTAAGCACAAGTAATTCAGCCAGTACTACTTTAATCATAGTAAATTATTATATTGAGAAGGTATATCCAGAGTATCATAAATTCACATATGCTTTCCTTTCTCCAAACCACACCCCGTTGTGGTGAAAGTCGAGCAAAACCAACAGGAACAAATAAAAAGGGGAAGCACATTAACAACAACTTTTTATCAACAAAACACTCTTATGTTTTTACTTACTATGATATCATATGGTGCTAGGCACTGGGAGGTAGCTATGAACAAAATAAGCATAGCCCTTGGCTTCACAGAGCTTATATTTTAGAGAGTAAAACATTAAATAAATAGAAAATGAATTCTTTAATTACAATTATGACACATGCTTACAAAGGAAAAAGAAAACATCCTCAGAGTATGGATGGGCCGTCAACATGACGTGGTCAGGAGAAAAAGAGAAAGCTCACTCAAGGCATTGGCATATGAACCACGCTCTGAAGGGATGAGGCTGGTGAAGGAGAACAGCATCTAGAAATTTCAAGAATTGATGTAAAGGAGAGAAAGGGAAGCTTAAGAATGAAGGAATGGAAATTATCCCCCAATCACCTTTCCCATTTCCATCAGATCTCCTACTGCAAGCTCAACTCATTATTACAGTTTCCAACATTCAAAGCTACTGATCTAGCAAGGATGGGTAGAAATGTGATTTATGGATGCTGAATGGATTAACTTTACACAATTAAAGACATCACTTAACTAAAGTAGCTCATTTCCCAAAGCTTGCAGAATATTTATTGAGAGTAAAGCAGGGAAGAGCAAAGACATAGTCCTCAGATTACAACACAAATTGGCAATGGAAAAATTCAGCAGTGTCTCCTCCACCTATCTTTATGCTGGTACAAAAACACAAACTAGAATCAAGGTTAGCATATCAGGAAGGAACAACCTTTTTCCTGAAAATCCCATTATGAATTTCCTTTGTGTTTTGCATTTTGCATGCCTCTGAGGCTGACATCACTCATATACATTACTGAAGCCTCACAGCATGTGTCTGCCTATCTGCTGCAATTTTTATTGGAGACTTCTTCTTCCAACCCTGTGTTCCTAAAGCAGCCAGAGGAATGCTTGTCCCATTGTCACTCTATTTTCAGATTCCCAAAATCTTTCAATGGGAATACACATCATTCCGTGTATAAATCAGAGAGCTTTTTGAAAATATACACAGAAGTGAGGTAGCTGCTAAAATATCAAGGGTAGGACCTCCAATCTAAACCCAAGTTGACATATGTGTACAAAATACATGTATTTTCAAATCTGGCTTAGAAAGTAGGCCATTAAATTCACTAAAAATGATCATGACTATTATTTGTTATGTTATAAAAACTGAATACATGCTAGGCCCTATAAGTGTGTACACACACTCACTTAATCCTCAGAGTAACCAGAGTAACAATCCCTATGTCATAAATTAAGAAAACTAGGGGATAGATTGAATAACTTGTTCACAGAAGATCACATAGCTAGAAACTAGCTGGATTTCAAATCTTGGGTCTGTGTGACATCAAAGCTTACCCATACTTTTGCCACTCTTCTACAGCTTCCCCCCACAATAACTACCTACCATTCACAGAATGTCAAGAATTACGCTCAGTAATTAAGAATCATTCACCGAAAGAATTCTCACAGTAATTCTGAGAAGTGTCCTCAGCCCCTAGATGAGGAAACGGAGCTCAGAGAATTCCAGTAACTTGACCAAGAGAACACCACAGCAAGGCTGAAAGGTGCAGAGGGAGATTTCCCAGAACCCTGCACAATTTCAGGAGAAATCTGTGTGGTACGATGAGTTTAGTAAAAGTAATTAAGGACTTGTTGCTTTCTCAGGGTTGTTCAATTTTATCTGGGAAATTATCAATATGCTTTGGAAGAGAAGAAAATCCTCAAAGGACTGATTTCCTCATCTTAGGTGGACAAGGAAATCCCTCTAGGAATGTGTATTCAAGCCAAAATATCAGCATTGTGATCCATTACTTCCATACACAAATATAAATGACCCTCAGTTATCTATGTTTAACAGATCAATACCCACAAGCAGATGTAATGTGCCAAAAACTCTGAAAGCTATATACCAATTAGAATAAACGTAGTTCTTTTCCCTTCACCTACTTCTACCACAGAATTAAAGACCCAGCTATAGTAGTATCTGCTTTATTTGGCTGGCATATGTCTTGAAGATCTTAGGATGTAATATTTTTCCTCATGGGAGAATTTCATATTAATATCTATGAGTATTATATTTTTCCTTAATGGTGAACTTTGTGTTAACATTGCATTAACTCCATATTAATGGAAACACAAATGTTTCCAAGTGAAATATTAAGGGGTTTAAATGCAACCCCTCTTCTCTAATTCAATTTATAACTCTTTAAATGCACAGTTAATGGGTTCTTCAGCTATGTTATTTTTCATTCCAAATTAAATTATATTATTGTAAACCAGGGGGAATTTAAGAATAGGTTTTAAGCATGCAAAAATCTTCAATTAAGATGAAACTATTTAGTAGAGAAGGATGTAAAATTACTTTACCTGTACATTTATGTTGTTTCTGTCTGTAAAATGGGAACATTACCCTTTTCCAATAATGCTTTGCATATAGCAATGAACACAATAATATACCCTAGAGATGCTCTCCTGAAATAACACACTCAGAGACTCTAATAGATTCACATTAGTGAACAAAATTGGCATTTATACTTTACCACCATAGTGTATGATTCAGAATTAAACATATCACGCAGATTCCCACATGCTGAAAGAGTAGTTCTTAAATTTTATTGTGTCTTAGAATCATCTGGGACTCATGTTTAAAACTCAGACTCCATAGATCAAACCACAGAAATTGTGATTCAGTAGGTATAGGATGGGTCTTAGGAGTCTGCATTTTTAATTTTTAATTTTTGTGGGTACATGGTAGGTGCATTTATTTACATGGTACATGAGATACTTTGATACATGTATACAATGCATAATAATCACATCAGGGTAAATGGGGTATTCATCACCTCAAGCATTTATCCTTTCTTTGTGTTAAAAATAACTCAGTTATACTCTTAGTTACTTTTAAATGTACAATAAATTATTGTTGACTATTGTCACCCTGTTGTGCTATCAAATGCTAGATCTTATTCGTTCTATCTAACCGTATTTTTGTACACATAAACTATCTGCACTTCCCCCCGCAACCCACTACCCTTCCCAGCCTCTGGGAACCATCATTCTATTCTCTGTCTTCATGAGTTCAATTGTTTTCATCTTTAGCTCCCACAAATAAGTGACAACATGTGAAGTGTGTCTTTCTGCCTCTGGTTTATTTCAGTTAACATAATGACCTCCAGTTTCATCCATGTTGTCACAAATGACAGGATCTCATTCTTTTTCATGGCCGAATAGTACTCCATTGTGTGTGTGTGTGTGTGTCTGTGAATATATGTGTATATATATATGATACATATATATATCACATTTTCTTTTTCCATTCATCTGTTGATACAAACATAGGTTGCTTCCAAATCTTGGCTACTGTGAACAGTGCTGCAGCAAACAGTGCAGATATCTCTTTGACACACTTCTTTCCTTTTTTTTGCATATATACCTAGCAGTGTAATTGCTGGATCATATGTTAGTTCAATGTTCACTTTTTAGGAACCTCCAAGCTGTTTTCCATAGTGGTTGTACTAGTGTACATTCCTGCCAAGGTGTACAAGGGTTCCCATTTCTTCATACCTTCGCCAGCATTTTAAAAGCCATTTTAACTGGGGTGAGACGATATCTCATTGTAGTTTTGATGTGTATTTCTCTGCTGCTAGATATATTGGAAGTCCATTGTATGTTGTTTCTTTTCTCCTGCTGCTTTTAGCATCCTTTCTTTATCCTTGACCTTTGAAAGTTCCATTATTAAATGTCTTGAGGTAGTCTTGTTTTAGTTAAATCTACTTGGTGTTCTATAATCTTCTTGTATTTGAATACTGATATCTTTCTCTAGGTTTGGGAGGTTTTCTGTTATTATCCTTTTGAATAAACTTTCTACCACTATCTCTCTCTACCTCCTGAATAAGGCCAGTAACTTAGATTTGCCCTTTTGAGGCTGTTTTCTAGATCTTGTAGGCCTGCTTCATTCTTTTTTGTCTCCTCTGACTGTGTATTTTCAAATAGCCTGTCTTCAAGCTAATTCTTTCTTCTGCTTGATCAATTCTGCTGCTAAGAGTTTCCGAGGCATTCTTCAGTATGTCAGTTGCATTTCCAACTCCAGAGTTTCTGCTTGACTCTTTTTAGTTATTTCAAGCTCTTTGTTTAACTTATCTGATAGGATTCAAAATTCCTTCTCTTTGTTTACTTGAATTTCTTTTAGTTTCCTCAAAACAGTCACTCTGAATTCTCTGTCTGACTGATCACAAATCTCTGCCTCTCCAGGATTGGTCACTGGTGTCTTATTTAGTTCTTTCGGTGAGGTCATGTTTTCCTGGGTGGTCTTGATGCTTGTGAATGTTCTTCAGGGTCTGGGCATTGAAGAGTTAGGTATTTATTGAGGTCTTTACAGTCTGGGCTTGTTTGTACCTGTCTTTCTTTGAAGGTATTCCAGATATTTAAGGGACTTGGGTGTTGTGATCTTAAGTTTTTGGTCACTGCAGCCATATCTTCATTATAGGGCATCCCAAGCCTAGTAACAGTGTGACTCTTGCAGACTCCTATAGGTACCACCTTGGTAGTCTTGGATAAGATCTAGAGAATTCCGTGGATTACCTGGTAGAAACTCTTGTTCTCTTCCCTTACTCCTCCTAAACAAATGGAGTCTCTCTCTCTCTCTCTCTGTGTGTGTGTGTGTGTGTGTGTGTGTGTGTGTGTCTGATGAGCTCTCTGAACTTAAGAGAGGAATGACACACAGACTCCTGTTATCACTACCACTGGGACTGCACTGGGTCAGACCTGAAGCCAGCACAGCACTGGGTCTCATCCAAGGCACATGTTAACCACTGCCTGGCTACCACCTCTGTTCACTCAAGGGCCTAGGGCTCTACAATAAGCACAAAACTAAGCTAGCCAAGCTTGTGTGTTTTCCTTCAGGGTGGCAAAATCCCCCTAGTCCTGGGCAGGCCTAAAGATGCCATCTAGAAACCAGGGCCTAGAGTAGGAAACCTTAGGAATCTACTTGATGTTCTATTCCACTGCAGCTGAGCTGGCACCCAAGCCACAAGACAAAGTCCTTCCACTCTGCCCTCATCTTTCCACAAACACAGGCATTTCTCCCTATGGCCACTACTGCCCTAGGTCCATGGTAAGCACTGCCTGGCTACTGCTGATATTCATTCAAGGCTTACAAAGTTCTTCAGTCAGCTTGCAGTGAATGATGCCAGGCCTGGAACTCTTCCAGTGGGCTCCCCTCTGGCCCAGGGTAGGTCCAGAAATGCCATCTAAAAGCCAAGACCTAGAACTGAGGACACCAGTGAGCACTGTCCTCACCCATTGTGGACAAGCTGGTACCTAAGCAGTAAGACAAAGTCCCCTTACTCTTCCCTCTCCTTTTCTCAAGCAAAAGGAGTCCCCCCTCTTAGCTGCCACAGCTGGGAATCTGCTGGGTCATACCTGAAGCCAGCATGACTTTGAGTCTCACCAAGGACCATGGTGAGTACTACCTGGGTACTGCTGCTGATTATTTAGGGCCCAAGGGCTCTTTAGTCAGCAGGTGATGAATCCTGACAGGTCTGAGTCCTTCCTTTCAAGGAAGTGAATTCCTTTCTGACCCAGGGTGTGTCTAAAATGTCATCCAGGAGCTAGGGCCTGGAAGGGAGGCCTCAAGACTCTGTCTGGTGTCCTATCCTACTGTGGCTGAGCTGGTATCCAACTTGCAAGACAAAGTCCTCTTTATTCTTTCCTCTCTTCTCCTCAAGTGGAATGCAGGGGTCTCTTTTGGAACTGTGAGCTGTGCTGCCTGGGGGTGGGAGAGGGATGGCACAAGCACTCCCCTGGCTACCCCAGCTGGTATCTCCCTAGGTCACATGCCCCCAAAGTCTACTGGCTCCAAGCCTAGCACAGCACCAGGACTTGCCCAGGAATTGCAGTCCTTGTGGCCTAGACTGCCTTTAATGTTTATTTACGACCCCAGAGCAATTTAACCCATGGTGGCGAGGCTTGCTGGGATTCAGGTTCTGACTGCTAGAATGAGTGATTCCCCTCTGGCTAGGGCTGGTCTAAATGCTCCCTCTGTGGGTGCCAGCTAGGTTCTGCCCAGTGCTGCTTTCTGCTGTGACAATGCAGCACTGCATTTCAATGAAAAGTCCCACAACACTGCATTCTCCCTCCCCAAGCACATAGATTCTCCCTCTGTGCCACTCGCTGCTGCTAGAGGTTGAGGGGATGTAGTGTCGGCATTGAAAAACTCTCTCTCCTACCCTCTTCAGTGCCTCTTTCAGTGATATGAAATTAAAACCAGATACTGTGATTGCTCACCCAATTTTTGCTTCTTATGAAGGTGTTTTTTTGTGTGTGGAGAGTCGTCCAATTTGGTGTTACTGTGGTGAGGACAATCAGTGGAGGTTTCTATTCCACCATCTTGCTCTGCCCCCTAAAGTCTGCATTTTTAAACAGTTACCTCAGCTAATTCTGACACAGGTACTCTTCGAACCACATTTCTAAGAAACAATGGTGTAGAGTCTTAAAATCCAGTAGACCATGTATTAATGTACACGTATAGGTACATGTCATTTTTGATTTTGCATATTCATTTTATTAAACTCAAAAACAGACATACATCTGTACCTGCACTGTGTCTCTTACCTTAACAGCTCACAATTATTATGTTCAATCTACTTTTAAATAAAGAATAAAAGAGCATAGTAAAAGGACAAGCAAGGACAGGAATAATGAAGACAGAAAGGGGCACTAACATGAGAACAAAGTTTTAGGTTCTATTTAAGCTGAGAACAGTGCTCCACAAAATATGGACCATGGGCAAGTGCTGGTCTACGAACTGGTTGTTAATAATCTGAGATAGGTCTAGAAACTGCCTGGAAGCTCTTAGAAACTTTTATAGAAATTTGTCAGAGTAATTTCATGTCTATTCAATCTAATGATAAAATTTGGGGCTCATATTTTGTAGATCTTATATTTTATTCCATTTCTTTTTCTACTAGTTTATTTTTACTCTATTTTACCTAAAAGATCAATGTCCATGATGGGTCCACAGGTAGTCAGTGAAGCATTGGTGAACTCTACAGAGAATAATTGGCCTTCTTGGTTAGTCCAGTGAGCCTCTCCTAACCCAGGATTTTAACACAAAAGTGAATATCCTCAATTTCTCATAATTACTTACTGTGAATCTGTCAGCAATGAACGATCTCTGTTTTCTGTGAATCTACCAACCTCTTTTTAGCCTGTATCCCCTTTTAGAATAACATTTTAGTAACATTTCTTAAAAGTTTACTTTCAACAGTGTAAAGCAGTACTTTTTCACTTTTATTTTTCTTTTAATTTTCAAAGAGACCCTTGAGTCTTAACATTTGAGGATTCAGTGACAAATGCTATGATTGTATTAATATCTGTACCCTATCTATGTATTTTTGCTAACACGAAACTATGGTCTCAGGCTATTCTCAAAAAGCAGGTCCTTTAACTGCTTTGCTCATCTTAATGCCAGTTCCCTATCAACTATCTAATGACTTTCTTGATATGTGGCAATGATAACAGTAATAAGAAGCACAAAGTATCAGTAAATTATTCTAGTCATAAATACATGGGACACGGGTCTCATTTTGCGGTTTCCCTGCCTCCTAGTAAACTTTGAAACCTAATTTTCTCCCTTGTTGAAGACCTGCATTGTAAACAGTATTAAAGTTAAATGTTAGATATATTCTTTAGGGTTTCTGCTTCCTGGTTGATATATCCCTTGGTGGTCCCCTACAGTTTCTACTTTTGGTATATAAGTGTTGCCAAGAATAACATTTTCCCTTTCCAAGTTAAACATGGTGTTTATAAAAGGTGTAGGATGGAGAACCTGGAAGTATGAATCTGTGCATACAATGGGTAAAGTCACAATAATAGCAACCACTTTCCCAGCTGCCAAGATCTCTAGCCAGGAAGAATAAAAACGAGGATTTTTTCCTCCCTACATAATTGTGTCCCCCTTTTAGAAGAGTTAGGAAGTCAACCATTAAGTGTCCAAATTTGCTTTCTGATGCTTACTAAATTTCTGATGCACACTAAATTTGTTCATTATATTTGCTTAACATTTTTTTAGAAGCCCAATTTTAGCCATTTTCTCATGTAATCAGTTAACTATATGGCTAAGAACTCTCTGACAGCTTGTAGGCTGTACAGGACTGCTTTGGTTCTGCGGCCAAAAATGGACACCTTTTTAGCTGTGTGAGGTTGGCCAAGTGATTTAACTTCCTAAACTTTAGTTTTCACATCTGTACAATTGGGATAACGGGGCACGGCCAGTACAATTTTGAGAGGATTGTGAAACTACATAAAGTCAGCAGCATAGGGCCTGGTGCAGAGTCCATGCTTGCAGCAGTAAAAGCTCAGATGTGAGTGTTGTTATTTTTAACAAGGAAGACTCTAAATCACTGAAATAAAATCTAGCAAAGTTCTTGGAATTTTCTCACTCTGACAAGTACATTAAATAGATAAAGGATAGTCCACCAGGAAGGCAGCTGGCTAGATGAACTGACCACTGGTGTCTCCTTGATCTAGGTTATCTGACATGCCCAAACCATGCTCAAATTCAGTACTTTGATTGTAATTCAAGTAATATCTTCGGAGAAAAAGAATTGCCTGTTTTCAATTAACCAAAGGAATTATAATTATGTTAATTTCTTTTAGTGTACCACATACATTTGTTTCAGCAATCACTTTGGGAAAGGTTAAGTGGAGCAAATATAACTAAAATCACAGGACATCTTTGTAAAAGTAGATGGCGTTCATCCAAAATGCCCTTCCTGGAACAAACTGTAACAACTTGATTCACTCCCGCCCTTCCCTACCAAGCTATATTTAAAGGCCCGTAAGCATTTCCATCATAAACTGCTGTCATCAGGATTTGTAATTTTACCTTCTAACCTATTTCAGAGTTTATATATAAACATCTCAAACTTAAAAAAAGCTATTGTTTTTAAAATTTAACAACTTCCTTCAGTAAAGGATAAGCGTACAAGGGGAAACAAACAAAAAAGTAATGATTATACGTGAAAAAAAATTATCTGCCATGGCTTGATAAGCAAAAAAGGTGCATGCCCAAGAAATATGTGTCACCAAAGATTATGTAAATTCAATGGTGAATAATATGTCATGATTCAGAATAATTAGAAGCTAAATAACTGTCCAGAAATTAATGAAAAGGTAAATTATGGTACAGTCATATTATAGGGTATTATGTAGCCATCCCATGATATTCTCAAATAATTTTTAATAACATGGAAAACATTCATGAGATAATAAGTGGAAAAACATACTGCAAAATTGTATGTTCAATATGAACTTAACTGGATTATAAAATAAACATACATACAATCTATATTTAAAGTTGTAAAAGAAATATGCCAAAATGTTCATAGTAGTTACAGCTTGGCAGGAAAACCTAAGTTCTTTAAGCTCGTCCATAATTTCCAAGTGGCCTACAATGAACTTGCATTACTTTACTAATCAGAAAAGAAAGGTTTCAATGTGGCTTAGTGTCACAGACAAATACAGAAACAGTAATACGGGAAAAAAATGAAGGTTGGCATCTCTCTCCTATCTTTCCACATCCTCTGCATTACCCTTGCAAATCTATCTTTAATTATCAACTATTTTGACATTTGAAAAACTTATTTGTACTGTGGATTTATGAAATACTCATTCAAAAAGAAGTTTTCATTTATCAAGCAGTTTCCCCAAAAACTGACCTTGTAGCTATCCACAAAGTATTATCAACAACTCATGTCTCAAGATTCTAAAAAATACAAGTATCATCCACCATAAGGTCACCTCTAGGGGACAAAGCATAGATGTGGGATACATTCAGTAAGGGAAGGGTGAAAAAACAAAAAAAAGAAGCAAATACGGCACATGAAAACTAGTTTTGGCTGGGCGTGGTGGCTCATGCCTGTAATGCCAGCATTTTGGGAGGTTGAGGTGGGCAGATCATGAGGTCAAGAGTTTGAGACCAGCTTGGCCAACATGGTGAAACTCCATCTCTACTAAAAAATATAAAAATTAGCCAGTCGTGGTGGTGGGCGCCTGTAATCCCAGCTACTCGAGAGGCTGAGGCAGAATTGCTAGAACCCAGGAGGCAGAGGTTGCAGTGAGCTAAGATCGTGCCACTGCACTCTAGCCTGGGCAACAGAGTAAGACTCAGCCTCAAAAAAAAAAAAAAAAAAGAGAAGAAAAAGAAAACGAGTTTCAATCTGTTGAGCTGTTGTACTCTAAACTTCAAGTATTTAGCAGTTACCAACTTAAAGAGAACTGTCCCAAATGGAACTATGATATCAATTTAAATCAAACACAAATATTAAAAGAATTCAGAGTCCCAGTCTATCTTAGGGACTCTGACTGGAAACAGACTGTGTCACACAGTCACACAGACAGACACACAGAAATCACACAGCAATCAATCATTGTGAGCATTCATGATCACAGATATTTCCAGTTTCTCTATAAACTTTAATAGATTCTACTTTTACTTTTTCATTGAGATAATAGTTTTTGCCAGTTTGTGAAGTATTTTTTTAATTTCACAGCTTGTTACCAACGGGTTTTGAAAGAAAAGGAAGTGGTAACCTTTTTCAAAACATCAGGATGGGTAAAAGACTGGCACAGGGTATACTTGAGAACCAAAATTGATTATTAGTGGGAACACAACAGTGGAAAAAGATGTGGATACTGGTGTCACTCAATGGCTAGGAAAAATGAATCAAACATGAGAGGCGGGAAAACGTCTACAGAGAAACATCATCTATTTCAATTCTTCTGATGGAGATTGTCCAGAATAAAGTGAACTAGCCTCTACTTATTACTTTATTACAGTTATGCAGATATTATAAATGACACTTGTTCTATGTCACCAATGCCATACATTTTTCCAAGGCTGATGAACATGTTCTTAAAGCTTATATGTCTACCATTCAAAGTACTTTCACTTGTGCCTTCTCATGCCAGTTAGGAAAATCTGGTCCATTTGGATACACTGTCAGGTCCAATTCCCTCTATTAGTCTAAGTTCCTTCAGGATCAGAACCATATTTCATTAATCTCCACATTCCTAACAAGTATCTAATGGTGGGAAGGGCACAATACGTGTTTTTGATTAAAAGAGTAATAACACATTCTGAATCTTAGCTTTTATTTCCCTCAAACTTTGCCCCAAACACCAGAAGTGTGAAGTACTTCATAACTTATTGATCTCCAAATTTGTGTATTTAAGAGCAACTATTTAAATAACAATTGAAGAGATACTGAGAATGTAACAGACAAAAAGCCACATCAAAAATAATCTCATACTGAGAAGTAAAAAACAAGAATCCAACAACAAAACATAAATTAAAATAGATTTCCAGTTGGGCACAGTGGTTCACGCCTACAATCCCAGCACTTTGGGAGGCCAAGGCGGATGAATCACAAAGTCAGGAGTTTGAGACCCGCCTGGCCAACATGATGAAACCCCATCTCTACTAAAAATACAAAAATTAGCTGGGTGCAGTGGTGTGTACCTGTAATCCCAGCTACTCAGGAGGCTGAAGCAGGTATCAATTGCTTAAACCCGGGAGGCAGCCACTGCAGTGAGCCAACATCACATCACACCACCACACTCCAGCCTGGGCAACAGAGCAAGACTCTGTCATTTAAAAAAAAAAAAAGCCCGGGCGCAGTGGCTCATGCCTGTAATCTCAGCACTTTGAGAGGCTGAGGCAGGCGGATCAACCTGAGAGGTCAGGAGTTCGAGACCAGCCTGACCAATATGAAACCCCATCTCTACTAAAAATACAAAAACTAGCCAGATGTGGTGGCATGTACCTGTAATCCTAGCTACTCAAGAGGCTGAGACAGGAGAATCTCTTGAACCCGGGAGGCGGAGGTTGCAGTGAGCCAAGATCACACCATTGCACTCCAGCCTAGGCAACAACAGCAAAACTCCATCTCAAAAAAAAAAAAATTAATACATAAAAGTAAATGAATGAATTAATTAAAATTGTTTTTCATTCCTTTGGGTAAAAATATAGAGTTACAAACTCTGTAAAAATTGTTGTTTGATCATACTCAAATTTCATAAACATGCCAGGGAAGTTTTAATAACATTAATTCCTAAACCAAAGGGAAACCAGGTTGGCCAAAGCTATCCACTAGTTAGTGCCAGGGAAAAGTAGCTTAAACTTTCAGTGATTAAACAATGAGTAAATTCTGAGAATCCCGAACATAGAGTCTCAAACACAACCTAAGAGGCAAATTATATTATGGTCATTTTAATTTTTTTGTCAGTTTTAAAGTTACCTATTTGCAACAACTGTATTCTTGATATAAGGTACTAAAAAGTGTCCTGATGCAGTGCATTAATCTGCTCTCATGCTGCTCATAAAGACATACCCCAGACTGGGTAATTAGTAAAGGAAAGAGGTTTAACTGACTCACAGTTCCACATGGCTAGGGAGGCCTCACAATCATGGTGGAAGAGCAAGGGATGTCTTGCATGGTGGCAGGCAACAGAGGGCTTGTGCAGGGGAACTCCTCTCTATAAAACCATCACATCTCATGAGACTTATTCACTATCATGAGAACAGCATGGGAAAGACCCACCTCCATGATTCAATTACCTCCCACTGGGTCCCTCCCATGATACGTGGGAACTGTGGGAGCCACAATTCAAGATGAAATTTGGGTGGGAACATAGCCAAAACATATCATGCAGATTTTCCTGAAATATCCTCAGCATAATTAATGCATGAATGAAGCAAAGTTTCCATTTTACAAATTCCTCACGCAATAACAATTGCAACATCTGAAAGCGCTTAAAATAAGTTTTTCTCACTGTTTCTTACCAGCAGATTAAGTCAATACTGCCAAGCCAAATTAGAAAATGTGAACCAAACAAACAAGCAAAATACAAAAGAGAAAAAAGAAAAGAAAATCAACAAGTATATATTTTCTTGGCACAAGTTTACTCAGATGCAGTCTCACAAAGCATTTCTGCAATTATTGTAAAACCAAGTTTCACTGTGAAATCTGTGTTCAGATAGTTTTGCACATATTACTCTAAGAGTAGCAAAATCACAACTGTCTCCTCTTTGGCCTTTCTTTGGGTTGTGAATCAATCGGACTGCCATAAGTAGAGCAGAGTAGTTAAAAATCCAAGCTCAAAAGTGAGATTCCTAAGTTTAAATCCAGGCCCTACCATGTCATCTTTTTGTCATCTTGGCTACGTCACTTTAACTCCCATTGCCTAGGGCTGAAATAGCATCCATACTGCACCACCACTCCCATACAGACACACAATTTCATACAATGTGCTTTTATTTATGAAAAGAAACATGGAAATGATAAAGAAGAAGCCACCACAAATGGTTACCTACACAAAGAATAAGTGTTCAGAGTGGAGATACCAGGGATAAAATATAAAACTACTCTTAAAACACTTTCTTGTGTAGATTTCCTCATTGGCCCCAATAGAATATTTTCAAAACCCAACAATTCATTAGAACACATGAAAAAAATGTTTAAACATGAGTTAAAAACAATATTAAAATATATGTAGCCCCTAACTAAAAGTAAACCTCATTAGTCACAATTGACAACTAGGGCACCAATGCCCACATATTCTGAAAACTGTCAATGAAAATTAAAGAATTAAGCCTCGTTTTGCTTTTCTAGAATGAGTAGTTTTTCAAAGGTACTAAGGGGCCATAGCTAATGAGGAGAAGTACTTTTTATGTAAGAATTCCAGGAAATAAGTATAGAAGGAATAAGAGAATTACAAAATTCATAATTTTTCAATGCATAAGAAAATAACATATTTGAAAACATTAGACAAAAAATAATCAATGAGAAACATCCTAATGAAGAGATTATGCTGCCACAACTTGAACCCATTAATCAATCTTAGCATCACGAAGAATGGGGCAGCCAAACTCTTGTATAACTTTTGATGGAATGCAACATGAAGTACACAGCACCACCAAAGAAGCATCCTTGGGGAAAAACATGAACTTGATGATATTCAAGACCCTTTTGGTTAAACTCCAATTTATAAGAAATAAGGGAGTCAGTGGAACAAGTTAAAAGACACTACCAGTGAGCAAAAAAACAAATTCAGAATGTGGGACATTCTCAAGGACAACAGAAACAGCTGTCACTGGCACTGTGAAAAATGAAAGGAAAAAATGATAGTGAAAAGAGATAAAACTAATGTGCTCTAAATAATTATCTTCTTTATTTATAGTTCAAAAATAGGCAAAACTAACCTACAGTTTTAGAAGTCAAGCCTTAGGGAGGCTGTGACTGGAACAGAGTATGAGGAGGACTTTTGAGGTGCTGAGAATACTCTATATCCTCATCTGGGTGGCAGTTATACGGGTCTATACATATGTAAATGTTCACCACACAGTACACTTAAGATTACGGCATCTTAAGGACTTTCCTAAATATGTGCAATTCCTCGATAAAAACAATAAAAGAGGCATAATTAACCTATGGTGTTTGAAGTCAGGACGATGGTTACCTTTAAGAAAGAGTGTTACTCAGAAGATGCAAGAGCCATAAATGTATGAAGATTTTACTTCTCTGCATGTATGCTATTCTCCAGCAAAAAAGGATGAAGGGAGGAGGTACTGCTCTATATTAAAGGTGACATAATAAATTGTTAACTGGATTTTGCTTAAATCAATTGATTTTTGAGAAACAGTGAAATTTTAATATTAGATCATTATTGTGTGTAACAGCAAGTATAATCATGACATTTTGCTTATTTAAAAAGTTCATAGGGGTGAAGCAGCTGTCCTGTGTGGCTATTTAAGTCCCTGCTCAGTTCACTCAGTGGTTGGATAACAAATGCACAAAGATGTGCTTAAATGCACTCAATCAGTAAGTCTCCCAGCCTTTGCTGATGGGCTGTGTGTGTCTGATGGATCACTCCTTCAGTACTCTAGCAGTTTATAGCTCTTCCTTAGCTTTTACTTCCTGCTTGCACAGAGCCTGAAGGTCAGGCACAGAAGAAAATAAGGTATCTCCTGGGTATGCACACAGCCCTTTGTATGCATCTGGCTTTCCCAATTCCCAGGAACATATTTGAGCTTTTCAAAGCCTCCTATGCACATCTCTTTCTCTATATTGTCCTTTTCTGTTTTTTTGTTTTTGTTTTTGTTTTTGTTTCTGTTAGTCCCCTATGTGTTCCAAGTGGTATCGCCACCTCAGGTAAGTGCAGTGTTAAACAACTGCCACCGGTTGTTTTTGAAAAGTGTTCTGGTGATAGGGCTGTTTGCATCAAGGAAGCTATGAGCCAGGTTAACGAAAGTCTTGCAAATGGGGCTTTTCCAGAGAGCTGCCAGACACGTCAGCTACTGACAATTCTCTAGTAGGGATGAGGTTGTTGGGGAAGCTCCAAACCCATTTTGCTGCCGTTAGTAGCTTGTAAGGTGTGTTTGTTTTCATAACTACCATGGTTGCAGAGCTTGTGGCTTTCAGTTATTGCAGAGCTGGGGAGACAGGAATGATAAAAGGCAAGTTGTAATAAAATGTTACACAGCCAAAGCCTACTGTGCTGAGTTCAACCTGTTTCTTGAATAAATGCTCCTCATGTACTTGAAAGCTTTTGGCTGATTTCTAGAGTTCGAAAAAAGTTGACTTTTGCAATTTTCTCCAGCATTTTCATGGCTTTTTGGGGGAGCAGCATGTGGTGGTGGGGGGGTTCTTACTCTACCATTCCCAAAGTGCTTCTCCTCACAATCATCCCTTGAAGATTAGATTGGGGTAAGAAAACCCCTGATCTAAGCCCCGTAGGAAAACCCTACTGGGCTTCTCAGCTGCCATTTACAATAAGCACAGTTGCTTAAAGCATGATGCTCTTTAGAAAGTCAAAAGTCCCTTAAGACACTGTTCTGTGACCATGAATCTCACCGATCACCCCACATGATTATCACGTCACTGAGTCTAAGGATCAGTTCAGCACAAAGTCATCCCTCCTACTAGAAAAAGTATTAAAATCAGCATGTCCTACTAACCATGTGGACTATGACAGCGGCTTCTGTGAAGGTTTTATCTTCATTTCATAATGCTTTGGTGCCTTAGCTGTTAATAAGTTGTAAATCAGTATAGAAAAATAAAGTAAAATCAATGTCCTTATAAAATTCTACCAAAAATCAACCAACAGTGAAATTTTCAAGCAGGTCACTGGTTTCTCGTAGCGTCAGGATTATAAAGAAGCAGGTTCCAGTCTATTAATAGCCAGAAAATGTCCCTTATATCATAATAAATAAAAGTAGAGGAAAAGTTCTGGGAAGTCAGGAAGCAGACATTTGCCTCCTACCAGGAGGGCAAGAGTTTCCCAGAAATCAGACCCAGCTGAGGTTATAAGGGTCACTGGTAAGGCAACATCCCCGTGATAAGGTTCTCTGTGGACCATGACTGTAAGTTTAGTGTGATATAAAGAAGACAGCTTTCCTAAACTGCCAGAGGTGTACTGTCTACTGCAGGACACAGCTGACATAGTCTTCAACTAGTTTAAACTGAAATAAAATTAAACATAATATTAAACAAGACAAGACACTGATGTGATTTAAATATATACATATATGTATGATTATTCATTACAACACTATTTGTTTGTAATAGTGAAAACTGGAGACAATTTAAATGTCCACTACTTAACCCATCAAGTATACCAGTTAATAAATTATGTTACAGCTTAACAATAAAAGTGTGCATATATATAAGAATGGGACTCTTTCTATGTTCTGACCTGGAAAAATCTGAACAATATATAAGTGAAACAGTCAAAGTGTAGAACAGTGCAAATATTTTGCTATTTTTTATACTAGAAGAGGTGAAAATTTCTATAGTTGTATTTGCTTATTGACATGCATGTATGTATGTGTATATATATACAGTATATGTGTGTGTATATATATACATGTGTGGAATATATTTCCATCCATATATGTATAAAAACTTTGAAAGAACAAACCTGAAAATAATAAGCATTGTTACCTGTGAGGAAAAAAAGGGAAAAATCTGCAAATGCATGAGAGGTTGAAAGGAAACTTCTCAAACTACTTTTTTGCATTTAAAAAGTTTTTTGAGCCAAATGACTACATTACTTAATCCAAAAAAGGCCTCTGGTTATTCACATAGGGCAAAAAAAAGTGTAATAAAATTATCTTACAGTTTTTTAAAAAATTAGAAACTAGAGATGTATTCAAATTTTGCAAATCCCTAGTTAATGAAGTCCTAAGTAAACCCCAGAAAGAATTTCTGAATAGGTATACAACATGAAAAAGGATAGAATGAGAGTTTGTACAATATGACAGTGGATTGTATTCTCTGTCTTGTAGCAACATCTGCCCTATTTTGTCTTCATTATTTATAAATATTCTGGCTTTAAAAAGCATCTACAGCAACTGACTCCAATGGAAATGGCACTTGCTTTACATGAATGTTCTAAACCAGGGTAGTTGGCATGATAACCCTGACCTTTACAAACGTAACCAGCTTCAATATTAATAAAAATGATATTACAACTGGTAGCAGGACCACAAGTAGCTTTCATTTTATTCATTCTATTTTCTGTATTTTACATGTTTTTCACTAAGCTTGACTTTCATGATCAGGGATAAAACTATATTTTTCATAAGACAGGTGGCTCTGGTGGCAGTATGGGGGATGAATTGCAGCAAGAGGAAATTGGTGGCAGAAACACCAGTCAAAAGAATGGTTGAAGGTAGGAGAAAGATAACAAAGATAGGAATAAAAGTTGAAGCAGTGGAGCAACATATAGACAAGTTGAAGAGGTTAACTGACCAGGCCACCTGGATGGAAGTGATGAAGAAAAATGCAAGAATAGTCTTAAATGTCTGATTTGCATAACTGCTGCCAGCACCATTAAAGAGGCATATGAAGGGGGATGAAGGATGTGGTCAAGTTCTGTTGGGGCTACAATGAATTTGAGGAGTCTGAGGCCCATCCAGGTGGAGATGCCAAGTCAACAGCTAGAAATACAATAATGGCACTCAGAAAAAGAATGAAGATTGGAGATGTAAGTGTATAGGAATTGACTGAATCCATGGGAATAGATGAGATTGTAGGATGCCAAGAGCAAAATTAGAAGAAAAGAGCCTAGGAGAAAAGTCTGTGGAACACCAATTTAGGTGGAAGAAGAGATAGCAAAGGACAAAGCAGAAATAACTTCAGGCAGGTAACTAGAAAAGAAGGGTCTTAGGAAAGACTAAAGAATAGACCTTTCTAAGAAGGGAGCAGTGATATCAACAGCATCAAATACTGCCAAGATTTAAGAGGATAAAGCCCCCACTTCACCCAGCTGGCAATGACAACATATCCAATGGCTTCAGTGGGGCAGTGACAGTCAAAAGTTGGAGTTGAAAGCTAGGCTGAGGTGGGCTGAGGAATAAAATGGAAGGTGAACATTTCAACTAAGAAAACTAAATCATTCAATAGTGGCCCTTCACATATCATTCATTTCAAATCCCTAAGACGTGAACATGGAAATCATATTCTCATTTATTTCATGGCAAAGGGTTAAACAGTTTAGTATAGTGGTTAAATATATTCCCTGAGTTAAAATCCTGTTTCTATCACTTGTGTGACTTTAGGCAAATAATTTAACACCTCTGTGTCCCATATTACTCATCTGTAAAATGGCAATGGGAATTGTACAACCTCAACAGGTTACTAAGGGTTAGATGAGGTGAGCAACTAGCTTAGTGCCTGCTCACTCATTCAGATGCTATTGTATTTCTTAACTCTTCCATCCGTGTAAAACCAAAAAGAAATTAAATCTTGACCTTCCTAATTGAAGGTCGGATTGTTTAACAATCTCATTCGGCACTGTTCATTAACCTGACCCATTCACTTGGCAATAAACATTTATTAAGCCCTTTCCATGGGCTTTAATTTACTGGAACCCAGGGACAAAAAAAAAAAAAAAAAATGATTAAGGCTTGATCCTAGCTCTCACAGGCTACATAAAAAAATTCTTTTAGGCTGAGCATGGTGGCTGATACCTGTAATTCCAACACTTTGGGAGGCTGAGGCAGGAGGATCACTTCAGTTGAGCCCAGGAGTTTGAGACCAGCCTGAGTAATATAGAAAGACCTCATTTCTACAAAAAAGTTTTAAAATTAGCCAAGCATGGTGGCATCATGAGTAGTCCTAGCTACTCGTGAGGCTGAAGTGGGAGGATCACTTGAGCCCAGGAGGCAGAGGTTGCAGTGAGCCGAGACAGCACTGCTATACTCCAGCCTGGGCAACAGAGCAAGGCCCTGTCTCAAAAAAAAAAAAAAAAAATTGTTTTAATCATAAGGTGGCAAATAAAACAACAGAAGTCTGAAGAGTTATTCATACATATTTACACAATGAAATGATGAAAACACTTATAATGCCCCTCCCTAGTATTTTTTACATTCCTTCATTATGACATCCTGAAATAAGGTTACAAAAAACAGAAACACTAGGCTGACAATTGATTAATTTCTTTTACACGCTTTATAAAATGTTAATCACTTCTCCTAAATACTTTTATTTAATCTATTTTTCTGTGCAATTCTCAGTAACTTCATGAAACTAACAATAAATCTCCTGAACCACCTGTTAGATGTTTTTTTATTTTCTTTCTTCTCTTTCTTTCATTTTTTTTTAGTCAGGGTCTTGTTCTTTCACCAGGCTGGGGAGTGCAGTGGCACAATCACAGCTCACTGCAGCCTCCAACTCCTGGGCTCAAGCCATCCTCCTGCCTCAGCTTTGCAAATATCTGAGACTGTAGGCACCAGTTACCATGTCCAGCTAATTTCTATTTGTAGAGACAGGGCCTTGTTATGTTGCCCAGGTTGGTCTTGAACTCCTGGGCTCAAGCAATCCTCCCGCCTTAGCCTCCCAAAGTGCTGCGATTACAAGCATGAGCCACTGTGCCTGACCTGATGGTTTCTTTTCTGTATCTCATATGCAATTAATCATAATCTCATTTAATTAAGACAGTAAAAGCCTTCCCCATCTTACAAACACCAGGTCATTTACTTAATCAGAATATAAAAGCTCTAGTTACTTAATGAAAAGTATTCAATAAACTACTGAACATGGAGATATTAAAGCAAATTTTTAAAATATGATCTCACTAGAAAGTAATTTTCCATCTTGCAGAACTTCTTCCTAAAATCATGTATCATTGGCCATCCCTCTCAATTAACAGTCTTATACCCTGATACCAAAGCCTCTTATTAAAAAGAGCACTCTACTCACCTAGGTAGGACGCTAAAAGACCTGGGTGGCAGGTCTCAGAGAATCACTTTTGTGATCTGAAGCTAGTCCTTTAACTTCTCTGGAAATGGAGCGCATGGGGACTGAAAATACTTATTCAGACCAGTCATGGTGGTTGAAAAGAAAATCCAAGGATATTTTTATATAAGCTGCTCTTCAAACTGTCAAGTGCAATATAAATGCAAATATAACTTGTCTAGATTAAAATAACTACTGTAATACATGGGTTTTGGTTTTTTTCCTAATTACTTAGACCAAATTGGTCCAAATGAAACTAACTTGATTGGAAGCCTATTTATCAAAACCTATTAGGTATGTTTCATTGAATGTAAAATGCCTCATTTAATGTGAAAAATGTCACAACAGTGTAGAGTTGTGTATCTAGAACTTCTTCCTATTAATATACATAAATGTGCCACCTCTACACTCAACTCTGAAACTGTTTAGAAAGGAGAAACTTAGGCTATAACTTCATGAATAATCGGACTAATGAGATGGTAGAAAGACTAATTTATTAAATAACTATTTACTGAGTGCCTACTTTGTGCCAGGACCTTAGGATACACGAGTGAATTCAACAAAGAATAAAACCACCTGCCCTCATGGAGCTTACGTTCTAGCAGGAGATGGAAAGGGGAGATGGACAGTAAACAAGGAACATATTAAGGTAAATCATATAGTGTATAGGATGGTGATAAGTGTTGGGGGAAAGAAAGAGAGCAGAGAGGGAAAGAAGTGACTCAAGAGTAGGGAAGCACAGTAGGCCTCATTCAGAAGAGGATGTTTGAGCAAAGAATTGAGGGAGGTCTTGGATTTGGCCTTATATTCCAGGCACAAAGAACAATCAGTGCAAAGGCCCCAGTGAGGGAGCTTGCTAACATGCTTGAGAAGCAGCAGGGAGATAAAAGGAATGCAGACATTAACAGCAATGCAAAGAAGCAGACACCTGTTTGAATTAGCTTTTCACTGCAGCCACTGTGCATAGTTTTGACTTGTCTCTGTTGACAAGCTGGGCATCCCAGCACTGCAAATTAGGAAAAGGTGAGAAAAGTCTCCTCGGCCTTCTTTGCTCTGGGTCTCTTTTTAAGCAAATTGAAGGCCTCAGGGACAAGACCGTCTCTCCTTCCTAGGCAATGATTTTTGAATGTGACTAATGAATGGATTTCTTATATGAAGGGGAAAAAATTTCTGGCACAATCCCTAGTGTAGATACTGTTATCGTAGTATCATTAAATGTACAAAAAAAATACAGTTGGCCGGGCGCGGTGGCTCAAGCCTGTAATCCCAGCACTTTGGGAGGCCGAGACGGGTGGATCACGAGGTCAGGAGATCGAGACCATCCTGGCTAACACGGTGAAACCCCGTCTCTACTAAAAAATACAAAAAACTAGCCGGGCGAAGTGGCGGATGCCTGTAGTCCCAGCTACTCGGGAGGCTGAGGCAGGAGAATGGCGTGAACCCAAGAGGAGGAGCTTGCAGTGAGCTGAGATTCGGCCACTGCACTCCAACCTGGGTGACAGAGCAAGACTCCGTCTCAAAAAAAAAAAAAAAAAATACAGTTAACTGCCAATAGTGCTAAACAAATTCATAAAACAAAAAATTATGCATTAAATATGAAAAAAATCAAGTTCTGATTAACAACACTCGCTCACTGTGAATGATGATACCAGTTTGCTAGAACTAAATCACTATGCTTATAACAAGGCTATAATACTAACTCCTAATAGCAAAGATTGTTTTGAGTCCATCATAAGAATAATGCATGGTGCTAGGTGATGACTCAATTTTTCTCATTTTTCTCTATTAGAAAAATATTTTGTTTTGGCCCTTTGTTGGCACAAATACATAATTTACTTATTAAACTTACCTCTTCTCTCATAAACTCAGACAGTTAAAGCAGTATTACTTGGTGACAGCAATATTATAAGCAGAAAGGGTATAAACTGATTATCTCTATTAGTTAGAATATGCTTAAATACTTTGGGGTGCTATGGTCTGGATGTGTCTCCCCCAAAATCCGTATGTTGACTTCTAAGAGGTGGGCCTTTAAGCAGTGATTAGGTCATGAGGATAAGCCCTCACGAATGTGATTAGCATCCTTATAAAAGAGGGAGCTTGTTCATTCCATTCTGCCTTTCTGCTCTTCCACCGTATGAGGACACAAAGGTGGCACCATCTAAGAGGAATAGGCCCTCACTGGATAGTGAATCTGCTGGCACCTTGATCTTGTACTTCCCAGCCTCCAGAACTGAGAAAGAAATTTGTGTTGCTTATAAATTACCTAGTCTAAGGTCTTCTGTTATGGGAGCCTGAATGGACTAAGACAGGTGGATTATTTTAAACAAAAACACAAAACTTGAAACGTCTTATGAAAAACATAATCCTGAAAATATGCATATACATATATATCTCCAGGGATCAGAATCTTGTGGCTCTATGTCAACATGAAGCCAATTGTAGAAAAGAGACCACTGGGGTCTGTGTGGTGAGTGATGCAGGTAAGAAAATTACATGCCAAATTAGAGCATTTGTCTTCCATGCTGTGACTTTGGGAATATCATTTAGCAACCTCCATATTTCACTGAAGAGTAACAGCAGTAAATAAGTTTTATCAAATTCAAAGGCCCTAATTCACCTCAACTAAATTAAATAAGGCTTACAAGCACTGAGTTATTAGTAAACACTCCTTAAAATACAATTTTGTGGCCGGAAACAGTGTTTCACACCTATAATCCCAGCACTTTGGGAGACCAACGTAGGAGGATTGCTTGAGCCCAGGAGTTCAAGACCAGACTGGGCCACATAATAAGACATCATCCTACTAAAGAAAAAATTTTTTTTAATTATCCAGGAGTGGTGGCATGCGCCTGTAGTCTTAGCTGCCTGGGAGGCTGAGGCAAGAGGATCATGTAAGCCTACGAGGTCGAGGTTGCAGTGAGCTATGATTGGACTACTGCACTCCAGTATGGATGATACAGTGAGACCCTGTCTCAAAAAAATATATACAATTTTGTTATTATAATTGTACAAAACGTCATTTCTAGAGATTTTTGTTTTGTCATGGCTTTCTTTAGGTATATCAATGTAATACTTATATAGTCCTTACTAACTGTCACATATGGTTTATAGTGCTTTACAAATGTAAATTTATTTAATCCTAACAATAATCTTCTAAGTGAGATGCTATTATCATTCCCATGTTACCTGTGGGGGAAACTGAAACACAGAAGTTATGTAATATACCCATGGGGACACAACTAGTCAGTACTAGGGCCAGAATTCAGTCCAAATATCTGACTTCAGAGTATAGGTATGTAACTGCTATGCTATGCTACTCTATATTTACTTGTGGGACTTCAACATATATCTTTTTTTCTTTTTCCTTACTGTATGGATAGCATCTAATCATATGTATAATTTTCAATCTCTAAGATTGGAAACCTAGAAAAACACGGGGCAAATTTGTCTAGGTATCAAAAGTAAAATATCATCATCATTTTTCAAAAGTGAAAATCTTAGGATTATTAGATGTATATACTTCTCAGACACCAGAGTCACCGGTCCACAAAGTTGCTTTGTTGTTATATAAATTAACTTTTGCTGACAGGGAAGACTAGCATTTGGAATCATGGTTACTGCCACTATGAGGGGCACTCCAGTGAAAAACTGAACAGAAATATAAGTCTCTACAGGATAGCCTTTATAGGCAACAGAAAAGTCATATTGTTCCCAGAATGTGAAACATAAATATATTGGTAAACAATAAATTGTGACTGAAGTGCGATCTGTTGTGGAGTCACTTTACGGACCTTCAGGACAAATTTTTCACCCATATCTGGTTTCTCTCTTCCTACGTCACAGCCACTTCACACCATTAATTAAAGAATATTTAGCACATAAAATTAACTGTCATATTGCAAAACTGTCTGTGACAAGCAAATGGGCAAATGGATGTGTTACCAAGAAGACCTACAGAGAGTTATTTCCTTAGTGCAGCATTTTCTAAAGTGCATTTTGAGAAACCCTAGTGTTTTGAGGAGTTAGTAGGAAAAAGGGGCTCCTGGTCAAATAAGACTAGGATGTGGTGGATACCATACTCCCCTTTTAGCAGTTCACAACATGCATTAGCAAATATGAAAGCTCCGGAAGCCCTCTGGCTTCTATGGCATCCTAAACTGATTTGACCCAGGAACTCTTTATAACAGTACACCTACAAACAGCCTGGGGAGTGTAACCGGAGATGCTGTGACTTGATGAATCCCCCACTGTTCTGGATCTGCCTCCTGCCTCTGCAAGAGGCTTGACCTTGTCAGGGTCTCAGAGTTGGTCAGTACCAGAAACGCAGACTAAGCTGACTAAGAAAGGTAACTTTGAAAGGGATCTTATTCTTGGCATCTTCTGGCTTTCTAGGAAAACTATAGAGAAAGCCAATTTATCATCACAAGTTTTCTTGGTAGTAAGAAATCAGAAGAGGGGGGTAAGTTCAGATGCTTAAAGGTTTCTAGCTAACAGAATCTGATTCATGCAGGTCTGGCCTTGGGGACCACAGACCTCATCCTTGGATGAGTGTATCCTCTCCCTGAACAGTCACAGGATGGACACTACTGCTCGTGCTAAGCTTCCACAACCAGCCAAAGCCTCTTCTGATGGTTCAGGACCTCTTCAGATACTTTGAAAGCTTAGGCTTGAAATAATAATAGTTAACATTTATTTAGTACTTTCTCAATGTTAGATATGGCATGAAATACTGATATTATGCTCAGATACTATATTATATTTATTATCTCATAATTTTCCCAACAACTCCATGAGGTGGACCCTATTATGATACCCATTTTATTCATGAATACCTGAGGCTCAAACAAGTTATGTAGCTTGCCCAAAACTACAGAAAAAGAAAGGCCAACTTAAAATTTGCATCCAGGCCACCTGTCTTTGGAATCCACATTCTCCACCAGCTGCTTTACTGGTTTAAAGATCGGAGAACCTTTCAAGTTGTTGGAATGATCAATATGTCAACCTGATAGTTTAATTATCAGAAGGAACTGCTTTTATATTCTTGCCAGCACTCCTTGTACTCCCCCCCAAATTATCACTTATCATGACTTTGCAGCAGACACTTGGTCACCTCTGAAACTGAGCAGCAAAAGTCGCTGCATGGAAAACTAAACACACTAGGTGACCCTAGGTAGCTTACTAGCCTTCTCTGTGCCTGTCTTTGCTCACCTGTAAAACACAAATCACACTTGCACTAATTCATAATGTGGTAGAGAAAGTACTGTGACTGCACGTTTAGCCTTCTAGGGGAAAAAGTGCCATCTATAACCTTATTGATTTTTATTAATGCAGCAGTTTCATATTTAATGCCTTTTGAGGCCAAGGCATTCATGGATCTAGACACAAATACATTCTGTGCAAAACCTGTCACCATAAGCAATAAGATGCTTGGAGATAAGTAGATTAAGACTTCGCAACAGGCAGGAACGTTGTTTTTATTTGAATGGGCTAAGTACTTACACACAAGAGGACTTTCTGGTTTGAACTTTGCATATTGTCTAGGAAATTCTACATTGCGATAGCTCGATTTCTTTAGTAATCTGCTGTCTTATACTCATTGGCATTGGCTGGTTATCTTCCATGTGCCTCACCCTCTCCCCCATACACTCTGCTCTCTGCCCTGGGAAACTGACCCACAGGCACTGAATCACTGAGCTCCACTGACCTCAAATTTGCAAGTGGGTTTAGTCAACAAGGAGCACCAGCAAGAGATAGGAGGAAAGGAGAAGAGTAAGACTGGAATATTTAAACTCCTAGTCCTAAATATATAGTCTCTCTGCAGGTTATGTATCTCCCCCAGGTGACCCCTCCACCCAGCTGTCTCTGTAACCCAGGTTCTAATAACTGTTTCTTCTTCTTACATCTTCAGGCCTAGGAGTAGTAACAGTACCCTGCCCCATTGTTACTGGCCGGGTTGTAATGTATCACCCCTATGATCTCTATGCTTTTATAAACAGCCCCTGTATTAAAGGTCACACAAATGATCTAAGTTGAGATGGCCATCTGTATCTGGCAGGGATCCTGATTGACATAGCAATCAACCAAGAACTTCCTTGCACTGTTTTTTGTACTGAATTGATATTGCTGTCATTATACTGTTTAACTCTCATGAATGTATGCTTTAGATGACAGGATCTCACATTTGGAACCCAAAAGCTTATCACATGTAACCCCACAGTTTTTCTACTTTTCTTTTTTTTTTTTTTTTTTTTTTTGAGACGGAGTCTTGCTCTGTCGCCCAGGCTGGAGTGCAGTGGCGCGATCTCGGCTCTCTGCAAGCTCTGCCTCCCGGGTTCACGTCATTCTCCTGCCTCAGCCTCCCGAGTAGCTGGGAGTACAGGCGCCCGCCACCTCGCCCAGCTAGTTTTTTGTATTTTTTTTAGTAGAGACGGGGTTTCACCGTGTTAGCCAGGATGGTCTCGATCTCCTGACCTCGTGATCCGCCCGTCTTGGCCTCCCAAAGTGCTGGGATTACAGGCTTGAGCCACCGCGCCCGGCCAGTTTTTCTACTTTTCAAAGTTTAGTTCTATATTTTTTCTCTCATGCTGCGCTTAACTCTTTGGAATTAGATTAAGGAGGTATGGGTTTTAGTCCCAGATATTATATTAGTTTCTTAGAGTTTCTATGACAAAGTACCACAAACTGAGTGACTTAAAACAACAGAAAGTTACTCTCTCATACTTCTAGAATCTAGAAGTCTAAAATCAAGGCATTAGCAAGCCATCCTCCCTCCAAAGGCTCTAGGGAAGAATCCTGTCTTGCCGTTTCCTGGCTTCTGATGGTTGTTGGCAATCTTTCATACTCCTTGGTCTGTAGCTGAATGGCTCCAGTCGCTGCCTCTGTCTTCACAGGGTCTTCTCTGTGTCTTTCTCTTATCCTGTCCTCTTCTTTTAAGGACAACATTCATTGGATTCATTGACCCACTGTCATCCAGTATGACCTTATCTTCACTAATTATATCTGCAAAGACCCTACTTCCAAGCAAGGTCATATTCGGAGGTTCAGGTAGACATGACACTTGGGGACATTATTCAAAGTACTACACATATGCTATGTAAATCTATGCAAACTTCTTTCCTTTTTAGATTCAATCTCTTTATCTGTAAAACAAATTATATTAAGATTGGTAATGAATAGAATAAAATTGAGTAATATTTTGCTTCATCTCTTGCCCATGCCAAACATCGCTAATTGATTATACAACTCTTTCCAGAATGAAGCCTCAGTCTTCCTAACATAGCACTCTATGCAGCTTCCACTATACAACTTGGATAGGAATGTAAGATAAAACCTACCTTCAGTGCCAGGGCTGTGTAACCTACAAGGCTCCTTCTAGTTCTTTGCTTTAAAGCTTTATGTTCCTTAATTTAAATGCTACATAGAGAAGTTTAAGGAAGTGTGGTATATTTAAAAAAATTTTTTTAATTAATTTAAAGATTTGTTTGTGTTTTATCAGCAATGCAACACAAGGCGTTCCATCTTCTAACATCAAAATAATTATAAATCTTATAAGTAGGAGTAGGTAACAGAAAAGCATGAATCATTCCTCTTAACAAAATATAAAATACAAAAATGCCAAATGCCACCATGTTTCAGAAATATTTCTGGAAAACATTAAAGAAATGCAAAAGCAATACAGATCAACACTGAAACAACAGTTGGTAATAAATGGAGAAAAGGGAGATGTGAAAACACCACTATTTACATACAAAACGTTTTCGTATTGGAAAAAACTACTTTAAAGTTCATATGGAACCAAAAAAGACCCCACATTGCCAAGACAATCCCAAGCCAAAAGGAACAAAGCTGGAGGCATCACACTACCTGACTTCAAACTATACTACAAGGCTACAGTAACCAAAACAGCACGGTACTGGTACCAAAACAGAGATGCAGACCAATGGAACAGAACAGAGTCCTCAGAAATAATACCACACATTACAACCATCTGATCTTTGACAAACCTGACAAAAACAAGCAATGGGGAAAGGATTTCCTATTTAATAAATGGTGCTGGGAAAACTGGCTAGCCATATGTAGAAAGCTGAAACTGGATCCCTTCCTTACACCTTACACAAAAATTAATTCAAGATGGATTAAAGACTTAAATGTTAGACCTAAAGCCATGAAAACCCTAGAAGAAAACTTAGACAAAACCATTCAGGACATAGGCATAGGCAAGGAACTCATGACTAAAACACCAAAAGCAATGGCAACAAAAGCCAAAATTGACCAATGGGATCTAATTAAACTAAAGAGCTTCTGCATAGCAAAAGAAACTACCATCAGAGTGAACAGGCAACCTACAGAATGGGAGAAAATTTTTACAATCTACCCATCTGACAAAGGGCTAATATCCAGAATCTACAAAGAACTTAAACAAATTTACAAGAAAAAAATCAAACAACCCCATCAAAAAGTAGGCAAAGGATATGAACAGACACTTCTCAAAAGAAGACATATGTGCAGCCAACAGACACATGAAAAAATGCTCATCATCACTCGCCATCAGAGAAATGCAAATCAAAATCACAATGAGATAACATCTCACACCAGTTAGAATGGTGATAATTAAAAAGTCAGGAAACAGCAGGTGCTGGAGAGGATGTGGAGAAATAGGAACACTTTTACACTGTCGATGGAACTGTAAACTAGTTCAACCATTGTGGAAGACAGTGTGGCAATTCCTCAAGGATCTAGAAATACCATTTGACTCAGTAATCCCATTACTGGGTATATACCCAAAGGATTATAAATCATGCTGCTATAAAGACACATGCACACGTATGTTTATTGTGGCACTATTCACAATAGCAAAGACTTGGAACCAACCCAAATGTTCATCGATGATAGACTGGATTAAGAAAATGTGGCACATATACACCATGGAATACTATACTATGCAGCCATAAAAAAGGATAAGTTCGTGTCCTTTGTAGGGACATGGATGAAGCTGGAAACCATCATTCTGAGCAAACTGTCGCAAGGACAGAAAACCAAACACCACATGTTCTCACTCATAGGTGGGAACTGAGCAATGAGAACAATTGGAAATAGGGTGGGGAACATCACACACCAGGGCCTGTCGGGGAGTGGGAGGAGGGGGAAGGATAGCATTAGGAGATATACCTAATGTAAATGACGAGTTAATGGGTGCAGCACACCAACATGGCACATGTATACATATGTAACATGTACCCTAGAACTTAAAGTATAATTTTAAAAAAGAAGAAAGAAAATGATCCCAGAATAAGGGTACAGATGGTAAATGTAAAGATAGGCCAGAATTTATTTTCTATTTTTCTTATAACCTAAGGTATAAGATAGATCAATTAGATAAAGAGAAACTAAAAATCTCACGTTTTAGAATAAAATATTCCTTTCATCTTTTTGCCTGAAATTGGAGCTGGTGTAATTTTAGCGAGTCAATAAACATCACCCCCTTTAGAGACTTCAGACCACCTAAAGGCAGACACGAGAGCCAGAAAGATGAATGATCCATCCAATATCCTATCTCAGAAAGGTCAATTAATGTATCCCAGATCAGTTAATTAGTAGTGAAATAAGATTTGTATGATTCTAAAGTTCAAAATATCACAATACCTCTCTGAGAGAGAAAAATGGCTTTGAAAATACTTCTTAAAATGTCTGCCATTCAATGGGAAAAGGACAATCTTTTGAACAAATAGTGCTGGGAAAACTCATTATCCAGATGTGAAAGAATGAAGTTGGACCACGTCTTAGTCCCTTTGTGTTGCTGTCACAAAATATCATAAACTGGGTAGCTTATAAACAATAAACCTTTATTTCTCATTTCCCTCTGAAGACTGGGAAGTGTAAGATCAAGACATCAGCAGATTCAGTGTCTGGTGAGGGCCTGCTTCCTCACAAATAGTGCCTTTTATGTGTGCCCACTTGATAGAAGGGGCCAGATAGCTCTTTGGGGTCTTTTTCATAAGGGCACTAATCCCATTCATGAGAGGTCTGCCCTTAGGACCTCATCACCTCTCAAAGGCCCCAACTCCTACTGTCATCACCTTGGGGATATCAATACACGAATTTTGGGAAGAAACAAACATTCAGACCATAGCAGACTTCTACATTATATAGTACACAAAAATTAATTCAAAAACGGGTCAAGGACTTAAACATAGAGCTAAAACTTAAAACTCTTAGAGGAAAACATAGGGCAAAAACTTTATGACATTGGATTTGGCAATGATTTCTTGGATATGACACCAAAAACACAGTTAACAAGAGAAAAAAATAGATAAACTGGACTTCATCAAAATTTAAAACTTTTGTACATCAAAAAACACTATCAACAGAATGGAAAAACAATATACAGAATAGGAGAAAATATTTTCAAATCATGTATGTGATAAGAGATTGATATCCAGAATATATAAAGAACTCCTACAACTCAACAATGATAACAAAAAACCAATGACTTGGTTTAGAAATGAGCAAAGAACTTAATAGACATTTCTCCAAAGAAAACATACAAATGACCACTAAGCACATTAAAAAGATGTTCACAATCACTAATGATGCACATCATCACTAAGAAAATGCAAGTCAAAATCACAATGATACCACTGTGCACCCATTAGGATGACTTTGTTTTTTTTTTTTTTAAAAAAAAAGAAAATCATAAATGTTGGTGAGGACGTGGAGAAACTGGAATCCTTGTGCATTGCTGGTAGAAATGTGAAATGGTGCAGCTGCTATGGAAAATTGTACGGTAATTTTTCAAATAATAAAACATAGAATTACCATATGATCCAGCAATGCTACAACTGGGTATACACCTAAAGGGATTAAAAAGGAACTCAAACAGGTATCTGTATGCCCATGTTCACAGGGGCCCATGTTCACAGGAGCACTACTCACAATAGCCAAAAGGTGGAAGCAAACTGAGTGTCCATTGAATAAACAACATGTAATATATACATACAATGGAACATGGTCTAACCTTAAAAATGATGGAAATTCTGACACATGCTACAACATGGATGAACTCTGAAGATATTACACTAAGTGATATAAGCCAGTCACGAAGGACAAATATTATATGATTCCACATATATGAGGTACCTAGAGTAATGAAATTCATAGAGACAGAAAGTGGAATGATGGGTGCCAGGGGCTGGGGAGACGAGAGAATGAATAAGTTTGCATGTCTAAATGCAATAAAAAGTATACAAACAAGCAACACCACAAAAGTAACTGAGAACTTTACTATTCAAGCTATAGAAATAGTTTTTAGATGAACACATATAGTCAATTCCCAGAATCTCTTTACAAAATGATGAATGCAAATATATGCAGAACCAGAAAGATAGTAAATCATCACATAGAGAAAAGTCCACAAGTGCCATTTTTACAGATTCCCTGAACACCTGGTAAAGGAAAGAAAAATAAACAGATAAAAACAGGTATTATTACACATTTCTGGTTGCAACATATAAGACCATTTCGATCTTCTAAAGAATAATGTATAAATGTTCAACACAAGCTATAAATGTATCCCTATTGTTTCCCCTTTTGGAGAAATATGCCCCAAACTAACCTAGAGCCTTGCCTAGAGGCATTTCCTTAGAGGCTCTGAAATGTTTACAGAGATCAAGAAGGAAACAAAAATTAGTAAAGCGGCCTGGATGGGATGTGGCAATGTCCCCCTCCACTTCCAGCAAACTGTTTTCTTGCAAAAATGTTACAGACCTAGGTTTGCATATATTCCAATTAAAAAAAAAAAAAAAAAAAAAAAACACTGGCCAGGCGCAATGGCTCACACCTGTAATCCCAGCACTTTGGGAGGCTGAGGCGGACGGATCATGAGGTCAGGAGATCGAGACCATCCTGGCTAACATGGTGAAACCCCGTCTACACTAAAAATACAAAAAAAATTAGCCCGGCGTGGTGGTGGGCGCCTGTAGTCCCAGCTACTCGGGAGGCTGAGGCAGGAGAATGGCATGAACCTGGGAAGCGGAGCTTGCAGTGAGCTGAGATCGCACCACTGCACTCCAGCCTGGGGGACAGAGAGAGACTCTGTCTCAACAAAACAAAACAAAACAAAAATAAAAAACTGTCTTTGGGAATTCTACATATGGAAGAATCAGAGCTGTTTAGACAGATTGGTGTGACAGAGGAAAGACACTGCTGTGTGTCCCTGATTTCTGTCCTAACTAAGGTAATATAAGGTAGCACCTAATATGATGCAGGTATGAGAGAAATGTATCTTCTTCTGAAAAGCTTTACATTCACATCTGAAAGGGTTTACTGACATTCACTTCCTAGGGCCAGTGTGAACCTACCCCATTTTATATCATCTCAATGATCTACATCTACTCACACAAACCTCTTCTGGCCATCCTCTAGGGATCTGGCTTTGTCAAATCTTAAATTCTTTTTGGGGTGAAGGCAGTAGAGGGCAAGGATAAAAGTGAGTTTGGTTTCTGTTTTTTCTTTTTATTATTTTTTAAAAATGTATTCTCTTTATGCTTAACAGCTTTGCTGGCTCTCTATACAACCTCCAGATAATAGTGACAGAACCCCCTTTAATCCCCCAGCAAATACCAGACAGCATCATTAGTTGAAAATGGCCAAGGCATGTTTTCCCACTTAAATTAAGAAAGTAAATTGCAACAATCTGTTTTCCCTGGAAGATGTTAAATTCTTTAGGTTGGGATTTCCACCAACTGTTTAGATATCATTTCCTTCCACACATGCCAAGACATTGTTTTCCAAATGCTTCCAATGTAGTCTTTTAAAACTCAACAGCAGTCCCAATACCATTGCTTCGTAGACCCCATCCTCCTCACCTGCTCCCAAAGATGTTCATGGACTCAACAGCAGTCCCAATAGCATTGCTTCGTATACCCCATTCTCCTCACCTGCTCCCAAAGATGGTCACGGAAGGGCTCAAGAAAGCCACACTGCGCCAAGATATTTCCACAAAGTCCTAACAGCCCTGCAGAAAGCATGCCCTTCCGAGATACCTCACCAGGAAGTGGAGTCTTTTATAAGAAGAGGTAGGTGGTTTCAGGCAAGCAAAGGGGAAGGAAGGACACAGACGGGAAAAAAAAAAGTGAGCGTGGGGGAAAGGTGGCTGGATGGGTGTGTAGGCGGGTGGGGGAGTTAGAGGAAATGGCCTGGGAAGTCAAAATGCATCCATGTGAGTAGCGAGGATACGTTGGCCTAGAAATAATCTTAGCCAAATGGGAAAGACTCATAATTTGATGAGAAAGGTTAATGGTTAAGGGTTTTGAAGACAAAACAATATGGCCAAGTCAGTGGGAAAAAATAATGTTTTGATTATGTATGCAGAGAAACACAGACATATAGTAAAATGTGACAGTTTTAAATAAACACATTTAACAAAAATGTTATACCGTTACTACAGGTCTTTTCAAAAACAAGATATATTGCCATAGGTTCAAATAAATTAGTGTTTCAGGAGCTGTAGAAAACATAAGCAGTAAGATTTAGTAATAGTTATGAGGACGGAAAAGAAGAAATATCCCAAGATGCCTTGTTTTCCAACCAATCAAATCCCACCCATTCTCAAAACTCATCAAGTTCTCTATGCATCTCGAAGAAACCACCTCTGGCTTTCAGTCCAAGGTGGCATCTTTCTCTATTAAACATGTTATTTATGATCCACACCCCCATTTCTCACCTAATCATATGCCACCGCATATAGCTATGAATCTTCTGATACCTTGTATTCCCCCATCTGGTTCCCCCATTGAGAGCAAAAGACTCAGGTTATTCTGCAGATACAGAAGCTCAATAACTGAGGAGAAAAAAAATTTTTAAAAATACTGAACCAAGCATGGTGGTGCATGCCTGTGGTCCCAGCTACTTGCATCTGGAAGGGTGACGTGGGAGGACGGCTCAAATGAGCCCAGGAGTTAGAGGTTGCAGTCAGCTGTGATTTCACCACTGAGCTCCAGCCTAGGCCAGAGAGGGAGACCCTGTATCTTTAAAAAAAAAAAATAGAGATGGAAGTATGGCTTCTAAAACAACATATATTTACAATCCAATGTTATTATATGATTTTATTTCAATTCATGATGATATATGGGCCCCCAAAATCTATTCTTAATCTCAAAAGGCCAACTGCATACAAGTCCCAGTAGTTCTAGAGTTTCTCTTGGGTATGATTCTCAGGTCGAGCACGTACACTCCGAAAGCACAACTAGCGTGCTGCCCCAGACTCAGCCCCATTAGAAATGTGGAGCATATTTTTGGAGGCTAATTTTTTCCCAACAATTTGAAGAAGGGGAAGCATCAAGTTACACTAAGTAATTTAATTGGTAATTTTAATATCATTTCTGCATGAAAACATGTGTATATTGCAAAGAGTTTAGAGTAAAACAAGACTTCAAGTCATTTCGCCCTGGCAGCAGACTATTCGGCTAAACTTCCAGTGACCAGAGACCTTAGGATGTTCTGCAGCAGGAATACCCTTGTGGAACACGCTGGGAAGCACTATTTTAAGGATTCCCCAAAACTGAGAAGGAAGTGCTAATGACGAGAACGACGATTGTTGATCCAGCTCTTCCTCCAAGTTAAGTATGGTGTTACGCATATTACAAACATTTGCTCACTTCTTTCTCTAGTCCCACAGGAGTTACGATGCCCATCTGACATAACCTGCCCAAGCTGAAGCCACTGTGGTAGGTAACAAACACAAAAGTGGGATTCGAACGCAAGCCTATTTGAACACCAAGGCTACTGTTCTTTCTAACCACACAGTGTCCTAAGTAGGACTTGACAGATAGGACCTGCAGGCCTAACTAGTTTGCAAGATAATACTTCAAATTTTAAGCAAGTATTAACGTATCTTTGAACAAACAGTTCAACAGCCTTTCACCGCTGTGTCTACTGACATTTCCTAGGTGAGAGAATAGTGCACCAGCTATGGCCAAGCCCAGTATTAGCATGAGAAAGGGTCCTCAGGAGTTAAGTAGACTCCTGGAGAAGGTCCTAAGGAGCACTCAACAATCTTATCAGATTTAATTGAATTACTACAGTAATTAATAACTGGGTGCCTGCTAAAATAATAAAATATGCTAGAATCTGAAAGCATGGAGAATTTGTCTTATAAGAAATTAACTGGCAGACGGGCTGTACCAAGCCTGTAATCCCAGCATGTGATCCTGAGGCTGGTGGATCACTTCAGGTCAGGAGGATCGAGACCATCCTGGCTAACATGGTGAAACCCCGCTTCTACTAAAATACAAAAAACGGAGGGCAGAGCAAGATGGCCGAAACAGGAGCAGCCCCAGTCTTCAACCTCCCAGCCCAGCCACACAGAAGACCGGTGATTTCGCATTTTCAACTGAGTCTCTGCTGCTGATACCCAGGCAAACAGGTCTGGAGTGGACCTCAAGCACCTGTCATAACAGACCTACAGCTGAGGGTCCTGACTGGTTAGAAGGAAAACTATCAAAACAGGAAGGACACCTACACCAAACCCATCAGTACATCACCATCATCAAAGACCAGAGGCAGATAAACCACAAAGATGGGGAAAAGCAGGCAGAAAAGCTGGAATTCAAACAAGAGCTTATCTCCGGGCAAAGGAGTTTAGCTCATCGCCAGCAACGGATCAAAGCTGGACGGAGAATGACTTTGACGCAGATGAGAGAAGAAGGGTTTAGTCCATCAAATTTCAGAGCTAAAGGAGGAATTACTGCACTCCAGCAAAGAAAAGAAACTAAAAATCTTGAAAAAAAGTTTTTGGAAGAATTGGACGGCTAGACTAATTAATGCAGAGAAGGTCATAAACGAAATGAAAGAGATGAAAAGCATGACACGAAATAATGCGGACAAATGCACAAGCCTGTAACCCACTCCATCAACTGGGAAGAAAGAGTATCAGCGATTGAGGATCAAATGAATGAAATGAAGCTGAAAGAAGAGAAAACCAAAGAAAAAAGAAGGAAAAGAAATGAACAAAGCCTGCAAGAAGTATGGGATTATGTAAAAGACCAAATCTACGCCTGATTGGGGTGCCTGAAAGTGAGGGGGGAAATGGAACCAAGTTGGAAAACACTCTTCAGGATATCATCCAGGAGAACTTCCCAACTAGTAGGGCAGGCCAACATTCAAATCCAGGAAATACAGAGAACGCCACAAAGATAATTCTCGAGAAGAGCAACTCCAAGACACATAATTGCCAGATTCACCAAAGTTGAAATGAAGGAAAAATCTTAAGGGCAGCCAGAGAGAAAGGTCGGGTTACCCACAAAGGGAAGCCCATCAGACTCACAGCAGATCTCTCGCAGAAACTCTACAAGCCAGAAGAGAGTGGGGCCAATATTCAACATTCTTAAAGAAAGAATTCCAAACCTGAATTCCCTTTAACATCCAGCCAAACTAAGTTTCATAAGTGAAGGAGAAATACAATCCTTTACAGATAAGCAAATGCTTAGGAGATTTTGTCACCACTAGGCCTGCCTTACCAAGAGACCCTGAAGGAAGTACTAAACATGGAAAGGAACAACTGGCAAATTCAGCCATCCAAAACATGCCAAAATGTAAAGACCATCGAGGCTAGGGAAGAAACTATATCAACTAATGAGCAAAATAACCAGTTAATATCATAATGGCAGGATCAAGTTCACACATAACAATCTTAACCTTTAAATGTAAATGGACTAAATGCTCCAATTAAGAGACACACAGACTGGCAAACTGATAAAGAGTCAAGACCCATCAGTCTGCTGTATTCAGGAGACCCATCTCACACGAGACATACATAGGCTCAAATAGTGGATGGAGGAAGATTTCCAATGTACAAATGGAGAACAAAAAAAGCGGGGGTTGCAATACTAGTCTCTGATAAAACAGACTTTTAAAACCATCAAAAATCAAAAGAGACAAAGAAGGCCATTACATAATGGTAAAGGGATCAATTCAACAGAAGAGCTAACTATCCTAAATATATATGCAACCCAATACAGGAGCAATCTAGATTCATAAAGCAAGTCCTTAGAGACTTACAAAGAGACTTAGACTCCCATACAATAATAATGGGAGACTTCAACACCCACCGTCAACATTAGACATCAACGAGACAGAAAGTTAACAAGGATATCCAGGAATGAAACCCCATCTCTGCAGCAAGCAGACCCAATAGACATCTATAGAACTCTCCACCCCAAATCAACAGAATATACATTCTTCTCAGCAACTACATCGTACTTATTCCAAATTGACCACGTAATTGGAAGCAAAGCACTCCTCAGCAAATGTACAAGAACAGAAATTATTACAAACTGTCTCAGACCACAGTGCAATCAAACTAGAACTCAGGACTAAGAAACTCAATCAAAACCGCTCAACTACATGGAAACTGAACAACCTGGCTCCTGACGACTACTACACGAAATGAAGGCAGAAATAAAGATGTTCTAAAACCAATGAGAACAAAGACAACATACCTCAGAATCTCTGGACACATTTAAAGCAGTGTGAGGGAAATTTATAGCACCTGTGCCCACAAGAGAAAGCAGGAAAGACTAAAATCTTGACACTCTAACATCGCACTAAAAAGAATTAGAGAAGCAAGCAGCAAACACATCTGAAAGCTAGCAGAAGAAATAACTAAGATCAGAGAACTGAAGGAGATAGGAGATTAATAAAAACCCTCCAAAACCAATGAATCCAGGAGTTATTTTTGAAGATCAACAAAATTGACAGAATTCACTAGCAAGACTAATAAAGAAGAAAAAGAGAGAAGAATCAAATTGACGCAATTAAAAATGATAAAGGGATATCACCACCGACCCCAAGTACACAGAAATACAAACCACCATCAGAGAATACTATAAACACCTCTACGCAAATAAACTTGAAAATCTAGAAGAAATGATAATTTCCTGACACTTACACTTTCCAAGACTAAACCATAAAGAAGTTGAATCCCTGGACAGACCAATAGCAGGCTCTGAAATTGAGGCAAATAATTAATAGCCTACCAAACCAAAAGTCCAGGGCCAGATGGATTCATTACAGCTGAATTCTACCAGAGGTACAAGGAGGAGTTGCCCATTCTTCTGAAACTATTCCAATCAATAGAAAAGAGGAATCCCTCCCTAACTCATTTTATGAGGCCAACATCATCCTGATACCAAAGCCTGGCAGAGATACAATGAAAAAGAGAATTTTAGACCAATATCCCTGATGAACATCGATGCAAAATCAATAAAATACTGGCAAAACCGGATTCAGCAACACATCAAAAGCTATCCACCATGATCAAGGGCTTCATCCCTGGGATGCAAGGCTGGTCTGGCCCGCAAATCAATAAACATAATCCAGCATATTACAACAGAACCAAAGACAAGAACCACATGGTTATTCAATAGATGCAGAAAGGCTTTGACAAAATTCAACAGCCCTTCATGCTAAAACGCCAATAAATTCGTGTTGATGGAAGACACTCAAAATAAGAGCTATTTATGATACAAAACCCACAGCCAATATCATACTGAATGGGCAAAAACTGGAAAAATTCCTTGAAACTGGCATTAACATTGTGGATGCCCCTCTCTCACCACCTCATTCAACATAGTGTTGGAAGTTCTGCTAGGGCAATTAGGCAAGAGAAAGAAATCAGGGGTATCTACAGGGAAAAGAAGAAGCCAAATTGTCCTCCTGTTTGCAGATGACATGATTGTATTTAGAAAACCCCATTGTCTCAGCCCAAAATCTCCTGTTGATAAGCAACTTCAGCAAAGTCTCAGGATACAAAATTAATGTGCAAAAATCACAAGCATTCTTATACACCAGTAACAAACAGAGCTAAATATGAATGAACTTCCATTCACAATTGCTTCAAAGAGAATCAAATACCTGTAAATCCAACTTACAAGGGATGTAAAGGACCTCTTCAAGGAGAACTACAAACCACGCTCAGTGAAATAAAAGAGGACACAAACAAATGGAAGAACATACCATGCTCATGGATAGAAGAATCAATATCGTGAAAATGGCCATACCACAAGGTAATTTATAATTCAATGCCATCCCCATCAAGTCACCAATGAGTTTTCACAGAATTGGAAAACTGCTTTAAAGTTCATATGGAACCAAACAAAGAGCCCGCATCTCCCAAGACAATCCTAAGTCAAAAGAACAAAAGCTGGAGGCATCACGCTACCTGACTTCAAATCCATACTACAAGGCTACAGTAAATCAAAAACAGCATGGTACTGTACCAAAACAGAGATATAGACCAATGGAATAGAACAGAGTCCTCAGAAATACTACCACACATCTACAGCCATCTGATCTTTGACAAACCTGAGAGAAACAAGAAATGGGGAAAGGATTCCCTATTTAATAAAATGGTGCTGGGAAAATTACTAGCCATAAGTAGAAAGCTGAAACTGATCCTTTCCTTACCTCTTATACGAAAAATTAATTCAAGATGGATTAGAGACTTAAATGTTAGACCTAATACCATAAAAACTCTAGAGGAAAACCTAGGTAGTAAATTCATTCAGGACATTACAGGCATGGGCAAAGACTTTCATGTCTAAAACTAAAAAACGGGCAGCAAAGCCAAAATTGACAAATGGGATCTCATTAAACTAAAGAGCTTCTGCACAGCAAAGAAACTACCATCAGAGTGAACAGGCAACCTACAGAATGGGGAGAAAATTTGCAATCTACTCATCTGACAAAGGGCTAATATCCAGAACCTAAAGAACTCCAACAAATTTCTATTACAAGAAAAAAAACAAACAACCCCATCAAAAAGTGGGCAAAGGATATGAATAGACATTTCTCAAAAGAAGACATTCACAGCCAACAAACACATGTGAAAATGCTCATCATCACTGGCCATCAGAGAAATGCAAAATCAAAAACCACAATGAGATACCATCTCACACCAGTTAGAATGGCGATCATTCAAAAGTCAGGAAACAACAGGTGCTGGAGGGATGTGGAGAAATAGGAACACTTTTACCACTGTTGGTGGATTGTAAACTAGTTCAACCATTATGGAAAACAGTATATGATTCCTCAAGGATCTAGAACTAGATAAAATCTATATGACCTAGCCATCCCATTACTGGGTATATATACCCAAAGGATTATAAATTATGCTGCTCTAAAGACACATGCACACGTATGTTTATTGCAGCACTATTCACACAGCAAAGACTTGGAATCAACCCAAATGTCCATCAGTGACAGATTGATTAAGAAAATGTGGCACATATACACCATGGAATACTATGCAGCCATCAAAAGGATGAGTTTGTAACCTTTGCAGGGATGGATGCAGCTGGAACTATCATTCTTAAAGGCAAACTATCACAAGAACAGAAAACCAAACACCCATGTTCTCACCATAGGTGGGAACTGAACAATGAGACTCTGACCTGGGAAGGGGAACATCACACACTGGGGCCTATCATGGGGAGGGGAGGGGGAGGGATTGCATTGGGAGTTATACCTGATGTAAATGATTTGAGTTGATGGGCAGCACACCAACAAGGCACAAGTATACATATGTAACAAACCTGCACGCTATGCACATGTACCCTAAGCAACTTACAGTATAATAATAATAAATAAATTAAAAAAAAAAAAAAAAAAATACAAAAAAACTAGCCGGGCGGTGGCGGGCTTCTGTAGTCCCAGCTACTGAGGCTGAGGCGGAGAATGGCGTGAACCTGGGAGGTGAGCTTGCAGTGAGCCGATCGCCCACTGCACTCCAGCCTGGCAATACCAGAGCTGCAGACTACCTCAAAAAAAAAAAAAAAAAAAAAAAAAAAAAAGGAAATTAACTGGCTCCCTTTCTCAGGCCAGTTTCACAGGAGCTTCTCTTCAGAGATCTAAGAATCAAATCTCAAATTTTCAATAATTTTTCTAATCACACAGTGAATAAAAAAGGATGTGGTGCCTTTGCAGCCTTCACTGTGGGATTCTTGAGGCCTTTCCAAAAGAGATAGCCTAATTATAACTGCAAACATTGCAGAGAAATTGCATCACTCCTGTTACATACATCAGTGAGGAAATGGGACAGACAGAGGAAGGATTTTCGTCTTGGGGGGAAGGAGAGTAGAGTATATGACTAATGCCTGCATAACTCTGGAAAAGATATAGAATTTTTGCTCTTGAGTGAAAAGATAAGCTTAGGTATTGTATTAAAATCAAGCCCTTTGACTGAAACAGGATAGCCTAGAAATAGTTCAGAAGTACGGGATACTTGAAACTTAAAATGTGCTTTCAAAGAGGTTATTTTTATAAACCAAATATGCACAGGAAATTTTGTTGTTCTACTCCTATTCCACAGCCTAAAGATCTGTATTGTCCCAGCACAAAGACCTTCTTGGACTGAATCCCAGTCACAGCTGGTTTACTTAAAACTCATGAAAACCTTACTAAATACCATCTTGTTCCAGACAGCATATTCTTATAAAGATGCTTTCACTCACCTACATTTCTCCATTTCCAAGACCAAACAGTGACTCTTTTGCCCTCTCCTCTCTCTGAGCCACTAACCTCCATTCCCACAAAATGCCAAGAAAAAAAAAAGAGTTAAAATAATTTCTATGTCTTGTATTCAACTTGTATCTACTTAAAACATAAATTTTAAATTTATACAAAACCAAAGAGTTATAAAACTTCATCTGTGATATATGCCCTAATCATTTAGCAGACTTGTAATTCCTATCATTTGAGAAACTTCTAATTTATTTCGTTTCATGATTAATAACAGACTTTCAGAAACTGAAACCACATTTCTGTAGGGATATTTATCAGTATGTCTCAAATTAAATGTGCACATTCTTTGCCTCAGCAGTTTCATGCCTAGAAATTAATTTTTGAAATACTGACACAAATGCTCAAAAATGTCAGTGTAAGAATGTTTACTGTAGCACTATTTGTAATATTAAATATTAAGACCAACCCAAAGGACCATTAATAGGGTAAGGGTTAAAGAAATTATAGTACAAGCATATTAAGGAGTACTATCAAGAAGTTATAAGCAATGAACATTGAGATGGATTGATGTCTAAGGCATATTGCAAAGTAGCAGCAACTATTTACAGAAGAATGCATATAACATAATACATTTTTGTTTAAAAGTACACTTGTGCATATATGTCTGTGTGTATTATATATAATCCATCATTAACACGTCTTTCCTTTGGTGAAGAAAGGGAAACAATTAGTATTATTTGAAATTTTACAAAAAATACAATACTCTTGTGCAATTTTTAAATAGAATTTTTCTTTAAAAATTCTATCGAGGCCGGGCGCGGTGGCTCAAGCCTGTAATCCCAGCACTTTGGGAGGCCGAGACGGGCGGATCACAAGGTCAGGAGATCGAGACCATCCTGGCTAACACGGTGAAACCCCGTCTCTACTAAAAAATACAAAAAAAAAAACTAGCCGGGCGCAGTGGCGGGCGCCTGTAGTCCCAGCTACTCGGGAGGCTGAGGCAGGAGAATGGCGTGAACCCGGGAGGCGGAGCTTGCAGTGAGCTGAGATCCGGCCACTGCACTCCAGCCTGGGCGGCAGAGCGAGACTCCGTCTCAAAAAAAAAATAAATAAATAAAAAAATAAAAAATAAAAAAAAAATAAAAATTCTATCGAAAAATATGGATCAGTTGTTCCTCTTATCAAATTTTCAAAATATTAGGTTCAGGTGACATATACCTTTCACAGATGTTTTATATACACGGGTGTGAATACACAGTCAGGGTATATATTCATCATGTATATCACACAGATGTGAATACTCAGGATGTTTTAAAATGAACATTTAAAGAGCTTTCATTTGTAATCTTAGAGAGAAGTTTTTTACTAACGGGAATATTTTCTTCATCAATATGATTTCCAATGGAAAACAAAATCCCTCAGATAAGTTAAGACATTGAATCAAGGGCCTACTATGTTCTCAAACGAAGAGGGCACCAGCAGTAACTAGGCATCATAAGAAGAGAAATTTGCCATAAGTTACAAAAGGAAAAAAGAAATGACAAGCTGTAGCTCAGAAATTCAATAATTGTGCAACTATATAGTTCCTGGCCCTTTAACAGACCTTGAGTTTCATTTCTGAGGGGATGGCTTGCAAGAGATTTACTTTTTATTCTTAGTCAAAGAAACTTTGAAATTGTTGTCTAACATGGGGATAGGAGTGAGAGACTATGAGTCATCAATATTGCGCATGATGCACCTCCACACCATGGGTTACTTTGGCTACTTTTCCTTTACTGATTCAGTCCCCCTGACAGATATTATGTTCTATAATGTTTCTCTGTCATTCATTTAACAGCTTTTTGTCAGCGTGAGTGATACAGCATATTCAATGATATATTTTTGATGGTATCGAATACACATTGTCAGGGTATACCTTTGACAATAGTCCTGAAACTCTAAAAACAAACTGTAAAAGAACAAACAAAATTTCTATAGCTAAAAATTTAATTTGGGAGGCCAAATACATACTTGGAAATGTAAATATTGTAAATCAAATAAAGTAATAATAATCAATAATAATCAATTAACAAACAGATTCCTTGCCTTGGCTTTTTTTTTTTTTTTTTTTTTTTTTTTTTTGAGACAGTCTCACTGTGTCACCAGGCTGGAGTGCAGTGGCACAATCTCGGCTCACTGCAACCTCTGCCTCCTGGGCTCAAGTGATTCTTGTGCCTCAGCCTCCCGAGTAGCTGGGATGACAGGTGCGCACCACCATGCTTGCCTAATTTTTGTATTTTTAGTAGAGACGGAGTTTTACCATGTTGGCCAGGCTGGTATGGAACTCCTGACCTCAGGTGATCTGCCCGCCTTGGCCTCCCAAGTGCTGGGATTATAGGCATGAGCCACCACACCTGTCCACCTTGGGATTCTTATTCTTCTGTCATTCTTTCCACTGATGACCAATTTTAACTGTGCTGGGTAGGACAGAGACACAGGCATAGAAAGAGCAAATAAGTACTAAATAGCCACAGGCTACTAAAATGTCACTCAACTAAATGCTGCATTTTGATACTGCATTTGACAGCTGATGTAATGTGCAAGACAGTATTTAACAGATACATGTTCAGGAACATGATCACAGTAATAAAGCAACAGATGTTTAAGTGTTTCTGCTTTCCACATAGGGTATCCACAGAGACTATTAAAAAGACTTCCAGGGAAAGGTAGAATCTGTCATTAAAAATGCATCTCCTCATATGAGAGATACAGTAAACACAAACCTCCAGATCTTCAAGATGCCCATAATTTTTAATGTCCTTTTAAAAAGACATTTATACTATGCAGCTCATTTCTGCAAAATGTGACTTGATTACAAAGTCCTCAGTGGCTTAAATTATTTATTTTAGAAGACTGAGTCACTTTTCTAAAGTTTTACAGCTATCTCTAGTCTGTGAAAAAATTCTAAAGCTTAAAAGCTCTCAAGGAAATTAACCAAACATTCTGGAATATTCATTCTCTGCAGGGAAGATAACCATGGCTATAAGACTGGTCAGCCTAAGGAAGTACACAGCGAAGAAGAATGACCACATGTAACAGGTCCTCAGATCTTTTGAAGGAAATAATAATAACAAGAAAGAACATGCCTGTCTTCCTGCTTAAGATATGTAGCAGAAAGCCAGACACTTCTTCAAGTATTCCTTCAGGTTGTGTATCAGGCATGTTACCCTATTTCAGCATCACACTGCCAACCTTCTCTATAGAACCCAGACTTTCTTGTGAAATTATGTCACTTTGAGTGTTTTAGGCCTCACATTCACCTGAGAAAAACACTCTAGTAGTATACAACGGAACCATGCAATGGCTATGGTTGGCTAACCATGTTATACTGGATTGTTACTAAATGCAATTGAGTACCAGAAAAAAGTCTTCTGTTTGAGTCCATACAATAAAGAGCTTATCAACTTGTAGTATCCACATAGGATACTCTTGATTTTTGTAATCATTGAGGAGAAACATGGCACTGGAGTTGGAGACTGGGTGTAAGTCCCATTATGTGAACTTTAATAGTTTAAAAGCATAATTCTCCCTATGATTTGCCCCATGAGTATTTACTTACTTGCCTAAGCATTAGTCATGCTTCTCTCTGTCATGTCTGCTAGGATTATGTAATAAAGAGATTCTTCAAAGTCTCTTCCTAGACCTTCTAGGAGAAGAAAATGAATTTCTCATTTCCCAAAACCCAGTAAGCTTGTCCTGACCAGCCAGGAAGGTTCAGAGGGTCTTCTTCTGCCTCCCCTAGTCAAAGATCTAGAACTTCAGAATTAGTGTCACTTTTTAATTGCGGTGAAAATCTCAAAATACTCACATTAACCTCAAAGAGATTTTCACTCCTGAGATTTTTATTTTATCATCCTGGAAATTGTTTCCTGTCTTTTGGCACATTTCTGCATTTAAACATTTCCAGATCTTCCAGGTCACCAGTTCCAGCGCTCCCACTACAGAAACCCTTCCATCTCAAGCTCTCCAATCCACTTTTTCTCCATTAATCACCCCCAGTTATCAATCTCCTCCTTATCCTGCCAGATTCCCTGATCCATTCTTATAATCATCCTGTTGATAATATTTCTAACTCCATCTTCTATCTCCCCTTCCACTGTACTCCCCTGGCAAAGCCCAACAGAGATTAAACTAGCCACTACTTAAACCATACCTGCAGTCCAGCTGGTAGAAGAATAAAACAAAACCAAACACAAGCATGCTCATGAGTCTTACTTTAGACTCAGGACCACAAATCTTGCAGGGGACTCAATACTGCCAGGCAACTTTGCCACACTGCTCTACATACGTGTTTCCTGACTTCTCCAGGTGATGATATCACATGTCTACCTCTCTCCTCTAGCTCCCCACCGCTTTCAAATGCATAAAGAACAGAAGCAAACAGACTCGCCTTTTCAATGCCAGCTCTACCACTCATCTGCCATACTTCTTCTCTATGTTCCCTTTTGCTCTTTTGGATGAAGTGTCTCTGCTCCTGTTGAAGTCCAAGCCCCCATCTTATGCTCTAAATCCCATCTGCTCACACCTTCCCAAGGATTTATCTCCAACAATTATCCCCCCTTGTGCATCATCAATGTCATCTGGACAATGTCTACTAGATCATATCCATTAATGTGCAAACACACCAGATATCTTTACTTTATTCTGAATTCTCCAGTAGGCATTCCCCATTGCTTTATCCCCTTTCACAGCAAACTTCTTAAAGGAATTCTCTACAGCTGAAATACCCACTTCCTCACCTCACATCTTTTTCTCAACCCATTTCATTTCAACTTCTGCCCCCTCCAATCCCATCAAGACACCAGCCGACAGCTTCCCTTGACACATTGCCAAGACCAGTGGTCACTTCTCTGTTCTTACATTGCTTGACCTTCCTCCTACTTTATTATCTCCTACCTTCTTCTAGTAGCTTCCAGGACACCTCATTCTTGTGGTTTTCCTCACTGACTATTCTTTTTCAACCTTCTGTGCCTCCTCTCTGGGCTCAGCCTCCATGCTAGAACCCCTTCCTTTCTCTGTGTACACTATCCTTCAGGGTAACCTCCTCCAGCTCCATCTATGTGCCAATTATTCCCACACTAGAGATTTGCAGACCCAGCTTCTTCCTTCTTGACATATTCACCAGATGACTGATAGGCATGTCAAATTTCCCAGGGTCAAAACAATTCCTGACTCTCCTTTTCCTCCTCATTCCCCGCAATTACTTTTCCTTCAGTAAACTGTCCTACTCTGGCCAACAATCAAGGAACCACACCTGACACTTCTGTTTCCCACACCACTCTAAGCCATGAGGAGTTTCTCTTTATACCATCTTCAGTGATACCCTATACATATTCTACTTCTATCAACTTTTCTGTTATTAGCCCAGTATAAACCCATATTCCCTCTCATCTGCACTGCTGCAAGACTGACTTATAATCCATTCTCCCCCAAAAGCCAGAGTCATCTTCTAAAAGTCAAACCTTACTAATCTTTTGCTTAAAATCCTGGTATCCAGTGCGCTTGGAATAAAACCCAAACTCCTTATGCTGGTTGACAAAGTTATCTGTGATCTGACCCCAACCTTCTTCTCTGAACCCACTGTGTCCTATTTCTACCTGGCCCACCGTGCTCTAGTCACCCTGGCCCTCTCTGTTCCTGACACCTGCCAAGCTTGTTCCTGCTTAGGGTCTTAGGAACCATTCTCTCTGCCTAGAATGCTCCTACCTCTGATGTTGGCAATGCTTGTTTCGTCTAGTCACTCGGCCTAAACATCGCCTTGCAGAAAGGACTTTCCTGACCCCTAATCTAAAGTCTGTCCAATCATTCCTGTTGCATTACCCTGTTTTATTATCTGCATTGTACTTACTTGAAATACTATCTGATATTTTCCTTGTGTATTTATGTTCCATCTTTTCCCTTTGGAATGTAAGCTCCACAAGTAGAGAGATGCTCTGTTGTATTTACTGCCATATCCCAGGATCTAGAAGTATGTCTAGTGCCAAGTGGATGCTCAATAAATACTTGATAATAAGTGCTTTCTCAGTAGAGCTTAGTCAAAGAATATGAGCTTTCTGGTATAAAAAAGTTACCTATTTGCAAAATAAAAATAATATACTTAGGTTTATGTGGCAGATAATACTTTCAAAACTTTCTTTTTTTTTTTTTTTTTTTTTTTAAGACAGGGTCTCACTCTGTCACCCAGGCTGGAGTGCAATGGTGCGATCCTGGCTCACTGCAACCTCCGTCTCCTGGACTCAGGTAGTCCTCCCACCTCAGCCTCCCAAGTAGCTGGGACTAGAAGTGCATGTCACTACATTCAGCTAATTTTCTTTATTCCATGGTATAAATACTTCCACCATGGAAGGGTGAAAGACAGGGTTTCGCCATGTTGCCTAGGCTGGTCTCAAACTCCTGGACTTACATGATCTGCCCGCCTCAGCCTCCCAAAGTGCTGGGATTACAGGCATGAGCCAGCACACCTGGCTCAAAACCTTTTCACAGACATTTGTTTAATTTTCCAGATTACCTTTTAGAAGGTCTTCAGGATCCTTCCTTTCCCCAACACAGAGAGGAATGTGCTAAATGATCTACACCAGGTCACACCGTCAGGCAGTGGCAGTGCTGGGACTAAAACCTAAATGGCTCCTTGCTCAGTGCTCCTCCCACTAAGCCTAAATTAACAAATGAAAACAATGTAATGAACTGTGTGTGTGCTGCACTTAGAAGACTATACTGAAGTTATTTGTTCATATGTCTCTTTTCCCACAAGCTATATGTTCCTATAAAACAAAGTTGATGTTTTATTCATCTGTGTATTCCTAGTGCTTTGTACACTGCGTGGTACCTTGTAGGTGTTAAAATACTTGTTTTAACTGAATACTCATATCAGAGCCAAGTCTTCCTCTCCATGCAAAACAGATTGGTTATTCCATCTCAATACTAAAGACTTTACTCTGAATATATAAAACTCTTAATGATTCTTCTGAAAAGCCCTGTTTCACAGCATCCAGCACCTTCTGAGTCTTTCACTGACAACGTATGTGCCACAAGATGCAGGAGGTTAGAAGAGCAGTAGGCAGTCCTCTAAATCAGTACTCCAATTCACTTTCCCCTTCCTGATATGATCAAAAGTCTGTGTTGAAGATCTAAGATTTATTCAATCTGAAGTCACAGGCTAGAGACATATGCTATATATTTTTTTCATGCTCTGAATGTGGGAGAAAAGTGAGTTATAATGGTATAATGGAAAAACATTGAATGAGGTATCAAGAATCACAAATTATGAACCCGGTGAAGACTCCAAACAACTGCGTGATTCTATGCAGATTTCTGTCAGTCTCTCAGCTTCCTTATCTACAGCATAGGGGTGATGATCATCTGTAGGGTCGTTCCCAGCTCTAAAATCTGTTATTTTCTAAGAAGTCATGATTTTTATGACACTGTATCCAGTATCTTATCCCCCTCAGTCTCTGAACTCAAAATAGCTAGAGGATTGCCATAATTAGCTTAGGGTACAGTGGTAATAGTCAAACATAATTGAATGACTGAACAAAGGACTAGATAAATGGGAAATTCTACACCCCTCCACTGAACTTTCTTTCAAGATACAAAGTAGAAGCAGAATCTTTATCAACAGCAAATCCTAAGTCCCACAACACAACAGTTTCAAAATGCTTTAGAACCAAAAGAAATATCTCCCTTTAGCTTCCAGTATTTTTTATCACATGTTAACTCAAGAAGACTACTGAGTCTTATGGAGAGATTAGGATCTGGGGAATGCTGGACTCGTTTGAAGTAAGCTAATCAATGAAACAAGTCCTTCTCTTAATTCCATTATTTTATCTCCCATCGCTATAAGGGGCCCACCTATCTCACAAAAGGTTGGTCACTGATATGCTATCAACAATGCCAAAAAGAACAAGCATACAGGAGAATACAATCAATGGTGTGCTGGAGTCTATTGTGAACTTTTTCAAGAAACTTGCAAGCTGGTTGTTAGATGTTGGCAGCTTGAAATTAGCCATGGTTGGGAGGCCGAGACGGGTGGATCACGAGGTCAGGAGATCGAAACCACCCTGGCTAACACAGTGAAACCCCGTCTCTACTAAAAAATACAAAAAAAATAGCCGGGCGAGGTGGCGGGCGCCTGTAGTCCCAGCTATAGGGAGGCTGAGGCAGGAGAATGGCGTAAACCTGGGAGGCGGAGCTTGCAGTGAGCTGAGATCCGGCCACTGCACTCCAGCCTGGGCGACAGTGCGAGACTCCCTCTCAAAAAAAAAAAAAAAAAAAAGAAAAGAAATTAGCCATGGTAGAAGTATTTATACCATGGAAATCTACAAACACTACAAACCAGGATTTTTTGTTTTTGTTTGAAAGAGAAATCCAGTTTGTCAACACACTACTGACCATGACACTTGGCTAGAAAGGCTCTGGGAAAAATAGATAATGCAACACCAACAGAGAACAAAGAGAAGATTCATAAATCAAGAAACCTGGGTTCTAGCTCTAATATTCCCATTAACTGACCATGAAAACTGGAGCAAGTTTCTAAATCTCTGTGTTGCTGACTAAAATCTTAAGAGAAGTTAAACAAATGAGCTCAAGTATCTCTTTAGGATCTAAAACTTGGGATTTTATGATTCTCTGTCTGGGTCATACCTACGCTGACTCCCGAGATCTTACAGGAAATGCTCCAGGAAACAAAAACTGGGCAGCACCAAGACATGTATCAATCTTCCCATCTTCTGCTAGACCACAGTTTAGTGCTGTTTCAGTCTGATGCATTTGGCCAATGCACCACACTCAAACTTGGTCGTAGTTCTAAAGTTCTCAGGATTCTTAATTTTTGAGTTGCATGAAAAGAAGTTTCAGAAAGCCTCCAGCTGACTCAAGGGTTACACTTAGACTTAGGCTAGAGGCTCTCAGAGCATTTCTGGCCATATTTGTCAAGTGCTTGCTACTTCTATCCTGTTGCAGTCATGAGGTTCCATAAGAAGTCCTCTAGGTATGAGGGCAGAAATGAAAAGTGCCATGCGACCAGAAGATTTTTAAAAAGCACATTATCCTAACACCAGAGTTCCAGTCTTGATCCTGAGCCCCCATCCTGAATCCCTTACACAGTAAGTCCCTTGAAGGGAGAGACTGTATTACCCACAAAACCTGGCACAAGAATCATAAAAAAGATTTGCTAAAGTCAATTCCCTAGTTTGGTAGAGTTTGGGGTTCACTGACCTGAGATTGGTATAATAACATTTAGTTAAATGTTTCTCCCAGAGCAACAGAGGACACCTCAAAATAAGTGCTCATGACAAGCCAGCACAGATTTATCCTATCATGTAGGACGGCAGTGTTATTGTGCAAGGTTTGATCACGAAAAAAATGGAAATGTTGCTTCTGCTCTGCCAAGCATTCTCACTTAGGGATGCAAAGATTTGTAAATATGATCATTGTTCCATGGTCATGCGCTTCAAAAGAAAAATGCATGTAACATATTTTGGGATCAAGTAAATAGCAATGGTACATTTTGACATAATCCTAAAAGTGATGACAAGAACAATATCTAGCAGCATCTATTTGTAAGTATGTTGGAGCCAGATTTCTAAAAATTCAGTCAGAGAGAGCTGAACTTAAAAATAGAAAAAGCGGTTTAAACTTAGAATGAATTCTAGAAAATGATCATATGTATCTAATCTAATTCATAAAAATAAATCTTTAAGAGACTAAAACTAAAAGCGGAGAGTTTTTTAGGTCAGTCTGTTATGTCCGATCAGATCAGTACTTAAACCACTGAAAACAATTCTTAAAGCTCCCTAGGAATACAGGATCCATGAAGTCTTGGAAATTCAGTCAGGACTAACAGCTTTTCCCAAACCAACAAGATTTAAATCTAAAGACTAAAGGAATATTTCCAGTGAACCATGTCACAAAATTCAATTGTATGTCAAACAGAAATATAGCCAACAGGACACTGAACTTCAGTTCTCCTTCTAAAATGTTCATTATTGAACACATTTTCATTGGACTTGTATGGAACATGATGCAAATATGATTCAGACATGGCCAGTCTGTAAAGCCAGGAAGTCCACAGGGCACAGTAGAAGGCCAGCACACCCACAAATGTAACAACATAGTGTAAGGACAGCAGTGATAACAACAGCCCGCCAAGATACACGCACATTCTGAGATCATAATGCCATTCCAGGCAGTGGCTCAGCTAGAGACAGGAGTTTTTTTTGTTTTGTTTTGTTTTGTTGTTTTTTTTTTTTTTTTTTGAGGCAGGGTCTCACTCTGTTGCTGAGGCTGGAGTGCAGTGGTGTGACCACAGCTCATTACAGCCTTGACCTCTCAGGCACAAGTGATCCTCCTGCCTCAGTCTCCTGAGCAGCTGGGACTACAGGTACACACTACCATATATGGCTATTTTTTTTTTTATTTTTAGTTTTGTACAGACAAGGTCTCCCTATGATACACAGGCTGGTTTTGAACTCCTGGCCTAAAGCAATCCTCCCACCTCCATTTCTCAAAGTGTTGGGATTACAGGCATGAGCCGCCGTGCCTGGCCTAGCAGCATCTTTTAATTAAAGGCCAGGTTCCAGGGTGCAGTGCTCTTCCTTTTTAGTGGGTGCTATCACTTCTAAAGGTAACGATTATTTTCTGGTCAGAGAAGTTAAACAAACAAACAAACAAAAAACTCACAAAGCACTTAAGGTTTAAAAAAGCAATCCTGTTTCAATACAAAGGCCTTGTGCAAAGGAGGATGGCTTTCCCCATGAATCAAGTGGCAAAGTCCAGACATCCAGGGCACTGTACTTTTGTAAAAGAAGACATACTAGGAAGTGCCCAAGCTCAGGAGATAGCGGTACTGGGGCAGTGGGAAGCATTGTGGAAATGCAAAGAGAGAGAAAACTGGCCAACAAGGCCTTAAAGCTTAAGAGGAGGCATTTTTAATTAGAAACTTGGAGTGACTTGGATCAAAATTACATGGGAAGCCTGGATGCGGTGGCTCACGCCTGTGATCCTAAAACTTTGGGAGGCCGAGGTGGGCAGATCACTTGAGGTCAAGAGTTTCAGACCAGCCTGGTCAACATGGTGAAACCCCATCTCTACAAAAACTAGCTGGTGTAGTGGCACACGCCTGTAGTCCCAGCTACTTCAGCCGAAATTGCACCAGTGCACTGCAGCCTGGGTGACAGAGCAAGATTCTGTCTTTAAAAAAAAAAAAATTACATGGGAAGATCCTGTTATTCAGTTTAAGGTTCATTATTTATGTCCCCAGTATTTACGCAATTTATGCACAAACCTATTGTATTAGCTTGCTAGGGCTGCCATGATAAAGTACCACAAACTGGGTAGCTTTAACAACAGAAAGTTATTGTCTTAAAGTTCTGGAGGCTAGAAGTCCAAAATCAAGGTGCTGACTGGGTTGTTTTCTTTTGCCAGCAGTGTGGGAAAATCTGTTTGAAGCCTCTTTCCTTGGTGTGCAGGTGACTGTCTTCATGTCACATGCTGCTTCCCCTTTCCATAGGGCAACCATCATACTGAACTAAGGCCCACCCTAATGACATCATTTAACTTGCTTACCTCTGTAAAGATGCTGTCTCCAAATAACACCACATTCTGAGGTACCGGGGTTAGGGCTTCAACATGTGAATTTGGGGGGTGCCAGGACACAGCACCTGGATTACAGAAGGCACAGCCCTTATTCACAAAGAGTTTATCATCGCATTTTGAGGTCAGGACTTAGTTACAGGACACATTCAGAACACCCTTTAGGAAATGTAATCAAATGATAAGCTCTTTGTTTTGGCCAGGAAACCTTTAGAGCAGTGGTTTTGAAATTTCATGTTCACAGTCCCCTTCACAATGACTGCCACATCTCCATGCTACTATTTACTTGATGCTTTTTCATCTTTGCTGTTTTTATTTATGTAAGTTTACCTCAGACCATTAATGGAAAACCAGTATCTCTGCCAAAACAGAAGGCAAATTTAAAACTAAACACATTACGATTAAATTTTAAAATACTGCCCATGAATCATCTGAAATCCTTTTGCCCCAGTTCAACATAGCCCTAAAGGCTGGAAGGAGCCCTCCCAATTAGGAAATTATTAGACAACTTTGGTCCAAATTCTGTCACCATCATCTGTCATGGGTAAGCAACTTAACCCATTAACTTCCTCCTCTGGTTCCCACCCTCAGGTGGCACAGTTAATCAGGTGGAGAGCTGCCCTAATAATTATATGAAATATGAAATAATATAAAATAGAGCTGGGCCTAATAGCTCACTCCTATACTCCAAGCACTTTGGGAGGCCCAGCCTGGAGGATCACTTGAGGCCAGGAGTCCAAGACTAGCCTGGGCAACATAGAGAGACCCTGTCTCTACAAAAACATTAAAAAGTTAGCCAGGCATGGTGGTGCACTGCCTGCAGTCCCAGCCACTCAGGAAGCTGGGGTGGGAGGATCACTTGAGCACAGGAGTGCAAGGTAACAGTGAGCTATGATTGTGCCACTGCACTCCAGCCTGGGTGACAGAGGAAGACCCTGTCTTTGTTTTTTGTTGTTGTTGTTTTTTTGTTGAGATGGAGTCTCACTCCATTGCTCAGGCTGGAGTGCAATGGTACAATCTTGGTTCACTGCAACCTCCGCCTTCCAGGTTCAAGCAATTCTCCCACCTCAGCCTCTCAAGTAGCTGGGATTACAGGCACGCGCCACCATGCCCGGCTAATTTTTGTACTTCTAGTGCAGACAGGGTTTCAGCATGTTGGCCAGGCTGGTCTCAAACTCCTGACCTCAGCTGATCCACCTGCCTTGGCCTCCCAAAGTACTGGGATTACAGGTGTAAGCCACCATGCCCAGCAGACTCTGTCTGAAAAAAAATTATGTGAGATAATGTTATTAGAAGAGCTCTCTCAATATAAAAGCACTATAAAATATTATCATGGATAAAATGGATAGCAGATGAAAAACTTGAACCCTTACTTCTGCTCTCTTTTCCACTCTCTAATTTGGAGCTCTCCCTGTATTCTCTGAGGTTTCCTACAGCTACACTGCTCGCCCACACCAGCCCGCACTTGTCTTAGCCTGTTGGCTGGTGCTGGTCTCTATAGGAACGCGGAAGCTGTTCTTAGTGACAGATGACCTCATTTCCCTCACCCCGTGCTTCAAGCCTCAAGGACTGAGGCAGGTTCTGCCTTCGTTGTGTGTTGCTGGTGATCACTACTCTGCAGCTCACCTGTGCACTCAGCTGCACCCCACCAACACAGTCATCAAAAAGCACTGAGAAGACAGTCCCCTGATTTTCTCTTCTTCGCTGCTTTTGAGTGAAATGCTTTGCTTTTCCATAAATAGTTCAGAGCCTCACGCCACATGAATACTTCTTCAAAAGTGGTTCTCTCCAGGGGACTTGAGCACAGCTGTCAGTTAGCTTGACTTAGAAGCAACAGACCAGAGAAAGGCAACATTTCCCCCAACAGCACTGTTTTGTATCCCACTTTACTCAGCCAGAGTCAGCTCAGTTTCACCTCTGAATCTGCCCTACCTGTCCTCCATTCCTGTAACATCTCCATTTCCAACTTGAAAAATCAAGCCAAACAAATCTCAGCATGTGTTAGGACCTTCTCCCCTTCTAACTTCAAAGCACTAAATTGTGCTTAGGAGGCAGGGAAGGGCTGATTGAGCTGGTATCGCCATGATCTGGTGTCAACATTCTGTGAGTGTGGAGCATCTCTCTTTCTCTCAAAGGGGCCTTCCTGAGTCCTAGAGAGAGGCCCCATTTCTGGAGACTCGTGCTTGCAAATTCCCCTGAGGTGGTCACTAGCCCTAGACACTGGGCTTCAGGAGCACACACCGCCTCTTTCTGCCAGGGTCTTCCATCTGGCCTCTGTGGCCCCTGGGTAACATCAGCCCCTGGGGACTCCTTTCCAGCAGGAGTAACAATGCCCCAACACCAGCTCTGTTGTGGGAAGATCCCCCATATTTGGTCCATGAGAATCATGTGTTCTTGCCTCAACAACTCAAACAGTGCAGGTTATGGTCAGCACAGCCCCTTGCACTCTGAGTTCCAGCCACAGCCTCTCACCTTGGGAGTCATCAGGTGTGGGTCGGACACCAGTCCACTACAGACAGCACTCATGAAGCTCTTAGAGCAGTTCCCTTCATGCCTCAATCATTTATTTGACCTGAGGTAGAGGGAAGTACCCCTGATGAGGCCCTGAAGTGAAAGGTGACAAGTACACCCAAAATCCAAAATGAGATGCTTGACTGTCCAAGCAGAACATGGGAAGGAGGTGGTCCAGTCATTCTCATGACCCTTACCCGGTTGCCACGTGAGACAGGAGTTGTTGATTTCATAGGGGATTTCTCTGGGGCCATTGTCTATGTTCTGGGGAACCTGTTACATTTGTCAAAAACATACACATACACTGAAGAGAAGCAGGGGTACTTAAATTCCTCGGTAGGAGACTGGATGTGCATGTTAAAAGTGTAGTAGGGAGTCAAAATCTTGTACAAGGTTTCCAAGCCTGTGAGACTGAAAAAATGGCATTTCTAACAACAAAAACAGGGAAATCAAGAACTGGTTTCGGCCGGGCGCGGTGGCTCAAATCTGTAATCCCAGCACTTTGGGAGGCCGAGGCCGGTGGATCACGAGGTCAGGAGATCGAGACCATCCTGGCTAACACAGTGAAACCCCGTCTCTACTAAAAACACATAAAAAATTAGCCGGGCGTGGTGGTGGGTGCCTGTAGTCCCAGCTACTCGGGAGGCTGAGACACGAGAATGGCATGAACGCAGGGGCGGAGCTTGCAGTGAGCCGAGATCTGCCACTGCACTCTAGCCTGGGCAACAGAGTGAGACTCTGTCTCGAAAAAAAAAAAAAAAAAAAAAAAAAGAACTGGTTTCACTTGTCAGTCTGTTCGTTTTGAACAAACTGAGTTTGAGAAGTGAGTAGCATATTCGGAGAGAAATGATCCTGGGAGCTTTAGACAGAGGTTGGGATTCAATAGGGGTATGCTGGGATACTGGCTCTCTGAGGGAGGGAAAGCCCTGATGTGTAGTGTTTGCTGCTTCCTGTGGTGTAAATGCTCTCATCACAGCTGACTTTCTGCTACCAGCGTGCACGCACTGAATGCAGAGCTGTGCTTTCAGTGCACGACGTGCAGAATGGGCTCTTGGGAGCCAACAAGAGATGGCTCCAGGCACCTTTGGTTGGAGATGAAGCTTTCTGCTTAAACTGGCCTCTTAAAAAGAAGGAAATCCACAATAAAGTCTGAAGAATATTTAAAGAGTAAGGAAAGAAACAAGTTTCTGTAAAAATGGAAGGATTGGTCAGAAAACTGGGAGATCCAGGACAGTGTCACAGCCAATGAAGAAAAAAGTCTCGAAAAGAAGGGGCAAAAAACAGTATCAAAGGGTGTTGGGGGTTGAAGAATAACAAAAGGTCTAGTAATCTAACTTTTAAGAGTTACTGTTGATTTCCAAGTGCATGGTTTTAGTACATAGTATGGATAGAGGGGTTCTAGTTGTAATTTCTCATAAAAATAAGAATTTTCTATTTGAATTTTATTTCTTCATATCTTTTTAACAGAGATAGCTTTTCTTAATAGAGATATTAAAGAAATTATGTTGAAATATTTTAGCTTATAGATACTTGCATTGGTCACATCAACCTTTAGAAAACAATAAATTACATCAGTTACAGTTTAGAGAAAGATGAGTAAGTTTTAAATTTTATGGCAAAGAAATGTTTGTACTCTACACAATCATGTTAGATCATCTCACTCTCTCCTATGCCTAGGGCTTATATAAGCAAGCACTCAGCCCCATGGATTTAAAATCCCAAGGAAGGTGTGCTGCACTAAAAAGGAAACATAAGAGATAACAGAAGAAAAAGTATTTCTATGTATTTGATCATAAAGATCACCTGAAAAACTGTGGCAGCTTTACAAAAACAGTATTGGTGAGATATTTTAAATGGTGCTATTAAAAACTAGTGAAAAACTATAAATTAAACCCCTATGAGCCTCCATCTAAGAAACTGAATCATCACATTCTACTGAATCTTGGAGGATCAGATTCATGTTCAGTGGGAGGCCCAGTAAATGCCCATTTAACATATTTCAGTGTAACCACACAAGCTTGCTGGGTGCAAGAGAGGAGACTGACAAAGGGGACAATCGAAGCAGCATGGGAACAATTCCAAATCCTGCACGTGACCCAAGAGGGAATGTGAAATATGCAGTTCTTCCAAGTATCCTGCCAGGCTGCAGAGAATTTTAGTTTTTGATGACAAGGGCTTTGTTGTTATTATTTGTTTGTTTGTTTTCTTATAAAAATAGCCCGTAAATATAAGCTAACTTCTTCTCTGGCACTCAGTCTGAGACAGCAGTCTATTCTAAAATGGGAAGAAAAATCTGCCATTGAATTTGGTGTTAAGTCATATTGCTTTCCTAAGGAGTTTTCATGGGTAATTTTGGCTCTACTAAAAAATCACCTTCAGGAAGTGGCTTTAGCACCTAATTCCTTTTTAAGAAGCTCCTCCACAATGAAGGAAATTCCTAGTAAGCACTGTATTTTTCCCTGCTGTGTTACTGAACAACCATGTACACATTACTTAATCCATCTAAGCCTTCAGCTTCTAATTTATAAAACGAGACCAGTAGAGTAAATGATCATGAATTTTCTTTCTAAATTAAAAACCTTTATGGCTCTACATTTTAAAATACACTTCAACAGATAAATAAATTATGACGAAAAATATCATACTTCACTGCTAGCATTCAATTTCCTTAAATAAGTAACACAGTTTCCTTACATTTGAGTGAAACTTATTTAAAATGTAGAATTCGGGAGGTTCCAAAGACAGCTTCACATAATGTCACTAAGATGACAATGTTGCTGCTTGTCCTAGCAGTGTTGATGCAGTTTGAAAGAATTTTACAAGTAACAATCCTAATTATTTTTAAGTAAAAAAAATTTTTTAGAGACAGGCTCTTGCTATGCTGCCTAAGCTGGACTCAAACTTCTGGGCTCAAGCGATCCTCCAGGCTCAGCCTCCCAAGTCACTGGTACTACAGGCAAACAATCCTGATTTTTCAAAAGAATTTTATTAGTTTCATAGCACTCCATTCAGGCAAATGAATCACATGATGGACCAGAAAACTTCAAGTTACCTTACGTATGCTGACCAGTAACCTTGCTCAAATCAGCAGTTACATCGGGTCATGTGCATAGCATAGTTCTCCTTGTTTATCTCCTTGAAATGTCTCAGAAATGACAGGTTTTTGGCAGTTAAAGTGAAAAGAGAAAAAGTGGCTGTCACGGAGCCCAAAACCAAGAATTTAACCTCTAGATGTTCGCTGAATTCTTAAAGCTTTCCTTTTCATGGTGAATGCTTTACAATGTCAAAAATATGCCACAGACTTACACTTAAAAAAAAAAAAACCTACTATTTATTTGGATGCCTTAAAAAGATACATACTAAATATTTAGAATCCTGTTAGTTAATTTAATGTAAATTCCCAGTTGGAAATTTCACATTTTTTAGGTTAGCCATTCATTAACATATTTGAGTCTAATAGTATAGCTTAGTGCTATAAATATAGTCCCCAAAAAAGCAGTACTTAATTTTGTAGAGGGAAAGGATGATCACTTCTTTTTTTTTTTTTTTGAGACAGAGTCTCACTCTGTCCCCCAGGCTGGAAGGCAGTGGCATAGTCTCGGCTCACTGCAAGCTCCGCCTCCTGGGTTCACACCATTCTCCTGCCTCAGCCTCCTGAGTAGCTGGGACTACAGGCGTCCACCACCACACCTGGCTAATTTTTTGTATTTTTAGTACAGACGGGGTTTCACCGTGTTAGCCAGGATGGTCTCCATCTCCTGACCTCGTGATCCGCCCGCCTCGGCCTCCCAAAGTGCTGGGATTACACGTGTGAACCACCGCGCCCAGCCGGATGATCACTTCTTGATCCATCAATAATCTCAAAACAGTACTTGCTTGTACTAGAGGTATAATAACTATATCACATATATACTGGTACATATTTCAGAGTGTCAAAAATATAATAGATATTCTTCATGCCAAAGAAGTTATAACTTTTAGGGAAACATCTATGACTGCTTAGAGCAGCAGATGCACATTTTCAGAAACGAGAGAATAAGAAAGACCAAAAAATGAGAGTATAAAGCAGTAGACACACTGAATTCAGGAAAAAGTTATTTCTATTTAAACATAAAATGCTTTCAATATTGAAGATAGATCCTATAGGTAAGGAAATGGGAAACAAAAGGCTGGTACACTGTAAAAAATTAGGAAAAACCTGCAATGATGACTCATTAACTGTGATCCTGGATATAGAGGATATTTAAAATCTTCTTTCAGAAGCCTGGTACATAGTAAAGTTCTAACATCGTTAAACAAATGGATGAATGAATACCCAAAATATTCTGTTCAATAAAATCATTAGTTGAAATCTACACAATATGGAATCATCCTCAGTAAAAAAGTATTTACTCATACCATAATTACTCTAGCTTAAAACTGACTCTCGAACGAATTAATGAATCTGCACAGATGATGCAGCACAGAGAGCTGGGTAAGGTGCTCAGCCTACAACATGAACAAGATGCAGTGAAGGAGTCTTATAAGAGTGCAATGGAAGGAAGAAGCATGGAGAAAGACAAATTATAAATAACACAGTGTAATCAGCACTGAGACAGTGATATTATAAAGGGAGTAGGAAAGGGAGTAGGAAAACAGACTGATTACCCAGAATAGTTAGGTAGATTACCCACAGAATGGGTGACAGAATTTTCTGATTCCTCGCTTAAAAGATACACAGAAGTTAGACAGAGGAAGGGAAGGGAACAGGAGCTGTTCTCTTCAAGTACACCTGCAAACCCTTCAGGACAAAAGACTGGCATGTGCACATACAATTTCCACCTCATGGAATGACCTTTCTTGTGTGTGAACACCAAAAAAATCTCAATTTCATACTAAGTCCAAATATCATCTTCTTGGTAAAGCCCTTTCTATACCCTTCCCATCTCTGAACCCATCTGAGGCATTAAACTGCCCTTTCTCCATGCTCTTGTGGTCTTTGTAATATTGTTCTAAACACAGTACATTACAATTATTTCCTTCCTACTTATATCTCACCCTATTGTGAGCTGATTCACGTTTTATCCTATTGCCTAGTGGCAGCCACACAGTAGGTTCTCAACAAATGTTTGCTGGGGATGTGGGTAGTGGGGTGGCTACCTGGCTACTCATGTATCACAATTATAAATGTTATCTTGTTTCACCTTTGGTGCAATCTTATGAGGTTGGTACATTAAGAAACTGAGACTCAGAATGGTTCAGCAACTCTTCCAACTGCCAAATACTACTGTCCTGTACCCCCACTCCAAAACCATCTTCAGGGCCACTGTATTATTACCCAATGTTGAGGTTAATGGAGACTCTATCCAGTTCCAGCTTGTTCGTAGGTAAGGCATTATCGTGGTTCTGATAATGATTTTATGAATTACAGTAGCTGAGAAAATGTGATCATTTATGCTATTTGACTGCTGTTTTACACATTTTGATGAAGGAAGAGAAATATCATGCTTTCTCAATGAACATACATTTGGAGTTTTGCAATTCGTAATTTAAATAAAATAAGTACAAAAATTCAAACTATGAAAATGTGGAAAAATCCCTTAACATCACCACTAAATCTGAGTTACTCTGGTTTCTAAAACTTAAAACAGGTTGAAAATCTGAGTTGCTCAATGCAGTTTCTCTGAAGTCCGTATGAACTGCACACTATTGTGAAGTAGGTCTGTATTTATTCAACAATGTCAGCCAGATTGCGGGGAACAATTGACGGAAAAAATTATAATGACTTTGATAGTTATCACAGCTCCACTGTAACTCAAAGATTGCAAGCATAAGGTTGGTTTAAGGCCTTGACTTTACAAATAATGATAAAAATAGCTGGTGCAAAATGAAATAGAGAACACGTGAGAGCCTGTTAAGGGGAAGACCCACTGGAGAAAATGAAGAGAAGATTTTGAATGTATCTGACATCTTTCATCATAACCTACATTAAGCAAGAAAAAAAGATATTCTTTGGTTTGGTAAACCAACAAGGATTTGAAGTTAAATTGTAAACTTCACCTATGTGCTTCCATTTATTTTATAATGCAACTTTTTTTGTATGTGTCTGTGTTCTATAAGAAAATCAAGCCCAGTGGACTCTGGTGCTGCTGATTCAGATAAGTCAGGTTTTTTTTTTTCATCTTCAAATTGTTTATTTATCCAAATGATTATTGTTTTCAGCCATTATGTTATGGAGGTTTGTTACATAGAAAGTGTCTATGAAAAAAACACAATAATAATAGTAATGACTAATGTGGAAGAAGGGGTTTAAAATAGGATGGAATTAAATGTTGTCAACAATAAAAGAAAAGATGGGAAAGAAAGTGATTGGGATGAAAAGATCCTAAAATTCTTGTACAGTTTGAGGCACTTAAAGATCCCGATTCATTATATGCTAACTCAATTACACATGTCAAAAATTGAAAGGATAAACCTTTAAGAGAATAGACTAGAATGTTTAAATTCCAACAAATACACTCAAGAAGAATGTGAGATGTGGGAGTAAAGACAACTCATCATTTCCATTGAGGGCATAAAAATAGGGGGGAAAAAAACTAAGAAAAAGCATGATATACAGAAAATAAATAAGATGTTGAAATAAGTCCAAACATATCAAAAGTAAAAGCAGATGTAAAAAACTCTACATGTACCAATTTTAAAAGATGCTCACTTAGATTAGATCAAAAATCATAAAGCTTTACATGATTTACAGCAGTTAAATCTAGAGCACACCAAAGAATGGCTGAAAGTAAACTGATGGGAAAAGATACACTAAGCAAAAACTAACCAAAAGGAAGTTGATATAACAACCGATAACAGACAAAACAGACTTTAAGAAATACAGCAAGATACAATAATGGCATTATAAGTAACTTTATAGGTGTGTCCACTATTTAGTCCTTAAGAAAGTATAAAAAGCTAATTATAACAAACACGATAAAATTAGTATGTGTAGTAAGCAATTATTTCGTGGGTTAGTAACAGTTGCAACCAGAACAAAGAATTTCTAAACCTCATGCAAAAGCTATCTTAACTCAATCACAAAATATTTACAAGTATTTAACATTTACTAATTTCGGCTATATGAGTCTCCTTTAATGAAAAGTGACACAAATAAGCATGGGGGGCAATAAAAATACAACAAAGGTAATGTTTCTAGAATCATCTCAATCTGTGGAGAGAAGAATGCCTATATCAAGTATTGCTTGCAATCAATATGTTAAGGCATAAAATACACTAAAGCTTATTTGGTTACACCAACCTATGCAATTTTTGAAAACCTACCAAATATCCAGGGGAATCTTTCATAACCATTTTGAACATGTGGACTCCTCTGTGGACCAAAACTTCCACACACATTTTAAAAGGAAGATCCGTGATAGTCTGAGCTACCAAGGTGATCCTGTGAATTCAGATTCCACTAAACTATTTTTCATCCACAATGGTCATGCACTGTCCTTGGTATGGCCCTGGGTATGCCTGCTCATTCAGTATTTGAACACTTTACAAAATGTATTCCAAAGTATGATACTTTCTAACCCCTAATATCTATTCTTGCAGTGACCCTGCAAGGATGTCTTAGGCTTTGAAACAGACTAGAAGACTAGATACATTGTTAGCAAGACATTCTACTATGGCAGAGACACTGATTGCTCACTGAATAGCCAGACTTCTATGCATTTCCCACTCCCCTTGCAGTTAGGCAGAATTTTGCTAACAATGCTGAACAATGAGCTGTGAGCTGAAGTGGTATGTGTGGTTTTGGTGCCTACGCATTTAAGAGCTGGCATAAGAGTTTCCAGCGCTCTCTTCCCCTGACACTTGCCCAAAGAGGTCATGTGTCCAGATGGCATAATGATAAAATGGTTGAGCCTTTAATAATCCAAAAACGAAAAAATAAAGAAGGTGATGAGCCTGAGTCCCTACATGACAATATGAATCAAGCCCCCTGCCAACCCACACTAGACATGCAGCATTAGCAATAAATAATCCTTTGTTCTGTTAAGCCCTGAGGATGCAGGGTTAGTAAATTATTGCAGCATAATCTGACTAGGTGACAAGAATTTAGAGTTAAGTTGTTCCAAAAAAACAATTTCATGTTCAAAGCTCTTATTTTCTAAGAGCATTTAAATATTTTAAAGATATGACCTAAAACAACTTTTCTTTGGCAGAAATCATGATAAAAAATCAAAAGAACTTAGGATCAGCCACTCTTAACCGTATCTGATAGCTATTCTGAAGATGAAATACCTAATACATTAATTCTTTGTTCCATTTGATTGAATTTCAAATTAAATTGCAGATTTCCCATCGCCTTGTAAAGCATGTTGATTTGGAACCTACACAATACTCAAATTAAAATACTGTATTATTTAGCATTCACATTTTAAGTGCTTACATAATTTCTAGAGCTCTGCTTCAAATAAATGAACTTTGTTTTCCTTAAGTAGAAGTGGCCCATTGTGTCACTTTAAACTGGAAATCCCTTCTTGGGAATTCATTCAGTGGTTAAGTTTGTGCTGTAGTTTCAGGCTACCAGTAAAATGATTTTATTATTATTAATAATTACCAAAATATTAATGATAGTTTATAATAATCATAACCTTACAATCTGCCCAAGCACCTTGCTGAGCATTTTATACGCAATACCTCACTTAATTCTCATGTTGGTGGTTTCTTAAGTCATTTTTTTAAAGATGGAGAAATTGAGGTTTAAAAAGTTAAATAATCTGCCCATGGTCATTCAGCTAGTCATTCATTGAATTTACCAATGTGTCTAACTGTAGCGCCTGAGATCTCAACAACTGATAATGTCAGAGCTTCTCAAAGTGTGCTGCTGTGACGGTCCTGGGTAGTTCATTGACAAAAGTTATTCCTTAACAGTTAATGCATGTCAGAAAGAAATATACCTAACAATGCAAACCTTTCTCTAACACTATTGCTTAGAACATTGTCAGGGTAGACAGTTTGTTTTGTTTTAATCAAATGAGTTACTTCACTTCACAGAATACCTCTAGGTTCATCTATGTTGTCACAAATGAAAGGGTTTCCTTCTTTTTTAATGAATGCATAGTATTCCATTGTGTGTATATGTGTGTGCGTGCACGTGTATCTCACATTTTTCTTATCCATTCATCCACTGATGGACACTTAAGTTGACAGTATATCTTGGCTATTGTAAATAGTGCTGCAATAAACATGGGAATCCAGATATCTCTTCTGTATCCTGATTTCATTTCCTTTGGATATGTATACCCATAAGTGGGATTGCTGGGTCATATAGCATTTATATTTTTAATTTTTTGAGGAGCCTACATAGAAAACTCTTTTTATGATGCTTTGCTTTATTGCACTTCACAATGTGTTTTTGTTACAAATAGGTGTGTGGCAACCCCACACTGAGCAAGTTGGTGCCATTTTTTTTCCAACAGCATATGCTCACTTCATGTCTCTGTGTCACATTTTGGTATTTCTTGCAATATTTCAAGCTTTTTCATTATTATTATGCCTGTTGTGATGATCACTGATCAGTGGTCTTTGATGATATTATTGTAATTGTTCTGAGGCACCATGAACTGTGCCCATGTAAGACTGTAAACTTAATCAAAATGAATATTGTGTGTGTTCTGACTGTTCCAATGACCCAACAATCCTCTTTCTCCCTCTCTTCAGCCATCCTATCTCCTGAGACACAACAATATTGAAATTAGGCCAATTAATAACCCTACAATGGCCTCTAAGTGTTTAAATGAAAGGAAGAGTCACACATCTCTCACTTTAAATCAAAAGTTAAAAGTGATTAAACTCAGTGAAGAAGGTATCTCAAAAGTTGAGTCAGGCCAAAAGCTAGGCCTCTTGCTTCAAACAGTTAGTCAAGTTTTAAAAGCAAAGGAAATGTTCTTGAAGGAAATTTAAAGTGCTATTCCGGAGTACATATGAATGATAAGAAAGTGAAATAGCCTTATTATTGATATGGAGAAAATTATGGGGGTCTGGAGAGAAGATCAAAGTAGTCAAAATATTCCCTTAAACCAAGCCTAATCCAGAGCAAGACCCTAACCCTATTCAATTCCGTAAAGGCTGAGAGAGGTAAGGAAGCTGCAGAAGAAAAGTTAGAAGCTAGGAAAGGTTGATTCATAAGGTTTAAGGAAATAAGCCGTCTCTATAGCATAAAAGTACAAAGTAACACAGTAAGTGTTGATATAGAAGTTGCAGTAAGTTATCCAGAAGATCTAGCCAAGATAATTGATTAAGGTGGCTACACTAAACAACAGATTTTCAATGTGGGCAAAACAGCCTTCTATTGGAAGAAGGTGCCATCTAGGACTTTCATAGCTAGAGGAGATGCCAATGTCTGGCTGTAAAGCTTAAAGAACAGACTGACTCTCTTGTTAGGGGCTCATACAGCTGGTGACTTTAAGGTGAAGCCAATGCTCATTTACCATTCCAGAAATCCTAGAGCCCTTAAAAATTATACTGAATCCACTCTGTTGGCACTCTAGAAATGGAACAACAAAGCCTAAATGACAGCACTTCTGTCATTTAGATTTACTGAATATTTTTACTGAATATTTTACCGAATATTTTAAGGCCACTATTGAGACCTACTGCTTGGAAGAAAAAAAAAAAAAAAAACAGTCACCTAAGAAGTCTGATAAAGATTTACAAGGAAATTAATGTTTTTTTCATGCCTGCTAACACAACACTCTTTCTGTAGCCCATGAGCCAAGGAGTAATTTTGAATTTCAAGTCTTATTATTTAAGCAATACATTTCTTAAAGCTATAGCTGCCGTAGATAGTAATTTCTCTGATGAACCTAGACAAAGTAAATTAAAAGCCTTCTGGAAGGGATTCACCATTCTAGATGCCATTCACAATTCATGGGGTAGACTAAAATATCACCATTAACAGGAGTCTGGAAGAAGTTGAGTCCAACCCTCATGGATGACTTTGAAGGGTTCAAGACTTCAGTGACGGAAGTCACTGTAAATGTGGTAGAAATAGCAAGAGAATTAGAATTAGAAGTGGTGCCTGAAGATGTAACTGAGTTGCTCCAATCTTACGATAAAACTTGAATAGACAAGGAGTTCCTTCTTATGAGTGAGTAAAGAAAGTGGTTACCTGAGATAAAATCTACTCCTGATAAAGAAGCTGTGAACATTGTTGAAATGACAACAACAACAACAAAAATTAGAATATTCCATAAACTGAGTTGAGAAAGTAGCACCAGGGTTTGAAAAGATTGATTATAATTTTGAAAAAAAGTTCTACCATGGGTAAAATGCTATCAAAGAGCATTCATGCTACAGAGAAATCTTTTGTGAAAGGAAGAGTCTATGTAGCAAACTTCATCTCTGTCTTATTTAAAGACATTGTGCAGTTATCCCAACCTTCAGCAACCACCACCACCCTGATCAATCAGCAGCCATCAACATGGAGGCAAGACCCTGCACCAGCAAAAACATGACAACTTACTGAAGCTCAGATGATCATTAGCATTTTTTAATGATAAAGTATTTTTAAATTAAGGAATATACATCAGTTTTTTTTAAGACCTAGTGCTATTGTACACTTAATATTTAGATTATAGTGTATACACAACCTTTACATGTACTGAGAAACCAAAAAACTTTGGGTGACTGGCTTTAATTTGCTATTAACTTTATTATAGGAATCTGGAACCAAAACCACACTATCTCTGAGTTATTCCTGTATTGTTTTCCATAATGGCCGTACTAATTTACATTCCCACCAACAGTGTGTAAGGGTTCCCTTTTCTCCAAATGTCACCAACACTTGTTATATTTTGTCTTTTTGATAACAGCCATTCTAATAGGTGTGGGGTGACATCTCATTGTGGTTTTGACTTGCATTTTGATGGTGATTAGTGATGTTGATGTTTTTTTCATATACCTGTCGTTCATTTGCTTGTCTTCTTTTGAGAAGTGTCTATTCTGGTCCTTTGTCAATTAGACGGTTTTAAGAAAAATATTAACACTACAGCCAATCATCTAAAACTGCCAAAAAATCAAGAAGGTAGTGAGCAAGTAATTAACAATTGGGAAATACCAGACTACAATTCTGAACACAGGAAAGAAAAATGAAGACTTGGGACATAGGACACTGAAGTTCCAGCCTTGATTCTTCCCCCAACAAGCTGCAGGGTATCACCAATCTAGACCTTAGTTATTTATTTATAAAACATAGGCTTAAACTTTGGGATCTTAAAGCTCTATGATACATGATCATAATGCCTTGGCTCACTATTGCAATCTTACTTTATTTTATTCTCCAAATGTGAAGAAATATGAAAATTGTCAAAATATATTACCATGATACTTTTTTTGACTGACAGTCAAAATACAGTTGTTCTGCCATTCATTTTTGAAGACATAATCAATCCATAGACACTGAGAGGTCTACTTAAAGTGTGGTCCAAAGAAATGCTGGTAAATTATTTGTTACCGGTCCATGACAATATAAGAAGCTTGAGCCAGAATTTGAAATACTTACATTAAGAAACTTTAGTTTAGATGATTTTTTTTCATAGCAACATTTTCTCATTGAAGGAATCAGATATTGATTTACACTCTAGAAAGGAGCATCTTATCTGTTCATAGATCAGTAACAGTTTGCAGACCAGTACTTAGAATAACTACTGGTATATAGCATAGTATACACTTTCACATTTTCATTATGCAAAATAAATAAATAATTGTCTTAATGTGCACTTTCCTAGTTCTGTTAAGTACCTGAAGTTGCCTACAAATGAGAAATGGCAAACCAAGCCTTTTGGAGTGTTTGCTTTTCTTTTGAACAGCCAAAAAAATAACATAGGTCCAAAGGTGAAAGGGAATTAGACAGTGAGCCTGAAACAAATTTACTATGATCTACGTCCTCTTTAAACTGTTTCCATTTGATTCTTCATGGAAAGCTGTTTGTGTTGCACGACCTAAGTGTCTTTGTATAAGACAAGCATTTGGTTCTTTTTATTTGGTGCACTTAGGAGGAGGCAATAAGGAGCGCTGTTAAATTCGTAAGGAATCGGCCAGGCGCGGTGGCTCAAGCCTGTAATCCCAGCACTTTGGGAGGCCGAGACGGGCGGATCACGAGGTCAGGAGATCGAGACCATCCTGGCTAACACGGTGAAACCCCGTCTCTACGAAAAAAATACAAAAAACTAGCTGAGCGAGGTGGCGGGCGCCTGTAGTCCCAGCTACTTGGGAGGCTGAGGCAGGAGAATGGCGTGAACCCGGGAGGCGGAGCTTGCAGTGAGCTGAGATCCGGCCACTGCACTCCAGCCTGGGCGACAGAGCGAGACTCCGTCTCAAAAAAAAAAACAAAAAAAAAAAAAACAAAAAAAAAAAATTTGTAAGGAATCAATTCTAATTTTGGAGACCAACAATAAATTATAAGCCTAGTGATTTCCTCAAACCATCTGCAAGGCAGGAATTGTTGTAATTTGGAGGTTTGGGACTATAGCTCCATTGAAATCATCTCTAGAAATCTCAGGGTGTATATGAGGCTTTCTGGAAGGAGGAAATATAATTAGCATATGTTTTGAGAACGGTGTTCACACCAAAGGCTCCTCAAATAATGCTTCGATATTTTCAACTTTTTTCTTTGTATTTCCAATAGGGCCTATTTACTGCCTAAAAATGCCTAAAGAAAGATTTATTTTTCTGATTCACATGCATATGTTTTCCCTCCAGATAAGAAGTGCTACAAGTCATCTGGAGTGCGTTGTACAAAACATTCTGCACAATGAGCCAAACAAAAACAAAACTCACATTTCTAGAGGGGAAGAAAATGTAAGCCAAGAGAAACACAATCAAAATGCAGAGTGTGCCAACAAACCACACCTCATCAGCTTGATGTTCCACTAAATTCCTTCTCCTTTGGGTCTTATTTCTATAGAGACCATCTCTCTGTTCCATAACTAAAACTAGAAGTTGCTAGGAAACAGTCAAGCTTCTCAGGACACAACTGACGGGCAGAGGCTGCTTCCTACCAAAAGGTATAGAAATCTTAAGCTATTTCTGACATACATGCTATTGTTATGAAATCTGGATTCTCAGCACATCTATGTCACAGAGCCCAAGAGAGAATTTATTATGCATGTTCCTGTTTATCCACACAGTATTAAATTTATGATTTAACCTGAACCTCAAAAATCTTTTCCCATTTAGCATGGTGCTGCCTCTTTTCTTTCACTTCCTCTCCAAATGTTTCATTTTACCTACTTTCATTTAACAGCATCCAAAAAATTGTTTTGCACATTATCATGTTACTAAGTACTCATTTGAAATATTATTCCCATCACATTATTGGTCCTATTAAAGCACTGAAAATTTCCACATGGCTTGGAGTTACTGTGTTCAGAATTTTTATATCAAAATTTTGTTACTTCTTTTAAAAACCTGGTGGCTTTCACAGATATTAAAATAGTCCTTAACACTCTCCACGAAGTAGTAACTACCAAAGCAGCCCACTCACTCTTTATCTTGCCTTTAAAAGCAGTTGTTACCCTTTTCCCTTTCTTATATTTCTAGCTGTGTTAGTGACTCTATTAGCAACAACTGCAGATACAAGAAAGCCTGCTGCTGACTTAAAGAGAAGAACATTTTTTCCACATATAACATGAACTTCAGAGTGCCAGTCCAAGATCTATTTTCTGCTCTGCCATCCATAGCTTTTTATTCTCTTGATTGATGCCTCATGATTGCTACATGGATGCAACAGCTCAAGACATCGTATCTTTTCACCAGAGTTCCAAGGACAATAGAAGAGGAAGTTTAAAAGACTCTTCATGAAACTCTGGTTTTTCATTGGAAAGCAAAGTTCCCCCAAAGTTTTCCCATTAGATCTCATGGGCAAGAACCGAGTTACATGTCTACTTCTAGACTACTCAATGGTTGGATTAGCCTACAAGTTTAGACCTTTCCTGAGCCTGGGGAGGGCCTACCTACCCTGAGATTAAGGACTTACTGCTCACCCCACTGACCCAATCAGGGTTCTGACTACAGAGGGAAGGGGGCAGAAAATGGACCCTTGTGGGATCTGGGATGCCAGGTCCTCACCCCTTTTTCCTGCTGGGATAGAAATCTATTAGAAAATACAGTAAGAAGTGACAACATAGATGTAAGCAATCAATTTTATTCATCATTCTTTGGAAAAGGCTAGAGGGGAAAACTGAGACCTCTTATCTCCCATCCTAAATCAAATCATAGAGGAACTTCAGCTTCAGACCTTAACGAAGTAATTAGCACCAGACTAGCCTTCCCAATGTACATAACTATAAAATTAGAAGTAGAAGTGGTTTTCAGACATTGGAAAACAGATGGTATTAGACTATAATCTCAGAGAAAAGAGAAACTTACAAGGTGACACTATGATCACCCAGATCTCAGATGAAGGACAATTTCCTGAGTGTAGAGCGAGAAGCTAGAGTCCATAGTAGTTCTGCTGAGCTTGGATACAGAGATCAGAGTCTGGGTCAACTGCAGTACTAGAATCTCCAGGCCAGGGTCCTGGAAACAAAAGAGCTCTAGAAGAATGAGGGCCAGAAGTCCACAAAGGGGATCCCCTACAAATCTTTGGCCAAGGTCTGGGCTGCACATACTCAGAAAGAAATGACCAAGGCTTTATAAAGAGCAGCTTTACAGGGCTGAGAGGACAACAGAGTGACCAGAGGTTAAGCAGTGCTGGTGAACATTGGAGCTATAGCTCAGCCAGAGTGAAGAGACCTGGCTAGCACTCCAGACATCCAGCTAAGACATCAGAAATGCTGCTGCTTAGGAATAAGCACAGTGTACTAGAATAAGACCTACCATACACTTATTTCACCACAGCCCAAAAGCAAGACCTAACAAAATCCACAGGGGAGACCAAACTCGGAGGATGAATTCAACCAAGTTAGAAATAGTAGAAAAATACACCGGCCTTTTCGCAGATCCAGTCTAACAAAGTGTGAAAAATCAAACCTACACAAGTTCAAAGAAATAAATCTGCCTATTAGAAAAAAGAAAACACTGTTATTCCACAGAACTCAGAATTTCTACCACATAGAATCCTCAATATCCAGTGTAAAATTAAAAAGTGCTAGCTATGCAAAGAAATCATAAGAACCATGGTCAATGAAAAAAAACTAGTCAATAAGAACTCCTCCTGAGATGGCCTAGATGTTGAAATTAGAAGACAGAAACTTTAAAGTAGCCATATTCAATTCAGTTTGAAGAACTGAATAAAAATATGATCTCAATGAGTTAACACACAAGAAATCTCATAAGAGACATGGAAACTAGAAAAAGAGAAATGTATATTCTAGAAATGAAAAGTCAAATAACTCAAAGTTTAAAAATCCATTGGGTGGGACTGACAACAGAATGAAGACAAGAAAAGGGCAAAGTTAGTGAACTTGAAGATAGATAAATAGAAATTATCAAATTTGAATATCAAAGAGAAAAGATGTCGAAGGAAAATGAACCAGCGCCTCGGGGCCTTGCAGAACAACATGAAATGATTTTAACATATGTATAACTGGTATCTCAGAAAAAGAAGAAAAAAATAAAAATAGAAAAAAAATTTGAAGAAATAATGGCCAACATTTGTCCAAATTTCATCAAAAACATTAACTTACGAAGCTCAGAGAATATCAACAGGAATAAATAAAAAGAAAATCACACCTAGCAATACCATAGACAAACTGCTGGAAACCAAGATAAAAGAGAAAAAATCTTGAAAGCAGCCAAAGGAGGGGAAAAAAGACATGTAACATGGGGAACAAAGACACAATGATAATGATAACTTACATGAGAAAGACACAGAAGCTTCTTGAAATAAACTGATGAAGAGTTACCACTTTTCCAAAGGGATTTATTTCCTAATTCTGCTTTCCTAGTGATAGCCTTGGATTAATTCCAGACTTAGGACTCTGACCTATACTTCTTCCTCTAGAAAGTAAAATACAACAACATCAAGATTTTGCGGTTTTGGTCACTTGGAGATAAGATTCACTGTGGATGGAATTCCTTAGTTCCTTCCTGATTACATTTAAACAGGGAAATATAGCAAGTGTGTGTATGGGAATCAATTTTTTAAGTGATTCTAGCATTTTAAAGATTAATTATTCATACACAAAATAAATCACCTTATATGAGAAAGTAAAATTGATTATTTCCCAAACAAATATCATAAAAGGATTTTTAAAAACACATTTTGGTATTCGTATTCGTAGTCTTATATTAAGTCTTCTATTAAGATTATAAAATAAAATCTAAAATGGGAAAAAATGAGAAAGCCTAAAGAGAAGTTATATGAAGTGCAAAAGAGTGAAATTACATTCAAATCAAAAGGGTTACTTCTAAAGTCCCATCAAAACTGTAAGATTTTTTGTGAACATAATAATACAAATGTAATTTTTAAATTGTGTATCTTCCTCAATTTGATTATATTTTTAAACACACTTAGGGAAAATGCTGTGAAGACTTTTCCCCTTTTTTGGTTACCATAAGAAAAAAAAAAGAGAGATAATAATTCATTAAAGTTTTGCCCATTTTGGATTTTTTGTTTTCCAGCGTGATTAACCATTAAGAGTTATAGAAGTGAATACAAACCAAATGTTTTTATTTCAGTCAATATAAAATTCTTTATCCCAGAGAAAAATAAATTTCAGTGGGTTTAACATTCTAACAAAATTTCAGCAAGAGTGTTGTTTTGCCTCAAACAAGGCCTCTCAACAGTGGTACTACTGGCATCTGGGGCTACATCACTCTTTGTGGAGGAGGCTGTCCTGTACATTGCTGGATGTTTCACAGCATCCTGGCCTCATATCCCCCTACCCAGTTGTGACAACCAAAAATGTCTCCAAACCTTGCCTAATGTCCTCTAGGGGGCAAAATCTTCCCTGTAAGAAGCACTGCCATAAACAGATGGGTCTTCTTTTTCCTCTCATTTATTCATTTAAAAAAAAAAAAGGGGCGGCGGGGTGGCGGGGGATGCTTGGCTTACAACTTACATTGAAAGCAACAATGGCTTCCTAATATCTGATGCTAAATTTTGGAGAGAATTGTCTTTGTTCAATGAAAAAGTTCTCCAACTTTGGAGAATGTTAGATTTGATTATTGGGTTGGATTTCAATTTTCTTTCTGTTTAGTTGGTAGGTTAGATTTCTGCTTTCCAATGTGGCAGACTTCGTACTTTTTGGATGTCTCATTCATCGCTCACTCAGCAAATGTAAGTTCACTAAGAACAACAAGCGTAAATTAGCTAAACTGAGCTGGACTGCTTTTACTAAAACAAATAGCAATTATTTATAAGTCATTTGTCAGGAAAACATGACACTTTCTTCTCCTAATTGATCTAGGACAGAGTTATGAAATTTAAAAATAAAAAGACATCTTAGGCTACAAGTAGTTCTTAACAAAACTCAAATTTTAGAAAATACAGAGCTTTTAAAATATGTCATCTAAATCTAGACATCTCTTTCATCAGTTTAAAAATGTTAGTAAATGTTAATAGATATCTCTTTCTAAAATGGGACTGCTGACCAAGAGAAATGCAAGTTTTGTTGGTGCAATTACTTTTGCATTGACCTAATAGAAAATACTGTAACACCTACAGGTTCTGAAGGTTCTGACATTTAATTAGGTAGAGATGTAACCACAAACTTCATAATATAAGCAAAGGTACTGTTGAATCCCCTCCTCCCAAAGAAGAAAAAAAATTCCCAGAATCTGCTGTGTGTATATATGCGTGTGAATTTTTTCCAGGAGAAAATACAGAACGGTAAAAATGTCAGACTAGAAACTTGTATGCTCTGAGTCACATGCAAGTCCATTCCATTTGACTCACCTATATGATAAAGTCCAATCCAATCACTGGGGTCCACCTCCTCTTTAATGTCCCAGAAGATAATGAGGTTCTGGGCTTGCCCCAGCGTGTACTCGTACATGCTGGCAGTTAAGCTGGAGCGGCTCTCAGAAGTCACCAGGTCGGTGTCGCTGTTGGCCCGCTGCAGGGTCATGTTCTCTGGCATGGAGCTCTGGGCAGCGAGGCTCTGGAGGTTCTCTGGGCTCAGCGTGTACCGCATCTGGGGATTTCGACGCCGCACAAAAAGTAGGTGCTCCCGGGCTGAACTAGCCATCCCGTCTGCCTCTCTGGGGTTGGCTGCCTACAAAGCTGCAGGAGACAGATAAACATAAAACATTAGTGCTACGACACAAAGAATTAGATTTAAGCTTTCCAGACATAAAGCCTTAAAGAGTGTTTATTAAAGCCTGACCATGTAATCTTCTGCTGTCAAAATAAAACCTATTATTCTACTGTCAACTGATGATGTCAGAAACAGCTTCTATAGAGTCAAGTCACATGATGGCAAAGGCTGTCACATGCCTGTGACCCTCGATTTCACTTGGCACAGCTTTCTCCTAGCAATCAAGGAGGAGAGGATCTCCCTGCCATCCCTTTTAGGTCTATCCTTTCCCAAATACCCCATGTTCAAACATGGCACCCTCTTCTCCTTTTCCATTCCACACACATATTTATTTGCTGCTGCAATGAAATTTTAAAACAGCAAGACACATGCTAAATACAGTTGAAGTATACCACTGAGTACAAGTTCACTTGCTCAGTTTCCTTAGCATAAGAATGTAACTCACTGAAATCTTTTCAGGAGTTTGCTCAAATATCACCTCTTCCCTTAAATATAGTGGTCATCGCATTTAAAACCACAGCACCCCAGCATTCCCCATCCCTCTTTTCTTGCTTTTTCTCTATAGCAAGTTTTGTGATCTAATGTACCATACAATTTACTTATTTATTTGGTTATTGTCTACTTCACTTGACAAGAATGTAAGTTTCACAAAGACAGGGATTTTCATCTGTTTTGTTGGCTACTTTATCCCCAGTGTCTACAGCAGTGCCTGCTACATAGTACATGTTGATAAATATTTGTTAAATGAAGAGATGCAGGAAGAGTGAGCATCTTTCTCCTAGATACTTCTTGGCATAACTTGTATCTCCAGTCCCTTTCCTGAGCCTGCCCCTTGCCATCCTGACTTTCTGGCTGGTCCACATTATTTGGGCCATCTGGATCATGATAAGCCATTTCCTTTGGCTCCCACTTGGCTTCCGTCCAAAGGAACAAGGCCTACCCTGTTGGAACTCAGACAGCCCCTTTTTGGCTCACTGAGTCTAGTTCTAAAATACTTCCAGACACACACAGAGACTCCAGTACCTCCTGTACTTTAACGCAGTACAACTAAGGTTCTATCTACCAGCGCCTTACCTTACCTGTTTGCCATGGGTTTACATTACCTCACTCGGATCTCACTAGCTTTATATAGAATTGATCTGATTTTCTTCTGTACCATCCCTTTCAGAAATACATAATCCACTCGTGCATTTACGGATTTAACACTTACTCCGCACTCTTAGTACCTGCCACCATCTTCATTATGCCATGTTTCATTTCAAGGTAAACCCTATTGGGTCTTGAGAAGTCAGCATGAGTTTTCATTTAAAAAACAAACAAAGTAACCTTGGGTGCAATATTTACGTGACAGCTAACAACCTTGGCTACTGAGTCTGAGAGGAGGACAAGGGAAGATTGGGTTCCCTAATTTCTCCCATCCTCTCACTCAGTTCACAGACACTTTGGGTGAAGAGGACATGCTTCTGTGCTAGGTTTATAGCACTTGCAAATGTATTTATTCAAGTAGTTTCTGTCATAAAGTGGATCTCATACTTTGAGCACTATCTCTTGAATGAAAATAACTTGGACAAGATATCTTTTGTGAAAAGGATACAAATAAAAATGAACAGATAAGCTGATTTACTCAGTTCAATGGTTTTAAATCCTATATCTCTCTTCATAAAGATGGCACTTATTTTCTGTATGTGGTCTATGGTAACTCTGATACCATAAAAGAATCCATAATTATTAGAAAATCAATCTATGAAGCTTAAAATACAGGTCAACTTCTAATCTGATAGTTTCATGAAATTTCATTTTACTGACTTTCAACAGGCCATTATTTCTTTATAAACTCAGTGAGTCAAGCAGCACACCAGCTTCAGCAAGAACTATAAATAATTAACTCCTAACACATTGTAGTTCAATAAAAAATTCAGGCTGTCTAAACTACTTCCCTGAAAGAAAGAAATAGGTCACAACCCTTATGGCTTAAAACCACAACAGAAGAACTACTGACAATTATTTCGCTCTAGAAAAAAATGAAATAACATGTATGTACACCCACATTACTGTTTTTAAATTATCTGTATTTAAGCAGAGAGAGAGGTTAGCACAGCAGCTAAGAGAAAAAGCTCTGAAGACCAACTTCCGGATTTCGGCTACATGTTTACTTTCTATCACTCTATGATCTTAGACAATTTATTTTAACTCTCCGTCCCTCTGTTTTCCCACCTATCCAGGAAGAACATAATAACATCTGCCTCATAGGATTTTAGAGAGAACTAAATAAATCAGTACAGATAAAACATTTCCAACACTGTCTGGCATATAGTAAGAGCTTTGTTAAGTTTAGGTATTAATACCATTATGTGACTACATTCTATTTTAATTATATCAAGAACTGGTTTTAATATTCCCATAATTCCCATCACCCCTTCTACTTAATCAGCATCTTCAGTATTTCAAAACATAGCCCCTAACAGAAACAAAAGAGCCTTGTAGGCAGTGAGGACCTCAGATATCTCAGAGCCCAAGCTTTGGCCCCATAACACTGACAAGAGCCACTCCGTGGTCCTCAAGCCAGAGATAAAAGTTGAAATTCAACTTCATCACCAGTAGTGGGTTCTTTCGTTCATGCAACAAATTACTGTGCTCCTCCTAAGTGAAAAGCATTAAGGATACAACAGAGCAAAAGTCAAAGTCCCTAGTTCAAAAAAGCCTGCATTCTAACAAGAAAAGACACGCAACTAAGGGCCAAAAACTGAATACATAATACATAATATATTTGTTTTCAGTGAAAGAGCAAAAAGAGCTAGAAATGTGTGAATCTGCTAGCTTATACATGTCTACCGTAAAGCTGTGGGAACTTGGAATTTGGGGGAACAAGAGTAAATATTCATATATGATATAATTCAAGGTATCAATGGCACTTTATATACATGTATAATTAGTCTTAACAAATATGTTGTGGGGACAATGAATGTTGTAGGGCATCTGAAAGGGATAAAAATATATTTATAACGGGCTTAACCTTTTCCAAAGCACTTTCACATCGAGTATCTCGAGTAAGGCCTCAGAATATTGTGAATTAATTCCGAGAGATAACATCATTATGTCTGTTTTCATATGAGGAAATTGAGAAAGATTTGTGAGGCAAAAGTTTGGCTGAAGATGACAGAAAACACTTGGTGGCAGAGGTGATATCTGACGTGAGCCTTAAAGAATTTAAAAAAAAGGAAACGGCATGAAGAGCATTCTAATTGGAAGCATGGATACAAAGAAACTACCAAGGGAGAGTACTGGGAGGGAGGGAAGAAAAAAACAAACGTAGAGTTTCCACAGAACCTGGTGAAGATGATGAGAATTCTGCAAAAGAAACCACGCACCAGCCAGATGCAGTGGCTCACACCTGTAATCCCAACACTTTGGGAGGCTGAGGCAGTCAGATCACCTGACGTCAGGAGTTCAAGACCAGCCTGGCCAACATGGTAAAACTCTGTCTCTACTAAAATACAAAAATTAGCTGGGCATGGTGGAACATGCCTGTAATCCCTGCTACTCGGAAGGCTGAGGCACGAGAATCGCTTGAACCAGGGAGGTAGGGGTTGCAGTGAGCCGAGATCACACCACTGCACTCCAGACTAGGCAACAGAGTGAGACTCTGTCTCAAAAAATAAAAAGCACCAGCCTTGGAGGGGGTGGGTCACCACAGTGCCCACTGACGAATGCAAGCCCCAACGTGACACAGAAGATACTGAGGCTCCATGAGGTTAGGTCCACCCAGTGTCACAAATCTGATGAGTCAGTCACACGCTTAAAAACAAAGTTAAAGCGGGAGAGAGAAAAATGAAAGAGAGAGAGAGAATTTCAAAGTCAAGGAAGGAGAGACTCCAAGGACAGTGTCCAATGCTGCAGGGAAGAACTGAGGAGTGGGGAAAATTGGTGGCCAAAAGAGTTAGCATGGAGTGGTAAAAGTGGAGTAAAGAATCCAGGCTCTTCCTCAAAAGGCTAGATGGCGAAGAGAAGGAGGCATGTGGGGAGGGCAACATGGATTGAGACAGAGTTGGGTTTGTTTGCTTTCATGTTTTGTTTTGTTTTGTGTTTTTTGTTTTGTTTTGTTTTTTAAGATGGAGTCCCAGGCTGGAGTGCAGTAGTGCATCTTGGCTCGCTGCAAACTCTGCCTCCCGGGTTCACGCCATTCTCCTGCCTCAGCCTCCCCAGTAGCTGGGACTACAGACACCCGCCACCATGCCTGGCTAAGTTTTTATATTTTTAGTAGAGACGGGGTTTCACCGTGTTAACCAAGATGGCCTTGATCTCCGGACCTCGTGATCCGCCCGCCTCGGCCTCCCAAAGTGCTGGGATTACAGGCGTGAGCCACTATGCCCGGCCTTGTTTTGTTTTTAGGATGGAAGAGATTCTGCATGTTCCTAATACCAGCATAGGAACTAAGAAAACAGGAAATATTTGCTGAATGAATAAAAACTGAGAGAAAAGGGCCAGTAAAGAGGAGAGAATGAAAGAGAGGAGACATAGTACGGAGCATGGCTACTAGGCTGAACAAAAGCTGCAAGACATAGGACAGATGGAGAATTAGTCCAAACCAGCACTGTCCAACTGAAATATAACACAACCCATGGGTGTAATTTAAAATTTTCTAGTAATCACATTTTAAAAACATAAAACAGATGAAAATTTTAATAACATTTTATTTAACTCACTATATCCAAACTTACTGTTTCAACATTAATATAAACAGTTACTAATTTTTTTATTTCTTTTTTTAAATGCTAAGGCTTTTAAATCCAGTGTGAATTTTACACTTAAAGCACATTTCAGTTCAAACTGACCACAGCTCATGTGCTCCACAGCCACATACTGGACTGGGCAGTACAGATCTAAACCATGGAGGTACCCCCACTTCCTTTTCAACTCTATGCAATCAGAAAGGCCCTGAAGGTAGCTAAGAGGAAGATGTCATTGAACTAGCTGACAATAATGTGTTAACAACCGAGGATTCCTTAATCCTTCCAAGGGTTTTTTTTATTACACTTTAGCACAAAGATGCTTTTTGAGCCAAATCTCTAATAGGAATCATTATTCAATCCTGTTATATGCAGACATCCAGCCCAGGGGGTAGAGGGTTTTCTCCGGATAGATTTGAGGATGGGGAGGTTGACAAGTCTCAGAAACTCTTTTTTTTTTTTTTTTTTTTTTTGAGACGGAGTCTCGCTGTGTCTCCCAGGCTGGAGTGCAGTGGCGTGATCTCGGCTCACTGCAAGCTCCGCCTCCCGGGTTCACGCCATTCTCCCGCCTCAGCCTCCCAAGTAGCTGAGACTACAGGCGCCCGCCACCACGCCCGGCTAGTTTTTTGTATTTTTAGTAGAGACGGGGTTTCACCATGTTAGCCAGGATAGTCTCGATCTCCTGACCTCGTGATCCACCCGCCTCGGCCTCCCAAAGTGCTGGGATTACAGGCTTGAGCCACCGCGCCCGGCCAGAAACTCTTTATATCTCTTTTTGCTTCTTTTCTTCTACCCTGAAGCTGTATAGTCTTCAAAAGCAGAACAGTGTCCCAGAGGTGCACTGTGTGTCAGGGGAGGAGATGAAGTGGGGAAGGGATGGAGGTTTTCTACATATTCCTTTAACAAACTCTCATATATGATACAAACTTTTCCTAAGTGATTTTCAAATATATACAGGTTATTTGTAAGTCAGTACATAAATCAATAGCTACATATATTTAAACTTCACCCTGCCTTAATGTATTTATCTATTAAATAGAAGTAATTTTAATGTACCATGCAAGGTTATTGTAAGGACTGAAATACTGTGGGTGAAAGTGTTCAATAGAAAGTAGCCATGGTTATTTTAGTAGGCAAACATTATAACTACCGAATTAATTAATGCATTATTTAATCTAGGGTAACTACTTATTTCTAAGAGCCTGGGGAGAGGAACACCAGGATTTGGAAGGCAGTGAACAGAAAACAAATGCTGAAGACCAACCTTTCATATTAAAAACCACTAGAAGTTCTGCCTAGTCTGGATGACCCTGTACTTAGAAAAGAAGAAGAAAACATCCATTCTTCCCCTGCCTCCACCTATTCCACATGGCTCCTGGCTTCCAGGGCTCAGAAATCAGCCACGTTAGGTTATACAGGCCTTGAGTTATAGCTTAAGAACTCAACCGTAGCTTTTATAGAACTGTTTCTGTATTAAAAAGTAATGACAACTTCCAAACAACTCCCTTAGAAAAGAATTGCAGAGCCCACCGCCCACAAGCCAGCAACTGGACAGTGTAAGATATAAGAAAGAGGAGACAAGAATTTAAGAAACTTGGCCACAGAACTTGAAGTAGTCCTGTTGGAACCTAACCAAGAATAGTGAGTGGGGAGCCATTCCAGGGTCTTGAGAAGAGAGGCGAAAATAGGAAAGGGAAGTCTGAGGAAACGTAATCTGAAAGTTTATGCAGATTATAACCGGCTGATGATAACAGGAAGAAAACAGAGGTGGGGAAACCAGTGAGAAGCTGATCAGTCACAGAACCCAGCGCTGTTTGCAGAAGATGGATTTTAGTGACATGAAAAGGAAATATCAATCAGGAATGTTTCAAAGGAAGAAGCCATAGACATGATGACAGATTGAATATAGGGGATAAAAGTGAGGGTGAAATTAGGACTAAATTCTGGATTTTCAATCTAAGTGGTAAACAGAATCCCAGAAACATTGACAGGGCTGAGAAAATCAAAATCATCTCAGGTGAGATGGAAGTAAATGCAATATATCCAAGTAAATATAACCCTTACGAGGGTGGGTCCAAATTGTCAGTTATTATGAGGCCGGGGATAAAACAAATACTCAAATGCAAGTCTCTGTTCAATAACAGCTTTAGTATTAATTAAATTGACTATACCAATGTATCTCTAAAAGTCTTATTTCAGGATTTAAAAACCTCATTCAGATGTTTTACTTTACATAACTGAGGACAACTGGAAAGGAAATAAATCAATGATTTTACTTAGATTACAACAAGGGACTATTATCTAATTGCTTTGGAAACCTTAAGTTTTCCCTTATAGGAAATGTAATATAGTTTTTAGAGTTCATGTTTTGATTGTAAATAAGCACTGTGCAAAAATTAATTTGCAAAGTCACATAAAAATGAAAAAATCAAAGCACTCTAAACTTTATACCTAAAATTTGAGTTTTAACTACCTTATCCAATGCAATATTCTCATATGGGAAAATCAGTGTTACCCAGTAACAGAGAACAGCTGCTGCACATTTTCTAATACTGAAACCTAAGAACTCTCAATTTGCTTCTTGATTTCACATTTCTTATTGCCTTCTGCAATAAGAAAGACACATTTTCTTCAGAAAATTATCCACATTCTTTTGAAAAGCTTTAGAAAATGAAGCCGACGGCAAGGGAAACAGGTTAATATTCACTATACGGCTTAAGTAGAAAGCTGGTCCTTTAAAGCTCCTTAGATAACCCGTCCCTCCCAGGGTGAGTCTGTGCTGCAGCTGTATGTCCCATGCCCAGTGGGCACAATGTAACATGATGGAGCACTCCTTAAAAAATCTTAAAAATCCTCCTTCTAAACAGGATTAGGTCTGCACTCTGCTGCTCTCCTAGATAAAAGACATCTGTTTCAAACAACTGAAAACAAAATCATTTTTCTTCAAGAGGTCAAGAGAGATTTAATTACTAAGCAAATCACCAAATGCCACAGCATACAACTTCAATTCCAAAACCAGCAAATTTTGTTCAGAAGATATAGACAGTAGCAGATGACAAATACATTAAGCAAGTGTTTTTTATTTAAAATAGTTTTGCTAAAGAATCTGGAGGTGAATGTCAAGTTACTAAACCTCACCTGAAGGGCAGGTACTGAAAAACTTTGTCAGAGGATTTTTATAGAATTTAAGAAATGCATCCTAGGATCTAACTTCCTAGAGTTGGCACTGATAAATAAAACCAACAATAATAAAAGACAAACTTGTTTAACCCTTCAAATTCCAAAAGACACACATACAACACACACACACACACACACGCACACACACACCCGTTCAACTATACTATGCTTCAAACTCCAAGTGATTTTTAATTTTTTTTTACTATTTAAATAAGGAAAACAAAGGGTGAAAAACTATATTTATAGTCAAGATATAACTAGCCTGCAGTAAATAGAGATGTGAGAACTATAGGAAAAGAAAGCAGTAACCCATCCCCAGAAAGGCCAGTTGGCATCTGAGATGAACAAAGACATCACCAAATCTTCCACCAAACTCCCTCCCCAGTGGATTTCCCCTGTGTGTAGCAAGAGAGAGCCTTTACAGTCATTCAGTATAAATGAGCATTCAGATAAACTCCGTGTTTATCATAGACAATCATAACTTCATGCTTATCTTACTCTGCAAGAGTATGCTAATAAAATGATTAGGAAAACCAGAAAATGTCCTTCTACACAACCTGCTAGGAAATGAGAACTTAACAGAGAACCTGGGGTAACTGGAGCTGCACCTCACTTTCTCTTTCCAAGTGAAAAAGTATCAGAAAATGCAATTTATCCTCCAGCCTGCTGCCCTTTAGGAAAAGCCTGTTTTCCCCAAAATTTTACTAAAGAATATGTTATAATCCACAACATAAAAATTGCCCAAATGTAAATTTGGAAAAGGAATGTACACAAATAGAAATAATTTTAAGTTCCAAAAAACTGTTAATTTTAAAGACTGAGTTCAAGAATGCTTTCAAGATGTTGGGTTAGCTTTAAATCATTAAATATGCAACTAGATTAAAAAGAGAAAATCATTAATATTTAACTCTTTTTAGTTATTTAAACTCAGTGGGATTTTTAATTCAATTATTTAATTAAAACCTTCTTTGAAGGCATGAGTAGATATTTTACAAAAAAATTGAAACAATAAGTATATATCAAAACACACTTTTAAAAAGGAGCTATAATTGTTGCCCACTAAAATATCAACTTTGAAAAACAATAGTACTCAAGTGAAAATGTAGTGAGATACAACACTCATACGTTGCTGAGAGGATGGTTTTACAAAGCTGTCCGGAACTTTACGTATGCTCACACCCTTAGGCCCAGTGATTCATTTCCAGGGCTCTGCCCTAAGGAAAGAAGCAGAGATGCCGGCAAAGAGTTATAAAAAGATGATCACCACAACCTTATTCAAAATAGAGAACAAATTAAAAACAAAACAAATGTCCAACAATGGAGAAGTATTTACATTATGGCATGTCTACCTTACAGACTATTATGAAGCCATTAAAAACATATTTTTAAGATTTGACATGAGAATTTGTTCATGCTATAAGGTTAAGTATTATCAAATACTGTTACATATACAATATAATTAAATTGTGTTAATAACACACATAGAAAAAGGGTATACTTTTTCAAGTTATAGATAGTGGGATTACAATTGTTTTTACCTCTTGATATTCAATTTTTGAATTTTGCTACAAATAAGATATATAATAATGTTATTTAAAATAGAACTCTGATATGAAAGGATGGTTCCTACTATTTATTTATTATTTATTTATTACAATAAATGGTTATGTTCGAGGGCTCCTTAGTTCCAAGGAACAGAAGCCCCCTCTGATAAACTGAAACAGAAAGGAAATTTACTAGAAAGATACTAGGTAGCCCACAGAATCAAAATAAAGGAAAAATAATGAACCAAAGATGCTCTTGGGTAACAGTAGCCACCAGGATCAATCCACCTAAACATCCGTCCTTTCTCCATGATGTTGCTCAGAACTGACTGCTGGGAGACAGGAGCCTAGGGACCCACAGAGAGAGGAGACGGCATCTGAATGGGCAATTCTACCAAAACTGAAGGCAGCTGGGGAGAAGTGATGCCTCAAAAAGAATTAAATTAGTGAAAACGAAGGTTTGCTGTTACTAGATGAATAAAAAATGAATGCTGGACAAAAATAAAAGAAAGAAAACACTAACAAAACACCAGTGCCAATATCACAGACCCTTAAATATGCAACGAGAGAAGAATATAGAGTGGCAAATAAGGGAAAAAAGAGGGCAACATCTCTTACTCATTTATCTCAATACAGGATAGATTGTGATGAGCCCCCACTGAAACAATATTTATTGGCAGAGGTATCAGTTTTTTACATTAACCTGTACTTTTAAAATGTTAGTCAATTAAGAAGAACAAAACTTCATTTCAAGAATCATTTTTAAATGTCATGCCAGATTAGGAAAATGAAGGCCAAAACTTCATATGTTTTCACTACCTTTTAATAATTCCAACCTATTTTTCAGTAAACATACATGAAGTCATAGTCTATCCAAGTGTCAACAAAGAAGCAAAGCAACTGCCTTCTGTGCTGCAATGTGTAAGTGCAAAAGGCAGTAAGAAAGCTCATTATGGGGCATGATCAGCAGGGGCTGAAGTAAAGAAAAGTCTCATGAGAAAATTTGAGCCGGACATTGAAAGATATGAAGGGGCCATGAAATATGGCATGCATTTTAGGCCATACTAGAGTACAACTAAAAAATATGGCGTGCATTCTAAGCCATACAGTACAACTAAAAAGTAAAGATGGATAGGAGTTAGCTTTCACTACCTTCACTCTATCCAAGCCATGGTCATCTCTCCTCTGAATGAATAGCCTCCTTCCCCTCTTCCATTCTGGATTTCTTTTTGTATGTTCTCAATATGAAAGCCAGAGTGACCCTGTTCAAATGTTCGATTATTTTGTTCTCCACCAAAAATCCTCCAATAACCCCTATCTCACGCAGAGAAAAAGCCAAAACCTTTACAGCAGTCTAGAAAGTCCCACATGATCCGGCTGCTAGTCCTCTCTGACCTCATCTTTTGCTACTACCTTCCATGTTCATACCACTCCAGTCCCACTGCTGCTCCTAGAATGTTCCAGCCACTCTCTACCACAGGGCCTTTGTATATGCTATTTCCTCTGCTCTTCTCTTCAATATGCACACGGCTCACTTTGTTACTTCTTTCATGGTTTTACCAAATGGCAGCCTCTAGAGGGACCTTCCCTGACCACCCTATGATAAATTTCAACTCCTCCAACACTACCTACTCCCTTTTCCTGCTTTATTTTTCTCCTGCAGCACTTTTCATACTGTAACATATAGTATGACTTATTCACCTGTTTATTGCATCTCCTCCACCTAGAATGTATGCTTCATGAGGAGTAAGAAATGACGGACAGACATCACCTCTAAGTTGGCAGCTGGACCCACATGGTTTTCTTGGTAGAGCACCTGGAACAATGTTTCACTTAATTAATCAATTATCGTTAATTTTACAAAATCTTTGGCACCACAGTAAGATCTTTAATTGAAGTCATTTCACTGGCAGAATGCAATGGTTGTAAGCGGATGTTGCAAACACACAGGTTAAATTTCAAAGTCTGAGGTTATCAACTGATGCTTATCATTACTACAGAAATCAACAAAAGGTGCATCAAAGCAGAAAAAAGCAAGAAGGGATGGAATCAAACAAGAAGGAAGAACCACATTAGGAAGAAAAGGCATATATAAGTCACAAACAAGAGTGTCAAACCTACCTGGTTTTTCACACAAATAATAGTTATCCAATGCCTATTCAGTATGAGGTACTGTTCTTTCACTAGAACAAACAAATGGAACAAATTCCTTCTGAAGGAACTTACAGTTATAAGACTAGAAAAAGAATGAATTCAAAATAATAATAAACTACTCAATTTATGAGATCCCCAATGAGGGCAGAGACTCATCTGGAAGAACCAAAAAACTAAATGAATACGCAACATGTGAATAAGGAATTCGTTCTCTTCAGTGTCACGATCCAGCTTGTTGATACCAAGTTTAATTTTACTTCAAATACTGGGATAAAAAAATGCTTGGAATCTTTTCCAAAAGCACTACCTACAGAGCACTGTATTTTCCAAATTTTTTTTTTTAACAAAGAGATTGTTATTACCTAAGTGTCTATGGCCCAGCTCCACTCTATTAAGGGGCTGACAATGAAAGCAAAAAGTATCACACAACGATGAACTGAGGAAGTAAAATCAGTCCCCATTCAACCATTGCTCCCATGCAATGAGAGAGTCAACCCTGTCAACCCCATTTCTGCTAGTCTCTCACTGAATATTAGATGTTCCAACAATAAACTGATAGCAAAGAGAAATTACATGAACTGGTAAAAGATTCAGGAATTCATAAAAGTCAAAGTGATTTTAAAGTCACATGCAAAACCACTGAGTAAGAAGGATCTGGCAAAGTCAGAACAATTGATAACTTAAGGAGAAAAAATTAAGGATAATTTGACTCTCTTAGGATTAGAGAGAAGCCATGGGAAAGTTAACAGAGGCTTGAAACAGGTTTTGCAATATGACTTTCTTTATGATTGTGGTGAGAAAGTCAAATATCATAAAGTGCTATCATACCATTTTATTGAAAAAAATGAATTACCCCAACTCTCTAAAAGTTTCAATACTTTGGGCCGGGCGCGGTGGCTCATGCCTGTAATCCCAGCACTTTGGGAGGCTAAGGCAGGCAGATCACGAGGTCAGGACTTCGAGACAAGCCTGGCCAACACGGTGAAACCTGATCTCTACCAAAAATACAAAAAAAAACTAACCTGGCGTGGTGGCGCGCACCTGTAGTCCCAGCTACTTGGGAGGCTGAGACAGGAGAATCACTTGAACCAAGGAGGCAGAGGCTGTGGTGAACAGAGATTGCACCACTGCACTCCATCCTGGGCAACAGAGGGAGACTTCATCTCAAAAACAAACAAATGAAAAAGTTTCAACACTTCATTTGTCATTTGTTCCTTCTAATGATTAGGCCATATTTGTGATTATAATCTAAATGTTAGTCTAAGATAAGATAAACTGATTCCCATCATTTGAACTTTTGTCAAGATCAAGTCCTTTGTCTCCCTATTTACTCTGCAATTTGACTTCCCAATCAATGTAAATAGATTCACTTTAAGAGGCCTGCTTTCCTGGTAACTCCTGTCTATCCTCCGCTCCCATCCCTCACTCCCATGTTATCATGCAGCTCTTAATCCTAGATTTGATTTCCAGACTGGGGCACCAAGCTAGTGGGTGACACAGCTGAGACCTACTCTGAGGTCTTTAAAGTCGGATTTTATTCCAATATGCTACGCCTCCTATGGCTTCTGGGTTACAAATGGGTTATGAAAGCTATATCAATGGAACCCAGGTTTATCCACAAAATTTGGGGAGAAAGATGTAATCAACCGTTTACAGGTTTTAGTCAGTGCCATCAACAGGAGCCAAGCAGCCTCGCACTGCCAAAGCAGAACTGCCCGACTGGCTCTGCTGTCTCCACGCTTTCTCACTCACACTTGTGGTTCACCTACGGTTAACTTTGCAGATATAGAAAGCAATTATGTATTTATTTATTGTGAGCCACAGATTTAAGTCAACTTTAGAAGCCCATCACGTTGTTGAGAAGTAGCAATTTCCCCCTCTCAAGACAGTCTCTATGGACCCTGACAACTCGTTGATGTGCAGGCATAATTAAAGAGGCCCAAAGGAGTGGCTCTGGTGGTGAGAGCCCTTCCAGAGTAGCAGCTCAATAAAAATCACATCCTTTTTGCCCTTACTCTCTCACCTATCCATTTTTTGGGGGAAAAAAATAATAAGTATTTGGATGGCTCCTTGAGTCAAAGTAAATCAAGCATGTGAACATTTGTACACGGGAATCCTACAGTAAGTTGAGATGTGAAGTTCTACCTTCCACTTCCACCTCACGCCATGGGGTGTGTCCATGGCACCTGGTTATGTGTTCAAAAGGAAGACAGTGATGGTCTCTTAGCCTAAAGATACGCGGAAAAAGGAAGAAAGTGTGGTGCCAAGTCTGGGAATTTTGCTGGGCTACAGTACCAGCTTCCTCCCACTCCAGTGCATTGATGCACAGAACTAATCCTTGGGACATACTATACAGCTCTCCAGCTGACCTCGGAACTATGAGTTATATGGTCCGTGGTCTTCCCCACCTCTGTTCCACCTCACTAGTTTAGCAATATATCTAGTGCAGGGGTAGAAACACTGTAACTATTCACTAAAAATGGAACAAATGAGACCGTATAAATGAAGCAAGGCTTGAAGTCTGATGGAATGATTTCTGCAGAATAGATAATTAGATAATCCTTACAAAATAGTACTATATGACCATAAGTAAAACTGCCAATTTCTTTCTATGGATGCTGAAAGATTTCATTTGTTTTAGTGAGTCAAATTATTTTAACTCATTATATTTATAGAAATTGGATTCCTGCTCGTAAATTCAATAAACTAAAAGAAGCTGCATTTTCATTAATAGATTAAAATCTATTCAAAGAAATAAATCCATCAGTTTATAAATAAATTATTTTTGCTAAGAATGCTGCACTACTAAAATGTAAAAATACCATGGCCTTAAATAATAATTTCAAATGAATTAAAATATCATTAAAATGCAAAACAGTTTTAACTGGTTGTAATTAGGAAAAAACTTTTCAAACACCACACACTTATCCATTACCTCTTTAATCCATTTTTTTAATTTATAGAAAGATAAGACAAGAACCCACCCTTTGCAATGGTGTGATTTTTCTGCCATAATGCATGGGAAACAGGAATAAAGAAGAGACTTGGAATCATAAATATTAGCACTCCTTGTCTCCTCTTCTTATATGCATTTTCTCTGCCTACAGTTGTCCCTCCCCCCGCTTGCTATAAGTATGCGGGCCTTGGAGGTCTGCTATGCTGAGAACCAGAGAGAAAGCTGTGGGCATCCCTACAACCTTAACCCAGTGTGCCTGAGACAAAGCCCATCCCTCTGCATCCAAAACTTTTCTCTTTTCGCGTTGCAGAGTTTAGGCTGGGTTTCTGTCATAGATGTAAAGAACTTCAGTAATACAATGGATACATCCCACGCAAAACCAAGATAATAGGTGAAGCAGAAGGGAAAGAATCTGAGTTGACTGATAAAAGCATGGGGCTTAGCCAGAGAGTGGCCGGGAAAGAAAGACGGAAAAGGATTGTGGGGTTACAACATTTTTTCTGGAGATGAGAGGAAGAAGAAAGATGGAAGAGGCAGCTACCAGGAATGTAACAGCAGAGAACATGTTCAACCACCGTTGTCTAGACTCCAGATCTACTGATCATAAGCCACCTGTCAGATACAGCCCAAATATCAGGTTTGTTTTTTTGTTTGTTTGTTTGTTTTCATTTGTTTGTTTTTTTGAGATGGAGTTTCTCTCTTGTTGCCCAGGCTGGAGTACAATGGCACAATCTCGGCTCACTGCAACCTCCACCTCCCAGGTTCAAGTGATTCTCCTGCCTCAGCCTCCCAAGTAGCTGGGATTACACCTTGGTAATTTTTTGCATTTAATAGAGACAGGGCTTTACCATGTTGGTCAGGCTCGTCTCCAACTCCTGACCTCAGGTGATCCACCCGCCTTGGCCTCCCAAAGTGCTGGGAATACAGACGTGAGCCACCACGCCCAGCCCAAATATCAAGTTTTTAACATGTTCCCCATTTGATGCTGATAAAAGATGAAATTCAAGAATTGCTGACATAAGAAATCACCAGGTATTATCTATATGTAGTCCCAAGTTAGACCAAATAACTGACACTCTCTCTCCAAGTATATCCTAATTTGTTAAACAAATTTAAAATGAACCAAAAGTCAACCAAGAGATTTGTCTTTCTAAGAATCTTTAAATTGTATTTCCCATAAAATTTAGACAGACATAATTATTTAAACATTGTGAAAATTGAAATAACATTATTTTATTTATTAATTAAAAGGCATGAAACACTGCAGTATTACATTCAACAAGCTGAAAGTTGTCAAAAAGGAAAGCAAGCGTAAGAAATATGGGGTAAAGTTTATACCCAGAACTCCTGCTTTTCTCCTCTGCTCAGATACTAGAAACAGGCCATTAATTTATCTCTGAGCTTTCTGACATCCAAAGAGTTACAAGAATCACAGACTTATTCCCCATCCATAAGATAAACAGAAACGACTTCCTGGTGGCTGGGCGCAGTGGCTCATGCCTGTAATCTCACCACTTTGGGAGGCCAAAGCGGGAGGATCACTGAGGTCAAGAGTTTGAGGCCAGCTTGGCCAACATGGTGAAACCCCGTCTCTACCAAAAACATAAAAATTAGCCAGGCATGGTGGCGCATACTTAAAATCCCAGCTACTTGGGAGGCTGAGGTGGGAGGATCCCTTCAACGCAGCAGGCGGAGGTTGCAGTGAGCCCAGATCACACCACTGCACTCCAGCTTGGGCGACAGAGCAAGACATTGTCTCAATAAGTACATAAATAAGAAATGATTTCCTGGTGATGAGATCTGAGAGAACTTTCTCCAATTGGTCTTCATGGTGTATGAAGTATTAGTCTCCATTCTTCTATCTACGTCAAATACTACAGTGTTATATTACCATTTTTATGGTATCTCATTAGCCTAACACAAATAAACCCAATTCAGGAACAAGCATACATAGCTCAGGAATGGTCCAGCACTGTGTTGTCCATTACAGGAGCTCCTAGCTACATGTGGCTATTGATCATTTGAAATGTGGCTAGTCTAAAATGAGATATGCTGCAAGTATAAAATGCACACCAGATTTTAAAGAATTAGCACAAAAAATTAAAATATCTCATCAATAAGTTTTATATTGATCACAAGTTTTTACAAGATTACAAATGGTAGTGTTTTAGATACATTGAGTTAAATAATATATACGATTAAAATTAATTTCACCTGTTTTCAATGTGGCTGTTTTACAAAATTAACATGTGTGGCTCACTAGAATGGTGCTGCATAAACAATCATACTCCCAACTTAATTCAAGGGTAAAATTTAGACTTAAATTTTAACTCTTAAAGCCATGTCTGGGCTTCCTATTTTTCAAGCAATTCTTTATAATGAGTTTCTTGTAAGAACTGGCAGCAGAAAGTTCAAGGTAATATCCACTAATATAAATCTGACCTTGAACATCTGACATGTGATTCAGTGCAAAGCCACTTTGAAAGGGCTTCATCCTTTTCTGAACATGAAGGAAGCTGACCAACATGTGCCCCTGCACAAAAGACTACTCCTCTCCTGCACAGAGGGTGGTAGAGGGATCATTTCTGGGTAAAATCTTCCTCAGAAAACAATTTTGGGATTTTTCTACGCATGATCAAATGAGTGACTGACCCCAAAGCGCCAAATAAAAAAAACATGGGCCCAATAAATGTAGCCTGGTATATTTCCAGAGCAGGGCTTATCAATGGGAGACTGCCCAATAAGATAATCCTCTAATTTGGGCAAATCAATGACAGGGCTGGGAATACAAAAAATGAGACTAAACCCCATCCATAAGAACCAGTGAGACTCCATGATGAAATTGTGGCCTCTGACAAATTTTTTTAAAAAGCTTATTTTCTGATTTGCTTTTTTTTTTTTTTTTTTTTTTTTTGAGACGGAGTCTCGCTCTGTCACCCATGCTGGAGTGCAGTGGCCGGATCTTAGCTCACTGCAAGCTCCGCCTCCCGGGTTCACGCCATTCTCCTGGCTCAGCCTCCCAAGTAGCTGGGACTACAGGCGCCCGCCACCACGCCCAGCTAATTTTTTTTGTATTTTAGTAGAGACGGAGTTTCACCGTGTTAGCCAGGATGGTCTCAATCTCCTGACCTCGTGATCCGCCCGTCTTGGCCTCCCAAAGTGCTGGGATTACAGGCTTGAGCCACCGCGCCCGGCCTGATTTGTTTTTTATAGCAGTTCTGTTCTAAGGAATATGTTTAGGCAATTCAGCAAGACCTTTATATTTGTTCTGCCTACAGAGACCATGCAAGCAAATTAATCCACTCACATAAGAAAGAAGGGGTAGGCTTCATTCCTCTTTAAGGACACAGAATTTCAAGATCTCTATCACCAAGAGTTTGGGTTCTCTGCAATAAATCAGTAGCGACTCTTTCTTCTTTTACATCATATCAGTTTAGGGTCTTGGACTGGGGTGATGCTAAAATGTGTCATACAATTACTTCTAAAGAAGACTTTGAAAGAACGCAGCCAACTAAATTAGTTTTAAGCATGTGAACTAAAAGTCTGAGTAGAAAATGAACTGCATCAAAGCCCTTCAATACCAGCTAAGACCGAACCCAGGATGGGGTGTGCTGTGGAGCACAAGCTTTAGGAAGCTCTTCCTAACACTTAAAAAGAAGAGTATTGTAATTAGGATCCACACAGAGAATCTCAGAGAAAAATTCCGACTGTCTGACAAAAGATTCCTGATTAATAATGACATTTGTTGATTTTAAATGCAGTTTAAAATATCATCTGCTTTAACATTCAGTGATAACTTATATTTAGTTACTTTAGCAGAGTTCTATTTTCTTATAAATTATATTACCTAAAAGTCATGTTTCATGACCAGGAAGCTCAGGCAAACGAGGGTGGGACCTGCAGTTTAGAACGTCCAAAGCTCACTAGCCCCACCTAATGACAGCACACCTAGATTACTGGAGCAGTTTGGGGATAGAGAATCAATATAACCTTGAAAGTTGAAACTTCAAAAACAAAATTGTGACGTGGAGCTTCATGAAAAGCTCCATGTAAGACTGCCTCACATTCAGAAGGCAAAAAACCAAACTGAAAATTGTCAGCCTAATTTTACCACAAAATAATAAGAGTTGGGGGAACAGAAAAAAAGAAATACTTCTATGGGGTTTGTTTGTTTGTTTGTTTGTTTGTTTGTTTGTTTTTGAGACAGAGACTCGCTCTGTTGCCCAGGTTGGAGTGCAGCTGCATGATCTCAGCTCACTGCCTCCCGGGTTCAAGCAATTTATGGCTAATTTTTGTATTTTTAGTAGAAACAGGGTTCCACCATATTGGCCAAGCTGATCTCAAACTCCTGACCTCAAGCGATCCGTCCGCCTCAGCAGATTTATACATGTATAAATACATGTATAGTTACTTTAATGTATAGCCACTTTGATGTATAGATAAGGTGAAATGATACTATAGAGCAAAACTCTTTTGTAGTTTGCTTTGTTTTTACACAAAATGTAAAGTGGGCATTCATATTAATAAATATGAAATTATATCATCCTTTTTAATAGCTATTTAACATTCCACTGTATGATGTATACTATAATTTGGTTACACAATTCCCTCAAGATGGTCATTTAGATTATTGTTATAAACCATGCTGTAAACACACCCTCACATTCATTATTGCACACTTGCCTGATTATTTCCTTAGGATTATTTCTTAGAAGTGAAATAGCTGTACCCTAAGCTATTGATGAGTGTAACCAAATGCCTTTTGACAAAGACGCATGATAAGCATTCCCATATTTGCAGTGCAGAGAAGGTAGCTATTTTCTTGCAAATACCTTCACCAACACTGAATGTTATCCATCTTTGGAGGCAGTTTGGTGCATAAAATATAGGTTCTAGAACTAGAATTTTATAGGTGAGTTCAAATCTCAGCTCTGCCATGCACTAGCTGTATGACCTCTGGAAGGCTACTCAACTTTTCTGCAGATTTCTGTTAAATGGGAAATGTATCATTGTACCTACCTACCTGAAAGGGTTATTATTAGAATTAAATGAGTTAATATAATACTTTATGTACAATAAACAATAAGTGTGTACTTATTATATGAGATATTGTCCACCTGAAAGGTAAAAACAAATCTCGGGTTTTGGTTTAATCTGTATTCATTTGATTCTTTCTAGGATTGACCACAAAACCTTTTACTTGTTTTTGTTTTGTTTTGTTTTGTTTTGGTTTGGTTTGGTTTGGTTTGGTTTGGTTTTTGAGACGGAGTCTCTCTCTGTCACCAGGCTGGAGTGCAGTGGCGCCATCTCGACTCACTGCAACCTCTGCCTCCCAGGTTCAAGAGATTCCCCTGCCTCAACCTCCCAAGTAGCTGGGATTACAGGCATGTGCTACCACACTCAGTTAATTTTTGTATTTTAAGTAGAAACGGGGTTTCACCATGTTAGCCAGGATGGTCTCGATCTCCTGACCTCGTGATGTGCCCGCCTCAGCCTCCCGAAGTGCTGGGATTACAGGCGTGAGCCACGACGCCCGGCCCCTTTTACTTAATTTTTATTAACTTTTTTAAAAGTAGTCAATCATATCATTTATAAATAATAGTGATTTCTATATCTTCCTGATTTATTTTTCTGAGACAAATACATTGGTTAGAACTTCTAAAACAAAGGTGAGTGATAATAGTGGTCATAAATATTCTTATCCCAATTATGACTTTATGACAACAAAAGAATTTTTTAAATATTTCAAACATCAAAATAATAAAATGTTGCAATTCAGACAACTTTTTCCATATAGTTTTCTTATAAACAGTCCTTTAAATACAAACTCTGGACTGCTTCTAAATTGTGACATTCTCTTTTGGGAAAAAAGTACTAAACATTTTACATTAAAACAATCTTTTTAAACTAAATTGAACGCACTTTTAATAAAGATCACAGTAATTTTTAACCCTGGAAATACGAAGGATAAAACAAAAAATTATTTTATTCAAATTAATTTGCAAGACAAAAGAAATTCACAAGACAATAATGCAGTTTGTACAATCACCCAAAATCAACTATTTAGTTAAATAAATACATGATATAAATAAAAAAGTTAGAACACCATTTGCAATAAAAAATATTGAGCCCTTTAACTTTAAAGGATAACATTTTCATCTAGTATTCTTGACTTCTTGTGTTTTCGACCTAAAACAGCATATAAATTTCAGAAAGGAGACTCAGTTTTTCACAATTCATACCCCTATACTCCCACACCATGAGGAGTATAAATTATTTCTAGATATGAAGGTCTTTAATATAAATCATGCCCCTAAATTGCTAAGCCCCAAAATGAGGAATACTGAAGTCACAAAACATGTAAGCTCTTCTTTAAGTTAAACAACAGAAGAAAGGACACTATATCAAAACTCTACACTAAGTCAAATATTCTAGATTTCCCAAGCCTTAACAAAACACATGATTGCTTGAGGGTTATAAGTCTAAAGGCAAATTGTAAAGCAGAATAAGAACATGTTTAGTGAACACTTATAAATGAGTCAGACTCTAAGCTATAAGCCTTATATATATTATCTCCTATCACTGATTTACCTCATCCCAGCAAAGAAAGTATTGCCACACTACTGGCTTCACATTGCCCTTGCTACACAATCTTCCATGAGCACTTTCTATCTATGGATTGTAAATGGTTCCTTGGGGCTGACCGTTTGTCCTCTGGAGAAAGGCTGGGGAAGCTTCACTGCAAACATGGTCTGAGCTTAGGCTGGTGACAGATTGATAACTTGGAGACCACTGCAATCAGCAAATAAGAGTAACCATATACCAGCATCAGTGATAGGAGACAAGGTATAACGACACTGAAGTGTGTCCAGATAGTCTTCTTGTTTACTGCTCTTACAGGACACTTTCGTTGAATTACAATAAGGCTGGCTAAGAAACTCTGGATTTGCCTTTTTACAGAATTTCCAGAATGTCAAATAAGGGAAATTGATCAGGCAAAACATACCAATTCAACAAAACTAGCCCACAGAGCAGTTATAGTACCTTTCAGTAAAAGATGCTACAAATTTAAGCAAACCTCAGGCTTTCTTCGTTCTTTAATACACCAACACATCTACCACATGTGTGAACTATTCATTTGGAAGAGCCAAAAGAGGATCAAATAATAAGTTTATTGCTTCATATATATCTATTCCTGGTATTCATATTCCTGTACCAAGCTCCAAACAAACAAAAAGCATCCAAATTAAGCCTAAGAAATAGAAAGTATCTGGAAAGCATTAACAGTGCCTAATGAGTAGGTATGGTATGAAATCAAGATATGAAATTCTAAATGTTGAGCTGCTGATATGCTTTGGAGAGATACTACATATATGTCTCTGCTCTGATGTCATAAAGCTTTGATCACGTCAAGTTTCAATGGTTTATGACTGCTTCACTTTTACACAGAATTTTTGAACTAAAAGGGTCCTCAGAGAGAATCTCACCTAATCCACTCATTTTGAATAATACAAACTGACTTTCTTCATTCTGTATGACTTTTTCCAAGGTTGTAAGTACCAGAGCTGGAATGAGGACCTAGATTTCTTAACTACATGTCCACTACATGGTACTGTCACCTCTTAACTATATTCTAAGCATGTTGTCCAATATTTTAGCATATGAAAGGTCTTTTGAAAGGCTTTTTAAAAATTATTTTTAAAGAATATGTGAGTTTCTCAAACATAATAATACTCTCCTCAAACTGGGTCAGAAAATCCAGAAATAATATAAATTGATTATTTCAGCCTATTCACAGTACTGTTCTATTCCTTACTACTACTGTGACCTTATGTAAGTCAACCACACTGGTCGTTTATATTCCCAAACCTTAAAAATGAAGAAGTTGGATTATATGATTTCCAAGATATCTCTCAGCTCTACAAATGTTGTAAGTCTATGATTCATTTATAAATAAGTATAATCAGGTCTTTCACTTCTATTCTCCTTTTTCTCAGGGCATACTCACACCCACTACTACCACAAAACCTGAAAAGCATTATATACACAAGCACTCTATACTTAGGAAGTATTTCCGGTATGCCAAAGTTTTTTTTCAATAAAGCATCATGGTATTTGCTCTAAACAAATAATCAAAAGGGATAATAGCTACAATTCTTAAAAGTCACCATGCTCTACAATACTGGGAACTGGCTAGATACAGTGACTCACATCTGTAATCCCAACACTTTTGGAGGCTGAGGTGGGAGAACTGCTTAGGCCCAGGAGTTCGAGACCAGCCTGGGCAACATAGTGAGACCCCATCTCTACAAAAAAATTAAAAAATTAGCTGGGTATGACAGCACATGGCTACTTAGGAGCTACCTAAGAGGCTGAGGCAGGAGGATCACTTGAGCCCAGAAGGTCAAGGCTGCAGTGAGCCATGATCGTGCCACTGTACTCCATCCTAAGTGACAGAGTGAAACCCTGTCTCTAAGAATTATTAAATAAGTAAAATACTGGAAACTATCTCTTTCCTGTGCCCTCTACCAATTCTATTATATTTTACACCTGAAATATGCAGACTCTGAAAAGGAAATATCTCAGAGCCAGAGTCTCTGGCTCTTAACTGTTTCTCTCTCACACACACACACACACACCCCAAGGGGATGAAAATATGTGACTTGGCATTATTAGTACTGAGGCAAATCATACACGACTCTAAAAAGCTCCAGATGGAAAACTGTGAAACCAGATGATAAAGATGACAAGTGTAGGCCGGGCGCGGTGGCTCACACCTGTAATCCCAGCACTTTGGGAGGCCGAGGCAGGTGGATCACGAAGTCAAGAGATCAAGACCGTCCTGGCCAAAGGTGAAACCCCATCTCTACTAAAAATACAAAAATTAGCTGGGCATGGTGGCATGTGCCTGTAGTTCCAGCTACTCAGGAGGCTGAGGCAGAAGAATCGCTTGAACCCAGGAGGAGGAGGCTGCAGTGAGCCAAGATCACACCACTACACTCCAGCCTGGCAACAGAATAAGACTCCATATCAAAAAAAAAAAAAAAAAGAAAAAGATAAGCGTAAACACACTGGCTAAAACTCATATGTTCACATGACTAATTAACTATTAGTTGTTCATTAAGCATTTATTATATGTCCGGTTCCACATTAGGTACTGCAGGATTTACAGAAAAAGGAATGATCTGGTCCACGTTCTCTAGTAGTTCTCTGAGTAGTCCAGTTGGGGGAGATAATGCTAAAACAAACAAACAAACAAACAAGCACAACAAACACCACAAGACCATATGTATAATTAAATGTTACATTCAGCACATAAGTGATGGAGAAATTTCCAGAAAAGGAGGACCACTTCAGATCAGATTAGACAGGGAAGGCATCTTTGAGGCAGTAATACTGAGCTGAGTCTTAAAGCTTGAGAAGACGTGTCTGGAGATGTAGACTATGAGAAATACAGAAGTGGGCTTAGAAGCTCCAATGAGCCTTAGCATGAGGAGAAGAAAACAGTTAAAGGGGGAAAAAGTACAGATTAGAGTATTTGAGTATAAAAGAGAGTACTGGAAAGTGGTTAAAAAATTACGTTGTATAGATATAGTGAAAAATAAAAATGAAATCCTAAGCCCCCCCAACCTACTGAACAGATCCGCTGTTAGCCAAGGGGACAGCAGAAATCCTTGAAAATTCAATTCCAACCATGACCAGACAGGAGGTCAGACGTGCCTCATGATGTCCCCTCCCTCCATAACCGCCATTAGGATTTCCTCCGTAAGGATTAAACAGAAACCAGCCCTTTGGAAAGCCCACTCCACCTCTGATGTCAATCAACCTCCTGAAATCGCCCCTCCTTTTTGTGGTTTTTAACCAAATAACCGACCAGCATTCCTTCTGATAAGAGACCATAGACCACAGAGGGGTTCTGGCCAGTCCATGGAGGATGTGCAGGGAGGGGTTCTGTGTCTTCTGCTTCACCTTTTGAAGTCAGAGATCTGAAAACTCCACCCTGGATCATGCTAATGCTGCCATAGTTAAAAACCACGGGTCCCCTGGAGAGGGATGAGGCTCTGCTGTGCATGCGCATGTTTCTCCCTACCTAAATACGCATGACTCCTCCACGAATATTCCTCCACCTCCTTCAGCATGAATCCCTGTCTTATTCTTCTTACCCCCCAAGTGTTTGTTTCTGGTCTCCAACGAAGGCTATGCTTCCCAGTCTGTCAGAATGGCTACCCTGCAGGCTGCAACCCTTTACGAAAAATAAAGCTCTCCTTTCCAAAGTTACGAACCTCGTCATTCTTCAGCTGACAATGAGGCTGGAGTTTTTTAAATTCTAGAAAACCAAGGAGTCAGACTTGATGCATTAGAGCCACTAACAGTTTATTGAAAGGGGGATGGGCATAATCAAAAGACTCTAAGAAACATCAAGTAAGACTTTTGATTGAAGTTAACAGAAGAGAGGCGTTTTTATTCGACTTTCCTCCTAAAGCCAACCAAAATAAAAATAACTCAAAAAAGAACGGGCTCAATATTCAGCCTAACTAGAAGGCCATCTCATCTACAAGTTATGAGGAATAATTTCAAATGAAGTAAAAATTGAACCAAATTGAATGAGGATACAAAAACAAAACAGACTAAACCTTTTTTTTTTTTTTTTGGCATGTATTCATTTAGCTTTTTCTTTTAAAGAGTAGAGAACATACTCTTTCCGTCTAATTTTTTGCTTTTCTCCCAGGGCAGGGAAAAACCTCAATTGTTTTTTGTCTTGTTTTGTTTTTGTTTTTGAGACAGGGTCTTGCTCTGTCACCCAGGTTGGAGTACAGCGGTGCCATAACTAGCTCACTGCAGCCTTAACCTCCTGGGCTCAAATGATCCTCCCACTTCAGCCTCCCAAGTAACTGGGGCTACAAGCATGCGCCACCACACCTGGCTAATTTTTTTTAAAGTCTATCTCATAGAGAAAGATAGACTCTCACTATGTTGCCTAGGCTGGTATCAAACTTCTGGCCAAGTGATCCTCCTACCCTGGACTCCCAAAGTACTAGGATTACAGGTGTGAGCCACTATCTCCAGCCTAATAAAGAGACTCCTAAATGGAGACACACCATAGAACAGGATCAAATTAATTACGTGAGAAAATATTCTGAGATAAAATGCCTGAATTAATGATGATGTTGGCCCAACTCACTCTCTGTCTCCTCACCATTCAATACTTGAGTAAACAGTTGTAATAGATAAAATGGCCTTCAGCTGAAGATGGGTAATAACAAAAAGAAAGCATACATGGATAAGTGCACAGCCTGATAGGAAGGAAGAAAGGGAGCGAGGGAGAAAGAAAGGAAGGCAGGCAGGCAAGAAGCAACAAAGATTAAAAACATGTCAGAAGAATTACATTACAAACCAAAGTCTAGTATTAAAACAATGAACAGGGAACTACTAAAAAACCACAACAAGATACTATATACTACTACACACCCGCCCATTACTAGGATGACTAAAATTTAAGACAGCCAATACTGAATGCTCACAAGGGTACAGAACAATTGTAAATGTCATATATTGCCGATCAGAGTACAAAATGGCACAAACACTTTGGAAAATCATTTTCATACACACACCATGCCATTCGGCTTTTCCACTCCTAATTATTTACTCAAGAGAAATGAAAACATATATCCACACAAAGGCTTATTATATTAGTCCATTTTCACACTGCTGTCAAGAACTGCCCAAGAGCGGGTAATTTATAAAGGAAAGAGGTTTAATTGACTCACAATTCAGTATGGCTGGAGAGGCCTCAGGAAACTTACATTCACGGCAGAAGGTTAAGGGGAAGCAAGGCACCTTCTTCACCAGGCGGCAGGAGGGAGAATGAATGCAGGAGGAACCACCAGACACCCACAAAACCATCAGATCTCGTGAGAACCCACTCACTGTCATGAGAACAGCATGGGGGAACCACCCCCATGATTCAACCACCTCCACCTGGTCTCTGCCCTGACATACGGGGATTATGGGGACCACAGGAACCAGGGGGATTACAATTCAAGATGAGATTTCGGGTGGGGACACAGCCAAATCATATCACTTGCGTACAAATGTTCACTAGCAGCTTTATTTGTAATAACCCACAACTGGAAAAAACCCAAATGTCCATCAATATGTGAGCATCCTGTCAGATCTTTTCTTTACTCATATATATGTGTGTGTGTGTGTGTGTGTGTGCGCGTATACACTATGCAATCCTGTATGTGTGTGTGTGTGACACACATACATTTAGAAACAGGTTTTTTCCTCTTCGTAACATAATTCGAATCATACTAAAGAAAGGCAAAAACTTTACAAAGGCAACAAGTCATAATAATAAAACCTGGATTGATATTTTTAGGTAATCATTCAATTTATATTTCAAAACATATTGAAAAGCAGTCTATCATATGTAAATTTTGAAAGAGGGAAATGGGAAAGGGGAAAAATAGTAATTAAAAATGGTATGTACAATAAACTGGCCCAAAGAAAGAATAAAATTAAGGAACTCTGACTTTTTCATAGACTTTGAATTCTACTCAGCCCACCATATTTTTCTTCAATGCAAATTCTATTATATGATCAAGATGACAATGACATTTCTGGATCCATTAATAGTGCTTTCCAGACGGCCAATTTCTGGTTATGCCTTAATCAGATCTTAGGTGAACAGAATCTTAAAATCTAATATAATCACTCCTTCTCAGAAACACAACCAAAACAGGTATCTTTTTCATTAACAGGTCTTCCTTTAAGGCCACTTATTTACAAAGCAGACAGTTTTGAAATTTTTAGTAAATTACAAACTTGTAAATCTCTGAAGCAGTTCCCAAGCACCCACCCCTCCCCCCGAAAAAAGATGTTGAACAAAATGAAACGATCTTTCAAGGTGCTTAACAATTCTGAGTAATCTTAGACACAAGTCAGGTCAAAACAACTGTATTTTTCATCTCAACAACAAAGACTAGAAAATAAAACGCAAGAGAAAGCCTTAAGAGAGTGGCCTAAGGAGATGAAACAAATGGGTACAAATGCCCGAGGAAAGAAACAAACTCTCACTTATCCATTATCCCCTGTTCCGGAGAGACTCCCATACAAGAGAGAAGTGCCCTCCACTCACACCAGCAGTGAAGGAAACTGCAAACTCCCCCATTCCCCAGAGGTACTATGCCCGGGCTTCAGAGTCTTGGTAGGAATTTAACTGTTCTGTAGTCACTAAGTGGCAATTAGTCATAGGGATATGTAATAACCCAATGCTTTCTTCTCTAATGGTCACGAGTGACAGCATCAATAATCCTGTTGGGTGTATAACAGAAGGGGTGTCTTACCTCTTTCACATGAGATTAGGAGAAAAGCAGCAGTAATTATTGTAACAGATGATTGCATTATCAATTGTAACTGTTAGCATGGGTTACTACTGAGTGAGAGATGAGTTCTCTAAAAAAACCATGGAGCTGCCTCAGTGCCTAGAATGTTTGGGAGTGGACTGAAACAGATCCAATGTAGATTCGTCACACAAGTCAGGCTGCACACCACCCACCACCACCCTCTACCCTGCAAAAAAAAAAAAAAAGAAAGAAAAGAAAAGAAAAATTCCAGCTACAAAGGGGAAATTTTAATAGAAACGAAAGTTCAAAACTACAAGGCTAGGCTTTTTGAGAATACTAATGCAGACTGGCATTCGTTTGCATTATGACTGTAACAGTAGTAATTGCAGAGGAAGTGCTAATTTTTTCATCATTGTTTTAAACTTGCTTATATAATATTGTATTTTGTATTACAAAGTGAAACTATTTCCAAGGTGATTAACTGAACTACCTGATCTCTTTGTTCTTTGAATTCTATTAGATAACACTGTTTTTTGTTATAATCTGCCTCACTCTGAAACCTTCTACTCTTTATACTGCTACAACCAGCCTGTACAGTGATCTTCCTTTCCCTGAAAATCCATAGGGGCAACCAAGTCCAACTAGCAACACTCAATATCTGGGCTTCACCTTGACCTAGAAAATGCAAATCAAACTGTGCTTAAAGCTTCATATAAAGGAACTGAAAGTAAGCACTATTTTGATCTACTTTCCCATCCTCCTTCCTCCACCTATGAAAAGTCAGGTCCTTTTATTTTACTTTCAAATCCATCTTTTCCATCTTCCAGCTTTTCTTTTCTTTTCTTTTTTTTTTTTTTTTTCTGGAAATGGTTTAACCAATAATTCTGAAGAGGAATACATTAAAATTGCTACCCACTTTTGGGGCCATTATCATCTCGACTGCTTCCAATTTCATTTTGGATCTCTCAACATAAAACATTAGGAAAATGGCACCTAAGAAAGCATATGCTGCCACTTTATCACCAGCTGTTATTGCCTCATCTTAACTCTCATTTTAGGGCCTTTAAACATACCCCAGAATTCCCATCTGAAAAACTGCACAGGTTATATAGGAGGGGAAATTTTTCATGTAGAACTAGGGTTCAATAGTAATGCTGGGAGTTAGAATGATAACCTAAGTATCATCAATATTTTTGTTTTATTCTGTTTTACTAATCATGAAGATGCCACCAAAGCTAAAGCAGATCCTGTTTCCTTTCAAGATATCAAATTACAGGTTTTTGGTGACTAAGCTGAGACATTCAATCCTCTTTCCACTATATACCAAATAAGCAAGAAAGGGGAAAAGCCAAAGGAAAACCTGAAGTATAATTCCCAGGATTTTACAAACAAGAGGCAAAAACTCAGCTTATAATTATCCCATTGGCCATGTTCAAACCCATAAGAATTCAGAGGAGGCAAAGGTTAGTGTAATGATAATATTTTTAAGTTCATGTTAGGAAAGAGGATGATAAACCTCCAAACAGGATAAGACTTTATGCTTGTAGAAATGTTTGCTTAAAGAAGGGGATAGTGGCCAGGCGCAGTGGCTCACATCTGTAATCCCAGCACTTTGGGAGGCCGAGGTGGGCAGATCAGGAGGTCAGGAGTTCGAGACCAGCCTGGTCTAACACAGTGAAACCCTCTCTCTACTAAAAATACAAAAAATTAGTCGACAGTGGTGGCGCATGCCTATAATCCCAGCTACTCGGGAGGCTGAGGTAGGAGAATCACGGATCAGGAGGTCAGGAGTTCGAGACCAGCCTGGTCTAACACAGTGAAATCTTCTCTCTACTAAAAATACAAAAAATTAGTCGACAGTGGTGGCACATGCCTATAATCCCAGCTACTCAGGAGGCTGAGGTAGGAGAATCGCTTGAACCCAGGAGGCGGAGGTTGCAGTGAGCCAAAATCGCGCCACTGCTCTCCAGCCCAGGTGACAGTGCGAGACTCCGTCTCAAAAAAAAAAAAAAGAGGATAGCAATACCCTTACTCGCCTGTAATCCTAATATGCTCTCCTGGAGAGGCAGGGTTCTAAATGCACCTCAATGGAGAATGAACAACTCAAAGCACAGCTTTAAGAGTAAAGTGTTTTATTTCCAACAAATTAAAGTATTTGGCAGTAATTTTTTTAAGCAGATGGATTGGAATATTTTGGGAAATGCTAAGGGGCTGATTTGCTATTGCTTTTTAGAACCTCAAGTTATAAAATAAGATTTTGGCTAATCTAGTCTTCTTCCAGATTCAGAGGTGTTTATTAAAGGCAACAGAATTGCTTTAACTTTCTTATCTAGATTAATCTGTGAAGCAGTAGTTAGCTTTAATTAGGAATCCAAATTCAAATAATTAAAATAATGCTGGATTCAGTGTTCTTAGTCCTCCAAAGTAAGAAACATGGATTTAAAAATAACCATGTGCCTAGGACAATTTGGGCCCAGCTTACATCATGATTTTTAGGGTGCTCTTGAGGTAAAGTCGCCATTTTTTCTACTGCTTCTAAGCCTAATCTTACTTTAGGGAACCTGCCTTAACTTTTGCTTTTCCATGATAAAGATTAGTAAACTTGCGGGCCGGGCGCGGTGGCTCAAGCCTGTAATCCCAGCACTTTGGGAGGCCGAGACGGACGGATCACGAGGTCAGGAGATCGAGACTATCCTGGCTAAGACGGTGAAACCCCATCTCTACTAAAAAAATACAAAAAACTAGCTGGGCGAGGTGGCGAGCGCCTATAGTCCCAGCTACTTGGGAGGCTGAGGCAAGAGAATGGCGTAAACCCGGGAAGCCGAGCTTGCAGTGAGCTGAGATCCGGCCACTGCACTCCAGCCTGGGCAGACAGAGACAGACTCTGTCTCAAAAAAAAAAAAAAAAAAGATTAGTAAACTTTCTCTACAAATTCCTGTGCTTATATTAAGTTCAAATAAACTCATGTTTCCTAACTGTGCCAGGCAAATACATGGACATTCTGGTTGACCACTGATCCAAAAGGACAGAAAATGAAAACGAAGCCTCACCATTTCTTGTTTTCTATTAGCCTTGTGCAATTCCACCAGATGTACAATACAATCATTCCCTTTTCTTTAGCCCTTTTCTTCTATCAGTCATCTGGCCAATATTTATTGAACATTTGCTATTCACAGTCCTTCAGAGAAATTGCTTTCATAGGCTGTCCAAATATACAGCTACAAAGTTATGATCACATCCAGTCCCATAACCTTTTAATTGGCTCTCTAACAGACTGGCTGTTAAGAATATTTTTTAGAAACAACCATATTTACCTAATGACTAAGAATTTTCTTTGTCACATCTATATACCAGCAGAATCCAGTGATCAAGTATAAATGACTCTCCCTACTCCATCCATCAGGTTGACAGTGAGGAAAACAGTGTTACTCAAATCTATTAATATTTGGTTCCAGAGCTTTGAAAAAAGAGTTGGAAAGTGGGGGATCCCTTTTAGCAGTGTGCTAGAGTTGGCTTCCCAATCCTGAGACCTCAGGTTTTCGGCCTGAAATAAGCCACAATGAAAATATTTACACTTCAATGACTTTCCTCCAAATATTTCCCTCTCCAAAATGTTATCCAAATCCATTCTGTCCCTGGGTTTAGATAATACAGGGATAAAAGTTTAGCTGGCAAGGTTACCTTTTACATTAAGAAATTACTACTTGTAAGTATGAACTTGTAAAAATGTAAAATTATAGGTTTCCCAGCCCTCGGGGCACTTCCAAAGTACTCACAGGGAAGAGACATAGGAAATGCACAGAGCAGCAGGTGCAAAAATATTACTGAAGTTGATGAGAGGGTTGGACGGCAGGAATTCAAATTGTTTGAAATTCTCCAGAAGAGTTTAGAGAGGAAAAGGAAGGGAGATTTGAAGCAGATCTTAATTGATGAGTATGATTTTAGACAGCTGGAAAAAGTAGAAAGCGTCATCTCCAGTGGAATTACTGAATGGGCAGAAAAATGGGTAAAAGCATAAGGTGAGCTAGAAATGGGCTTTGGGCCAGTCTGGCAATACCTTGAAAAATCAGCTAGGCAGAAGGAGCTACTGAAGTTCTATGATAAGAGTGATAAAGAAGTGTTTTAAGAATATTCTTTCAAATTTTGCTGACTCCTTGATTTTTCTGATCTTTAGCTTGTTTTCTGATCTCTGATAACTCCAACCTTCTTAGTTTTCAGACTTGCTAGACTAGAATGCATACTAGTAGCAAGCCTGCTGCCATGTCACTTGGTAACCCCGAACCTCCTGCTAGGGATTACAACAAGTACCAGCTAATGTCAGCTTTAACTCCTAAAGCTGTTGTTAGGGGTTCCCAAAGAAATGGTTTAGGATAAATTTCAGCCTAACTTGTCTTCAGTAATTATAAATTATTATAATTTAAATGAAGACAATTCTCAAAACTCTGCATATGCATTCTTAAAGCTATTCCCTTGGAACCCCAAATATCTCTTCCTATACAAAATCACTTCCTCCTTATCTTTGCACCTCATAAATATTTCCACCACTACTGCTATTCTTAGTATTATTACTAGCCTCTACAGAATCTGGAATCAAACTGCTTGGGATAGGATGAGGGGGAGGGAGAGGAAGGAAGGAGGGAAGGGGAGGAGGAGCTGCTATTTATTGAGAGCTTTCTCTGGGCTTTCTTGCAGATTCCATTTAATCCTCGTTGTAATCCTGTGAAAAAGGAAGACACGGAGGCTCAAGTCAATACTTCTATGATGCGCTTACTATCCTTCATTCTAATGTTGGTTTCAGCGTCTGACTCTTCTTAGGGAACCCTACGTGCAGGAAACGGCTGCTATGTATTTGTAAACAGAAACAATACGGGAAGTGGCAATTCACTTTCCAGGTTAAACTTGAAAAGTCAAATTAAAATAATAACACTGGATCTTGAGCATACAAATTATCACAACATAAAAGCAGGAAAAGGGAAGATTTTCTCATTTCTGAGCAAAACCCCCATGCTACCTTTATCTCACCCTCTAATTCCTCTTCTTACTAAATAAATGTCATGTTTCCCTGACAGTCCCCTCCAATCCAGGCCTAGCCTATTCCCTAAGTGTCCATGTTACAAAATTACTTTCTCTTCTCTTGCTAAACTTGCCCTTACAGAATACAGCAACAGAGTCTAATAATCATCAGCACAAACAGCATCTAATAATCATACTGGCAATACAAACAGCCAGTAGCCAGTAACCCTTCATTCTCCTGGTTGTTTCTTTTTTTCTTTTCTATTTTTTTTTGAGACGGAGTCTCACTCTGTTGCCCAGGCTAGAGTGCAGTGGTGTGACCTCAGCTCACTGCAACCTCCGCCTCCGGGGTCCAAGCAATTCTCCTGCCTCAGCCTCCCGAGTAGCTGGGATTACAGCTGCGTGCCACCAAGCCCAGCGAATTTTTGTAATTTTAGTAGAGACATGGTTTTGCCATGTTGGCCAGGCTGGTCTCCAACTCCTGACCTCAAGTGATCTGCCTGCCTTGGCTTCCCAAAGTGCTACGATTACAGGTGTGAGCTACCATGCCCAGCTGGTTGTTTCTTTAAAGACGAATGTTTCAATTAATTACATTAACTAAAATTAATCTCTCACTGGTAGAACCTCAAATTGCATGGAGTATGTACAACATTGTCAACACCCACCCACCCCTATGCTTCAGTTACTTTTTAAAGATTAGAGGAGGAGTGGACACTTCTGAGGCAGGTCAACCTTGCCTGGGATTCTGATTTTTAAAGCAAAACTTCTCAAGTGTCACTTGTTAAAATGCAGCCTCTGAGTCAATAGGATTGGAGTGGAGCCTGAGAATCTGAATTTCTAACAAACTTCCAAGTGACGGTGACACTGCCATCTGCAGACCACACTTTAAGCAGCACTTCTCTAAACTATTCCATTTTTCCCCTGCTTGTTAATATTTCCACTTCCAAAGCCACAGATTTTCTAAATGAATGAAGGTCTAAGGTGTGTTTTCAAAATAATTCTAGGGTCAGCAATATCTGTAATATGGGACTTGGACTCTGGGAGTGGGGAAGCAAAGGGAAAGATAATATACATATATGAGTTATCTAAGCCAAGCCTGCAGGTGTGCAAGCAAGAATTTCGGAAAGCCTGGGTTGTTGAGATTTTTCCTATGTTCATCTGCCTTGTCCTCCTAGACAGCATTTAAGTTGCCAAATGTTTTTTAGCAGGCTAAGGACAGGTTACTTGCACTACACCATTTCCTGAAGGAAGAAGCAACAATTCTTTTTCAAGGAGAAGGGAGTGATATGGTACTTCCCATCAGAGCCACATGTGAAGAAGGAAGACAAAGAGCCATTTTATTTTCTATTGCAGGTCACTGAACGTGTGTGTGTGTGTGTGTGTGTGTGTGTGTAAATAAGTGAGACCGGCCAATAAAATTGTGAAAAGGAAGAATAACATAAGGGAAGTTGCCCTGTCTTAAATAAAAGAACATGTTATGGGTACCAAAATATAGAGACAACTAAACAGAACAAACTAGAAGGACTAGAAACAGAATCAAGTTTCTGTAAGAAGTTAGACTTTAATAAGACTGTTATATATTTTAAAAATGGGGACAACTGTCTAACCATTTTGGCAGAGGGGGCTACCTCAGGGGTAAAAGGAGGGAAATGCACCTGAGGAGGAACCCCCACGGAGCTCAGGAGGACAGGCTGTAGTTATTCCTGAATCGCCTGGTGGACTCACAGATGCTAAATATCTCATTCTTTATATATCTATAATATTCATAATATATTTTAAAAATAAAAAAGTAATAAAAAGTAGAGGGGTACTAAAATAAAATTAAGTATGTTTTATGATCTTGAGATAGAGAAAGCTCTTTACGTATGACATTAAATAGTCATAACAAAAATATTAAATGTAGGTGGTAAGAAAGTTTATAAACAAAGGTAAAAGACAAATAAAAAGTTGAGGAAAATTATAACATGATGACATATGAGATAAATATATAAATATTCCATATGAGATAATAAGTAATTAACCAAGAAATATATAGAACGAAGAAAAAAATAAGGCTATTATCTCTGGGGCAGGGGACTAATTGGAGGTCATAAAAGTAAAAAACACATCAATGACTTTTTATAAGGGAAATTGACTTTTTCTTACAATGAGTCAAAACAAAATTCAAGTTCACCTTACAAGGATTTCTAGAATAAAACCTAATTGTCAAAAAAATTCTAATTAAAACTCTTTCTTTAAAAAAAATTCCCATTCTATCTATAAAAATAATATACATATTCACCACAAAAGAATGATCAGAAAAGACTAAGATCACAGAAAAAAATTCACATATGCAAAATAAATATTTATATTCTGTTTTATAACACAGCCAAGTCACAGTGATACCAGGCAAATAAACAACAATAATAACAACAACAACAACAACAAAACCTTACTATACTTCTAGTGTACTACTTATTCATCTGGACAAGCATCAGTTGCAAGCAACTGGCTCCTAATTCACAAAATTAATGTGAGATTTCTAGACTTTGCTCTCATTAAGACTGGTAAGAGATCATGAATACAGGAAAATATTACCTTTCTTCTAAGGATCTCAGTATTTTTTAACATATTATTGTATTTATTGAACTCACAGGGGATACAAGCAGGCTTAACCCTTGAGTATACATACAATTTTGGCTGGGTGCGGTGGCTCACACCTGTAACGCTAGCACTTTGGGAGGCCGAGGCAGGCAGATTGCTTGAGTTCAGGAGTTCAAGACAAGCCTGGGCAACATGGCAAAACCCCATCTCTACTAAAAATACAACAAATAGCCGAGCGTGGTGGCATGTGGCTGTAGCCCCAGCAACTCGGGGGCTAAGGTGGGAGGACTGCTTGGACCTGGGAGGCAGAGGTTGCAGTGAGCCAGGATCCGACCTCTATACTCCAACCTGGGTGATGGAGCAAGACCTTGTCTCAAAAAAAAGTAAAAAATAAAAAATAAAAAAAAATACATATATACACAATTTTGAGTTTCCAATAAAACATATTAAGTAAATAAATGGGTCACAGTAAGGCTGATTTGTTAACACTGCTAAATTTAGGGATATTTTGCAAATGAGTAAGGATTGGTCCTAAATAATATTGCTTTATGCATATTAGTACTTTGTGGGTGCTAAAATTTATTTTTTCTGTTTATCTTCATCTCTTGCTTTCATATTCAAGTTATGTTTTGGAGTTTTGTTTTCAGAAAATGTCCAGTGATTCTTGGTTGCCCATTCAATTTTTTAAATGAGGCATTAAAAACTAAGCAAGATTGAAGAAAATAATCTTACATTAGAGGAGTAAGATAAGGGAAGTATTTATTCTGCCATAACTAATACTTATTATCCAGTCAAAGTAATTTAGATTATTAGCACATGACTGAAAAATAAAGCATGGAGAAACAGACTCATTGATATATGGAAGCTTTATATATGAAAGTTTTGTTCATTAAAAGACAACATTTTTTAAAAGTGAAGACAGGTTGCAGGCATCTATAATAGATAACTGGTTAGTATCCTGCATATGTATAGAATGTGTAAAACTCAGAAAGAAAAAAAGAAAACAGCAAAATATATGAGTAAGCAAGTTACAGAAAATAAAATCAAAAAGCCAATAAGCAGTTTACAAAAAAATAAAACCACAATGCGATATTATTTCACATCCATCAAATTGGCAAAAAAAAAAAAAAGTCTGACAATACCAAGTGTAAACAAGGACAAGGAGCAGGGGAGATTCATACGGACAATGGTGGGAGTATCTCATGAATGCAATAAAGTACACATCTTATAATTTAGCAATTCTGCTCCTAAGTATATTCTAAGAAAACATTAACACATTTTTATTTAAAAAAATTTTTTTTAAATCCCTAGCAGGATTATTTGGAATAGAAAAAAACAACATCACTAATCAATAGACAAATGCAAATCAAAACCACAGTGAGATACCATCTCATACCAGTCAGAATGGCTATTACTAAGAAGTCAAAATTAACAGATGCTGGCAAGGTTGTAGAGAAAAGGCAACGCTTATACACTGCTGGTGGGAGTGTAAATTAATTCATCCTTTCTGGAAAGCAGTGTGGTGATTCCTCAAAGAACTTAAAACAGAATTACCATTTGACCCAGCAATTCCATTACTGGATATATATATAAAGGAATATAAATTGTTCTGTCATAAAGACATATGCACATATATGTTCACTGCAGCGCTACCCACAAAAGCAAAGACATAGAATTAACCTAAATGCCCATCAACAGCAGACTGGATAAAGAAAATGTTATACATATACACCATGTATACAAATGGTATACATATACACCATGGAATACTACACAGCCATAAAAAAGAATGAGATTATGTTCTTTGCAGCAACATTGATGCACCTGAAGGCCATTATCCTAAGCGAATTGATGCAAGAACAGAAAGCGAAATACCACATGTTCTCACTTACAAGTAGGGGCTAAACAATGAGAACACATGGACATTAAGAGGGGAACAAGGGACACTGGGACCTACTTGACGATGGAAGAAAGGAGTAGGGAGAGGATCAGAAAAAATAACTCCTGAGTACTAAGCATAATATTTGGGTGATGAAATAATCTGTACACCAAATCCCCATGGCTCATAGCTTACCTATAAAACAAACCTGCATGTGTAGCCCTGAACCTAAAATAAAAGTTAAAAAAAAAAAAAAAGAAAGAAAAAGAGAACCTAGAAGTCACTTATAGAAGAATGGATATACTGTGGCATTCTCAAACTTTAGAGAATGCAGCTGTGGGAATGAATGAACTAGATTTACCCATAATCAAACACACTGAGAGGGAAATAAAAAAAAAAAAAAAAAAAAAAAAAAAAACAAATAGTTGTAGTCAAATGTATACTATATATTGTACGTATGTACTGCATAAAGTTTAAAACGTTCAAAACAGGCTGGGCGCGGTGACTCACGCCTGTAATCCCAGCACTTTGAGAGGCCAAGACAGGAGGATCACTTGAGGTCAGGAGTTCAAGACCAGCCTGGCCAACATGGAGAAACCCTGTCTCTACTAAAAATACAAAAATGTAAGAGGGCGGGGGGCGCGCCTGTAATCCCGCCACTCAAGAGGCTGAGGTGGGAGAACCGCTTGAACCTGAGAGGTGGAGGCTACAGTGGGCTGAGATCGCACCACTGCACTCCAGCCTGGGTAACAGAGACTCCGTCTCAAAAAAAAAAAAAATGCAAAACAATAACTCACTGTTTAGGACCCAAACATAGGTCTACAGTTACATGGAAATTTAAAAAGGCAATTTCAGAACAGTGGATCTCTGCAGGAGGAAGATGACTTTTTTATTTTATTTTATTTTATTTTTGAAATGGAGTTTCACTCTGGTTGCCCAGGCTGGAGTGCAATGGCACGATTTCGGCTCACTGCAACTTCTGCCTCCCAGGTTCAAGCGATTCTCCTGCCACACCCTCCCAAGTAGCTGGGACTATAGGCATGCACCACCACACCCAGCTAATTTTGTATTTTTAGTAGAGATGGGGTTTCGCCATGTTGGCCAGGCTGGTTCCGAACCCCTGACCTCAGGTGATCCACCCGCCTTGGCCCCCAAAGTGCTGGGATTCCAGGCGTGAGCCACCGCACTTGGCCGGAAGGTAACTTTTTTAAGGTGGTAGATTAAAACATGCACATTTGTCATCTTACATTTTATACTTTTGTATGTCTTAAATATTTCATAATGAAATTGTAGAATCTTGTCCTGGTTAATTGGTTACCACACTCCCATAATAGATAACTGAAACAGATAACTGATAGCAATTGATCATGACCAGAAGTTGTATTCCAAACACATTTATTTTAGAAATTTACTGAAAGTTTACTAAAAACCACACTTTTCAAAAATCAAGCTAGGATAAGCGTGATAACTCCAAAAGAACCATTTGCGCATACTGAATAATCTTTTGTTTTCTAAATCAGTAGCTTCCAAAGTGGAGTGCATTGGGCCACAAGAAGAAAATACTGGAACTGTGTGTTTTTCCATAAAATCCTTTCAATTTCTAGGTTTCATCTGTTGTAGAAAATACGTAACAGACACAAACCTAAATGAATTTATATAATATTTTCCTGCACAGTGGTATATCATGTCATTTATAAATCATTTTTTACTGATCAAGGTGCAAGGTCTAAAAAGTTTAAAAACCACTGTTAGAGATGACCATTAATGGACTTTCTAAACCACCCATCCAAGTAACCTACATTCAGACCCTGAAAGTTAAAAATAGAGATTATACAGGAGGACTGGATTTTTTTAGAGATAATTTATTAGTCAAAAAAAAATCTTGAACTAGATGACTAAAACTGCAGTCTGAAAACAGCCTACGTCTGCCAACTTTCTACAGACCAAATTTCACATCAGGCTTCAAGACAGAGGTTGATGGAACTGCCAACCAGTGCAGTAACAGGTCTGGCCTTATTCGTGTTGGATGCTTTGCTTGAAAAAGATAATAAATCACTTGAAAAGCCCACGTGGGAACAGGACACAATCTAGGAAACTGAATGCCACTCTGTAACACAAGTGCTAAATTAACATTCTCCAACTGCTTCCAGCTATTGATATTCATTTTGGAACAGGCAGGACATATTTAGAAAATGGCACATCACCAGAAAATGTGAGTGAGAGTGTAGGATTTTGCCTAATACAATGCAGCTAGAATTTTTCTAGAACCAACTTCAGGAGCCAAAAAAGAAAACTCTGTTTCACGAACCCTTTAGATTAGAGTGTAAACTTCCAATAAAATAAGTTATACAAAATCAAGTAGTATTGTCTTACACTAAATAACTATTTAAAGAAGCAGTATTTTAAAACAAACTCCTCCTCCTGGCCTTTAAGCTAGTGATCTTGGTTACTGCCAATAGCATTCATAATAAACAGGATACAGTTCTGTCAAATGTTTAGCAAAGTATTATAAACATGCTTTTGGTGAAAATAAGTATTCCAATACCTTTTGGGGACAATGAGAGGACTATTCACATGTACCATTTATCAATTTAACAATGAGCAGATAATGTAAGAAACTGCACATCAGTCAGCTACCATAATGGCTTGCATTTTGGCAGAAGTAGAAATGGAGGTGGGTGGATACCACAAATATCATTAGTCATAAATTGAGAGACATTAATATATTTATTAGGATAGTGTGCATTTTACTCTAATAATAATGACGTTCTCACACCAGGCAAAAGAAAGCCTTCTCAAAGAATTCTTCACAAACATTCATTTGGATACTAGCTCAGAAAATCTCACTAGAGGTCACAGGCCTTTAGTAGACACAGATATCTATTTGGTAGCTTGCTGTAAGGAAGCTACATAGCTCTATAAAATGTGCAAAGCTTATATAGAAAGCTATCTGTCATTTCATATCTGATAATGGAAGCAATTCTCATTCTATCTCCATTGCCATCTTTTTTTAGGATTGATTCCTACAAAGTGCAGCATGGAATGTTATAATGTCATACCAGGATAGGTAAGTTTTTGATAAAAGCACTTGCTGAGATTCCTAATTTCTTCTCTCAAGGGCATGAAACTAAGCAAATTAATCACTCTAACATCTAGACTCTTAAGGCAGAGGCCAATATGTTCAATACCAGAAGATATGCTACGTATCATCATACTCCCACACCTGATCCTCAACTCTCTGGGCCCAGTGAGCAGCGTCGTCACAGACGCTTAACACAGTTTAACGAATTTCTCTGATACACCTACCATGGCTTGGTCCATGGTCCCACGGCTCTGCTTCCCAGGGACCATTAACAAACAAAGCCCTTTTTCAGTGGTTTTCTTTGAGATGCTCAGAAGACACCCACACACACATAACACTGCCCCCATCCACTTGGTTCTGTACCCTTATAGAGTTGAACAGCTATCCCTTCAGGCCAACGGCAGAAATGAAGAACTTTCCAGATTGGAGAGTTCCCAAATCTAATCACCATTTATGCTAGAATTCCTTCAGCTGCAAATAATGGTAGGGAAGGAGAAAGGACGGGGGAGAATAAAGGAGATGGGGGGAGAGAGAGGGACGGGACATGCAAAGGAAAGAGGGGAGATAGGATGATGAGGAGGGAGGAAGAGAGTGAAGGGAGGGAAGGGGAGAGAGACGAGGAGAGGGAAAAAAGGAGGGAGGCTCACATAACTGAAAAATTGAGGAGTGGGTCTCCTATCTTCAAACACAGCCAGATCCAGGGGATATTATCAGAACGTCATCTCTTTTTCCAAGTTTCTAACCTCTGCTTTTCTCTGCATGATCCCCTTTTTCTAGCAGGGTCTCACCTTAATAGTTGCAAGATATCTGCCAGCAGCACCAGGCCTACATCTTCCTAGCTTTAAATTCAATGAAAAGACAGGATTTCTTTCTAAAGCACTGCAATAAAATTTCCAGAATGAAAACTCATCAGTTTAATTGGCCCCTGTTGGTTATCTGCCCATTTGTGAACCAATCACTGTAGTTTGAGAGGTGCAAGGACTCCTCTGATCGGCCTGGCCTGAGCCATTTGCCCACTTCTGGCATTAGAAGGAAGGACAGTTTCGAAAGGCAAACTGGGTGTTGCTACAGGAGAGCATTCAGGCAAACCACAGCCAATCTCAGGATTCTCCTTGTTCTGCCTTGTCTTCAAATCCTCTTGCACATTTTTCCAGCCTACGACCCGCTGTGCCTCATCATGTCCATCTAGCACAGGACCCTCAATACGTTTCTCCAATACAGGGAAAACCCATTTGGTGTAGTGAAGGATCCTAGAGTCAAACAGCCTGGGTTCTAATTCTGGCTCCATCACTTTAGCAAGCTGTGTAATCTCTCTGTGCTTCAGTTTCCTCATTTAAAAAAAAAAAAAAAAAAAAAGGCAGGTGGGCAGGGAGCAGTGGCTCACGCCTGTAATCCCAGCATTTTGGGAGGCCTAGGTGGGCAGATCACCTGAGGTCAGGAGTTTGAGACCAGCCTGGCCAACCTGGCGAAACCCCATCTCTACTGAAAATACAAAACTTAGCCGGGTATGGTGGCACATGCCTGTGGTCCCAGCTACTAGGTTGCTGACGCACTAGAATCACTTGAACCCCAGAGGCAGAGGTTGCAGTAAGCCGGGATTGTGCCACTGCACTCCAGCCTGGATGACAAAGCGAGACTCCATCTCAAAAAAAAAAAAAAAAAAAAAAAAAAAAAAAAAAAAAAAAAAGGGCAGGCAACAATGGCACATATATCATTAAGTTGTTGGGACAAAAAATAAGATGACACGGGCAAAGTGCTTAAAACACTGCCCAGCAGAAAGTTATCTCTCAGTAAATATTAGGAATTAAGTCTTCTAACAAAGCCATTTTGAAAAAGTTCAGTTAATAACTATCAAGTAGATCTTCTTTTTAATCCACAAGACATTAAACACCTACCAATCTAAAAAGATTATAGTTAATTTACATTTTGTCCAAAGCTCTCACTGGTTTTATATTGTGACAATTATCTAATTTGGTTACTGATAAACTCAGAAAAGAAGGGAGCTTAAAATTTGGGTACACAGAACAGTGGAATTCTAAACTGTAAAAGATTTGAGTTTTTTCAGCTGGGTGCAATGGCTCATGCCTGTAATTCCAGCACTTTAGGAGGCCAAGGCAGGAGGATCACTTGAGGCCAGGAGTTCAAAACCAGACCTGACAACATGACAAGATCCCATCTCCATAAAAAAAAAAGAAAAAAAGAAAACAACTTTAAAAACTAGCCAGGCATGGTGGCACACACCTGTAATCCTAGCTACTTGGGAGGCTGAGGTGAGAGGATCACTTGAGCCCAGGAGTTTGAGGTTACAGGAGCCGTGATTGCACCACTGCACTCCTGTGTAGGTGAGGGTTTTTCCCTGGAGGGAAAAGCAAAAACAAAAAACAAAAAAAAATTAGGCAGAAGTCATATTATGACCTTAACTCATTAAAAGAAAAAGCTAAATGAATACATGCAAAGGAGAAATTAGCCATATTTAATATGTGGAAGAATGTTGTAATGAATATTTTTCCAGCAGTTATCTAACAAAAAATTTTGGTCTATTCAATTCATCAAATTGTTGCCATTAAAAAACATCAAACTCAATCAAAATTCCTTTATTAAAGTTAGAAATTAATAGACCATTTGTATGAAACCTTATATGCTTTTTAAAATAAAGAAAACAGTTCTTCCAGGCAGTTCTCAGCTTTCAAGTGTTTCAGAAGGAAAAGTCTAAATGGGATACATAATGCATTTTTCCTCAAAATCCCTTCAACTGTCACAGGGGATTTCACTTTCAATAGGGCCATAATTTCATACAAAGTCTATGCTATTAATTTATCTCCCTTTAATTCTTTTCAAATACTTATTATCACAAAAATCTGAATGAATACTACATACTTCTTTTACATGAAATCTGAATAAAACTGACAGAAACATTCCAAGCTCCCACTGGCAGGCTTGGAAAGAGGCTTGGAAAGCAGCAGGTACGAGGACCACCCCTGTCTTCTAGGAGTTAAACACCTCACAGAGAGGCCGGGCATGGTGGCTCACGCCTGTTATCCCAGCACTTTGGGAGGCCGAGGCAGGTGGATCACCTGAGGTCAGGAGTTCGAGACCAGCCTCACCAACATGGTGAAACCCCGTCTCTACTAAAAATACCAAAATTAGCCAAACATGGTGGCACTTGCCTGTAATTCCAGCTATTAGAGGGGCTGAGGCAGGAGGATCGCTTGAACCTGGGAGGTGAAGGTTGCAGTGAGCCGAGATCACGCCACTGCACTCCAGCCTGGGCAACAGAGTGAGACTCTGTCTTAAAAAACAAACATACAAAAACAAAACAAAAAAACCACCTCACAGAGGACACAAGTCGCACTCATGAAACCTGTCTCTAAAGAAACTTAGATACTTGCTTGTGAGGCACAGAAACAGCAGAAAATTCAAAAGGAGAAATCAGAGTGTCACCACATCAGGAGTGGCTTCAGGCCAAGAAGGGACCCGATCTAGGCTCTGAGGAGCTATAGGATTTAGACAGGCAGAAAGGAGAAGGAAAAACATCCCACTGAAGTCCCTGCTCAAGTAGCTCACAATGGTTCTTGTGACAATGAACACATTTCCACAGACGGGTCTCCTGGCCACTGGTCTGTAATGGTATTACTACTTTCACTGTTCAGTGATATAAAAAGCAGGTTTCACATTGCCCAGTAGCTTTGCAGTCACTGTTATCTATCTAGTTCTTTCAGTTTAAACATTCTGTTGCTCATACCCAACAAACTGAGTGGATTAAAAGGGCATGTTGAAGGGGAATAATTATTATTATCATCACTATTCATTTTAACTTCACTCTCAACAGTTACTTTTTACCTAATCCCCATAAACATTTTCATAAAGAACAGTATCATTTAAAAAAGTATGTCAAAAGAGTCAGAGGAGACCCCCAACTCAGCAGAAGCAGCAACCCAGCCCTGCAATGGAGGACAGGCCCTAGAAAGCTACCTTCCTCTCCATGTCATGGGAAATTCTGTGCTGATGTGCATCCCCAAATAGAAACTCACCCACAGCCCCAGTTAGAACAAGCAGGAGCCAGGGCTACAGCCAAGACAACTTCTATTTGTGGTACACAGAAGAGGGGTCATTTTATGGCAAACTTGATGATTATTGGGTTTTATCCCAAGAGAAAGAAGAGGCCAAGCAGCACCCATTAGGACCCCACCTTGTGAAGAGCAACACAGCCAATGTGAGGGCCAAGGAGAGGGGTACATAATTCAGCACACTACAGTATAGCATCAATTCACTCCACTGGGATTATCACTAACATGCAAAGTTTCCCCCTCCTTTTCCAATGTAATGGATAAAGAAGCAGTAGTGCAGAAAATTGATCACTGCGAGTACATACAAGTTGGTGGCAAAATAAGAAAGTGAATCCAGGGCCTTTCACACCACTTTTAACTCTATCTCGGCCACACATCTTCTCCTTCTCTCCCAAAAGGAAATTTCTTATCTAAAACCCCCGAAGTACCTTTGGCACTTGGCACAATATTCATCATTCCGTTATACACATAAAAACAACAAGGACCAAGAATTTATGTTTGCCAGCAAGACTTCATGCTCTTTCACTGCCAAGGTCCTGAGGCTTTCATCAGTAAGGAGTTGCCAAACTCCTGAACAGGAAGTGCTACTGGCAGTTGAGTGGAACAGTTCTTCCTTGTGCAGGGATGTGTCCAGTATGCAGAACAAGTTCACTAAATTCCAGTAGCCATTCCCAGTCACAATCACAATTGCTCCAACACATTTCCCAGACTGCCTCTGATTCTGAATCACTGGATCACTGGACCACAGCTATGCATTCTGTCTCATTGGCTGAGTCTCCACCCAATGCTTAACCAAGCACATTACACTGTGTTAACATAGTGCTCAATATTTCCAAGGACAAACTCAGGATCTCTCTCCTCTCCCTCCACCAGCAGCCTCTCCAGATTTCCTTATTTCTATAATAGAACTCTGACTAAGAGCTCTGAGTTCTCTCTGACTCTTCCTACCAGCCCCAAGTTTCTTTTCCATCTTGCCCTGATTTTCTACTCCTGTTACCATCCTCTTGCCTGAAAAACTCTTAGCTTGTCTCTTTAATGGTCTACCTCCTTCAGAGCATCCTGAAACTACTTCTACTGTCTTCAACTCTATTTATGCATTATTCGTGCTTAGAAATATTTAAAGGACTCTCTATTGCCTATTAAATTAAATGTCTTGACCTAGAATTTGAGAATTTTTATAACATGACCCCATTGTCTTTCCTGGCACACCACTGCCACTCCCCCAAAAATACCTATTTTCCAATCTGTATATTCTTCCCCAACCAGGTTCCCATCTCAGTCATATGTTTTACCCATTGCTCCCAATTTAAAAACAAAACAAAACAAAAAAAGGTGTCTGTCTGAAATATCTTTCCACACTCCTAGTCAAATCACATCAGTTTGGGGTCCCTCTCACGTAGCTTTGCCAACTTCTTCAATATAAGATGTTTTCTCCTTTTATCTGCCCTTCCACACACAGTTTATACTTGATTATCCTAACATATTTCTCCTTGTGCTCATTTATCCACTGTAGTGAAAAAACATCATGAGGTTGTTTGCCAGGTGGTGAGACAACCTGACTTCTATTTGGGGGACCCCTTTCCCCTCAACTCGTAGGCCATTAAAATCGAGCAAGGCCTCCCTCAAGGCCCCAAGGGTAGAGCAGAGGATCCCAGCCTAGGACAGGTAGCATATTCCATCCCCCAGCCACAGTGATGGGCTCTTGGATGTGGACATTGTACAAGTCAACAAGACAGTGCTGGGACAGAACGCAGTCCCTGAGTTTTCTTCAAGAACTGGGAAGAGCACTGCATAGGGAGGATGGAGAGCTGGATCCACTGCAGAACACAGAGCTGAAAGGTGAGAGACCTTGTCTCGGCAACAATGCCACGCAAAACCTAGTCCTATACCTGAAATTTTCAGTGACCTGAGTAAAAAATATTCTCTTCTTGCTTAAGGTCCCTCACAATCACAGAGTCCTGCTACACCATCCTTTCTATTATCTACTGGCTAATTAAGCAGAATGTCTGATCCTGACTCATGTTTCCCTCTGTGCATAGCTCAACTGAGTTACTGTCCACGAGACACATGTACATACACATACATGATTGTACTTGTTAAGTACCGGTACTCAAGAAATATTTTTGACATGAATTAGAGAATAAATATTTTAATTGGGAGGAAAAAGAGGATTTAATTTTAGCCCTTTGCAGTCCCTTTAGTCATCACCTTATCACTTGTAGTCAGTAGACACTGAAAAGCTTTCATTAGCAAGTTTCAAGACGGCTTTGGATTCACAATTAAACTCTTCTGTGAAAACCCATGCCTGCTTTCAGGACTGCTTAAGTACTAGTGGCATATGGTAAAGCAGGTGTTTGGCAGCAAATGTTTTTTAAAAGATCTTTTGAAGACCACAAATTTGTTTATCTTTCTAAAATTAGGAGGAATGTCACAATTTTAGCTTGGCCTCCCCAACCCTTTCAATTACATATTAATTTCATCCTTTTTAGAAGCCATAGGCTTATAGGTGCTGCCAAAAGAGATACAGTTATGCTTGTATTGTTCTAGGCTCAAGTAAGCTTCACAGTTGCTATCTCTGCCCTAGAGCATAAATGCTTTGGAAAAATAAGCACATATGTGCTCTGCCACATTGCAATATTGTGGACTCATTCACAGTGGAAACCACCGGCAGACCATCTCCCTAGAGACCTCACAGAGTATTGCTCATTCTGGGATTAACTGACCATGGGTCAAGCCCTCAGGCTTGCAAGCTCAAAAACATATTGTGGCATTCCTCCAAGCTGAGTATATCTTCAAAGACGGACTTTCATAAAACAAGCTTATAGACCAAAACAGAAATGCAAAATGCTAGTTAGTTTAGTTTATAATAAAATATAACTATCATAGGAATCAGAAAACTTAAAGTTCTCCAATCGCTACATTCTCTCCAGTAGCTAAGCTATATGGAAGACAAACCACAATCGTAAGAAATCAAATAAAAAGGGATTTAAATGCTCTAACCAAAGCTATTTCAGATGAGATAGCTTAAGAGACTATTACCATAAAAATCCAAGTAAATTGACCACCACTCTCACCCCATGGAAAGAACTACCTGCACAATGTCCAAGTTCCCTCTTTTTCTGTATGCCTTCTAACTACCTTCTCTTCAGAGTGGGATGCATAATTTGCAGAGCTCAATCCAAAATAAAAATGTGAGTTTCCTTGCTGAAAAACTAGGATGAAAGTGCCATTAAAGGCACCAAACTATAAAATTTTTCCTTTCTTCTGTGTCTCTCTTTCAACCACTCTTGGTACTTTAAAATTGCCATTAATATCAAACTCCCTTGAGCACAGAGATACTCACAGAGCCAATATGGACCCTCACAGGCACCCAAGGGCCTTGTCCCATGATCAAGGGCATAAGCATGCAACCCATCAGCTATAGGGCTCCCCCTTCTGCAAGTTATTGGACTGACAGTGCCAAGCCGGAGGTGGTGAGCCTGAGCCGGGCATCTCCCCTTGCAAAGGAGCATGCTGCCCTGCTCACAGTGGACAGACAACTCCAAGGGATTACAACCTCTGTGCTGGGATGCACTCAGCACCTGAATCAGGAGTGAGTGGGAGGCTTGCCACCTGAGTTGCTTGCTGAAAGAATGATGGCACTGCCAGCTGGGAGTGGGGACAGCCACCACCATGCCTACAACAAGATACCACAGGGTATGCATAGCAGACGTTGACCCCCCTGCTCCCAGACTCCAACTAGGGACAGAGGGTAATAGTGGTTTCTTGACGGTGGAGGCAAAGGGAGGCCAGGAGAGACAAGGGTACCAGGGGCCCGGGGAGCTGGTCGCTGAGCATCTGTCCTGGGAGGCAAGGAGGCAACAGAAGGCAGAGCTCCATGCTGCTGACGCATGCTCCACTGTCCTATTGGACTTCACTTATGAAATCACAAATTCAAGAATAAAATTACTAAGAATTCAAGATAGCAACCACAGAGCACTGAGTCCCAAATGCAGAGCCTTTCTGAGTGGGGTGCCCTGTGTGACTCACTGGTTACACATCACAACACCAGCTCTGCTTCTCTGGCTTTTTGTTTTCTTCTCAGTGTCCTTGGGTATGCCACAGCTCTAATGTGCAAATGTAGCCCAGTTTTGCCAACAGCTACAACTCAATGGCTTACCTCAAGAAAACTAAGGTGTCCCTTTAATGAACAAATTATTTTCAGACTAGTATTTTAAAGGCTAAGCAACATCCACAATGTGTGTTGATTTACTAGTTGGGGAAAAAAAAAATCTTATTTATCGTGTTTCCAACCCTGGTGGTAGTCTCCAAATACTGACAATATAGACAAGTTGACAAGCATAACAATAATATGGAATTGAAACATGCCTTCATAATGCATTAATCTCTAATAATTTATTTACTCAATAGATATTTAACAAATCTTGTGTGTCTACATGCCAGGCATTATGCTAAGCTCCATGTTACAAAAATCAAGAATTATACAACCCCTTGAAGAATGAAGAATGCTCATTGAAATAGAGAAGACAGACACGAAAATTGACACTTTAGTTTGGTAAGTGTTACAGAATCAATTGCCATGGAACACAAAGGGAAAACATCTCACCCTGCTGGGTGGGACAGGGAGGAGGTTTACCAGACCCTTCCTCTTTCTCAAGAAAACCAATAGTACCTTGGAGTTACACAGTCCTTTTCCTACAAACTTTCAGAATCCAGTGAGAAGACACCATCACCTCTAAAGTATAATGCAGTCTTACCAAAAATATCAAACCCAAATTTGCTCATGCCTCCAGTTTCAACTACCAATTTACAAGAAATGCAGGGGACAAGGAAACATATTAACCGAACCATAAGGGACACATTCAGCAAAATCCAAACTGTGGGAAATTCTACGAGGACAAATAACTCAATTTCTTCAAAACTTAAATTGCAATGCGGAGGAACATTTATTAAATAAAAAGAGACTTTAAAAATATACCAGCCACTTGCAAAGTGTGGGCCTTCTGTGAAAGGTTTTTGAATCTTTTGGGGTGGGGGGAAAACATGACATTAATGGGACCAAGATATTTAATGAAATTAAGGAACCGTTCATTTTTAGATGTCATAACAGTGATGTATGTATGGTTAAAGAGGCACGACAGAGTAATGGTTAAGGGTCCAGGCTTTGAAATCGTTTTCTCATTTGAAATATCTCTTCTGAGACTGGGCAACAAAAATTGGGGTAAGGTCCGGGTAAGTCTGGCTTCATGTCCTCTCTCTAAAATGGGAAATAATAATAGTTGTTGCTTCCTTAAGTTGTTAGAGGTTTATGAGCTACAGCATGAAGAAGTGCTTAGCACAGTGCCTGGTTCACAGTGAGCACTCATTCCATGTATATTACTATTAAGATGATTAGGAACTTTTTAAAACCTTGCTGCTGATTCCACTCAGCTCAGTTACTCTAATATCTGAACTAGGTTACTCCTCTTGCATTCTCCATATACTGCACACTCATTAAGTGATCAAAACTTAGTTTTTTCTTTAGAATTCATGTTTAAAATAACTTTGCTCACAATCTCCCTCAGGTTGCTTACACAGTGTGATCCTCAAGGCTGCCCAGCACACCCTGAAGCCTGCAGGACTACACTTAATCAGAGTTCACCATTCACTCTGCGGTCCCTCCTCACAGTCACCCTATTCTGCTCCTGCCCTCCCAGCTGCCAAATTCACAAATCCCTGTTCTTATCCTTCACTGCCCTATAGACTTGAATAATACCATCCCAGGAATCAAGGGGTCTCCAGAAAAGGGCTCTCGTTCATCTCCTAGACTAAGTCTCTTTAGGTACAACCTATTTTGGTTCATACATTCACTCCCTAACACACCCCATGCCAGGCACCACTCTCCCCAACCTGGGGGAGTGGCAAGTTCATACTTCATTCACTCCATGTGCCAAATCATAGAGGACTCCGAATGTACAGGCAGGACTTCCAACTTCATCTTGAAAACTATGAAAGTGATAGAGGGATTCAAGCATGAAAGTTAAAGATTCAATGCAGTAAGCAACCCTCTGGCTATACTTTGGGTAGGTAGCAAGATGAAACTGTTAGAGGTTCTGTTGCAGGATTCTAGGTCAAAAGGGAGGCAAGTCTGAATCAACCCAGTATGGTTGGGGAGCAGGGGAGAAGAGGACAGAGTTATCAGTCAGCAAGGAGGAAAGGCTAACAGGGCTGAGGGTGATTACTGAGAGGAGGAGAAGTCCAGAACAACTCCCCATTTTCTTAAGAGTGGGATCACAAGAGAAAGAGCCATTGGAGAAAAGAAAATGTCAAAAAAAGATGAGTTCCATTGGAGCATTGAGTGTGAGGTATCTGTGAAATACTGAAGTGGGGGTCTCCAGAAAGGTGTGGCTTAGAGAAGCTGAGTTGGGAGCATAGCACACAGCTGAAACCAGAAAAAGAAAAATATCAGGTCAAAGACAAAACATGGGAGAACATTGTCTTAGTCTGTTTGTACTGCTATAACAAAATACCTGAGACAGGATAATTTTAAAAGAACTGAAATTCATTTCTCATAGTTCTGGAGGCTGGACCACCAAGATCAAGGTACCAGCAGGTTTGGCGTCTGGTGAGGGCAATGTCTCTCTGCTTCCAAGATGGTGCCTTGTTGTGTCCTCACAGGTGGAGGTGGAAGGCAGGGGGGTGAGAGAGCAGAAAGGGCTCTGTGTCCTCATGACTTACTTACCTCCTACAGACCCCATCTCTTAACATTATCACATGGCGATTAAGTTTCAACGCACGAATTTTGGGTGATATCCAGACCACAGCAAATGTCAACACGTAACAAGGGGACTGAGGAAGGTGTGCTTAGGAAGGCACCGGGAAGGAACTGGCCAGAGACAGGACAATAAGGAAAATAAGATGATATATCACCATAAAAGCCAAGGCTTAAAAAAGGAATTCATAAAACAATAAAAATGAGTGTAAAGAAGAAAAATGTGATCAAAAGTGTGAGGGAGGAAGACACTTAGAAAAATAAAAGGGAGATCCAGGCATGGTAGTGTGCATCTGTAGTCCCAGCAACTCAAGAGGTAGACACTTTCAAAACACAGGAAGTTAATCCCTGAATCAATTCAGAATTAGCTTTCATCATACATATCACACTATTCCTATCTCTTACCAATACCAAATATGGCACCTATAATTTCCCCACTATCCCTCACAAAAATAGTGTGAGAAACATGGCAATTTGTGTGGGTTTTGCAAAGGGCCTGGTAGTAGTCTAGATTCGGATTCTGGCTACGTGGAACATGTCTGGGAGGAAGGTTATGAATAAGGAAGGAAGAAAGGAAGCTTAACAGAAGGGCCAAGAGCAATTCTAAACGTGAGAAAATGTTCTAGAAGTTCTAGCTGGAGCCTTTACATGGAGTCATAACATTTCTCTATGCAAACTAAATGGTATTTTCACAGCTCTCCAGAGCCTCCCTGCTGAGCTGCTTGCATGTTTCCTAACCTTGATGTCAGCCAGCGGGACTAGCAGTTACACAGAGCTTCTCATTATGTCAGTGAACAGGGAGGGTGGCCAAGCTTCACATGGTCACACGCTACAGATGCAACGCCCCCCACCCCTGGGCTCAGAGAAAAACTATGATTCTGGAAAACCCTCAAGCCCATGCATTCTTCCAGCATTATACACAGGAGTGATCCTAACAGAAAAGATAAAGAAGTGGCAACACTGAACCTCCTCTAAGGGTCCGGAGTGTGGGTGGCAGCCCTCCTCTGGAAGGGATAGAAATGGGAAGAAGACAGAGGGAATGAAGCTCCCTTAATTATTACTGCAAACTTGGACTATTTTTAGAGAGGTTTAATGAATGGAATGATATGTTAACGTGGTAACAAAGACTGGGACCCGGCATCCAAGGGAATTATTAAGAACAGAAATCCTCAGTGTCCACCTCTTATCCATGTGATTCCAAATATAAGCTTAGATAATTTTAAGCAGCTTCACCTCTATTCACTAAAATTAGGAAAGCAGAGCTAATATTAAATCTTCAAACAAGAATTTAATGGAAAGCCAAGGCAGGAGGATCACTTGAGCCTAGGAGTTTAAGATCAGCCTGGGCAACACAGTGAGACCCTGTCACTACAAAAAACTTTTTTAAAAATTAGCCAGGCATGAGCCAGGCATGGTGGCGCGTGTCTGTAGCCCCAGCTACTTGGGAGGCTGTAGCAGGAGAATCGCTTGAACCCAGGAGGCGGAGGTTGTGGTGAGCCAAGATCCCACCACTGCACTCCCGCCTGAGCAACAGATTGAGACTCCGCCTCGAAAAACAAAACAAACAAACAAAAAAATTAGCCAGGCATGGTGGCTTCCACCTGTAGTCCCAGCTACCAGGAGGCTGAGGTGGGAGGATCACTTGAGCCCAGGATGTTGAGGCGGCAGTGGGCCCTGCTGTTGACACTGCACTTCAGCCTGTGTGACAGAGCAAGACCCTGTCTCAAAAACAAACAAAGTAACAAGGATTTAAATAAACTGCTATTATTGCCCAAGTGGTGCCATGAGCTGTGGGTAATTATCACTACATCCCCAATCTCGGGGTGATAATGCTCAAGTTAGCTCATGCAGAAAGGCTCCCTGTTTATTTCTGGGAAAATGTAACCTTATTCAGACCTTGCTTACTAATGTTCCAGTGTGCTGATGCTGAGACTTTACCCCTGCCATGGAACCACACCCCACTCTCCAGGGAAAGAAATTGGCCTATTTGGTCACAGCACCAGCAGAAGGGGTGCCTCACATTACATCCCACACCGAGCAATGCTTTGTTAGATAATTTGACTCTGACACACATGGTCTTCTAAGAGAATGGCCAAAGACTGCATGAATTTAACCATCTCAAAACTGTAGTACTGATCCTAAATTCACGGCTCAAATGTTTTGATATAGTTGTTAAGATAAAATTTCCACATAAAAACAGTAATTCTATCAGATCAGCGTATTTACTAGGCAGTATTCCCAAGGGTACGGTATCAATGACATCTGTCCAGAATGCAACATCTTTATAACAGGAGTTCTTAGGTCTTTTAGGACGTTTCTATTTTTAAATTTGCTGGCTAATAGGAACAAACCTTAGTTAAAAATAACAAGAATAAAGCACAGCTCTAGAACTACAAATTAACAATTGACATAGCTTTAAAGATTACGATGTTTTTGAAATTCCATTTACTGTGCTTCCTTTTTAAAATGAGAATCTGTATGTGCGTATTCCAAGATTGGGGATTATTCAGTAAGACTGTCATTACCACACTGAGCAATGGATCTACATGCATAGAAGTCAGCTTGCTCATATTCTCCAAGGTGTCTATTATGATCCCATTTCTGAAAGGCGTATGGTAAGAAACAGGACCATATCCTTCTTATATTCAAAACCACATAACACTTACTTCCCCTCTTACAATAAAAACCAGTAAGAGTTAAGATATGTCACACTATATTTCTGACAAATATTTCTACCCACATGTAAATAGCTCTTTTAAAAGAGACCGAGACCAGAAAAAAAGTCTCCAAGCATAGACACCGAACAGCAGTTCTTTCTCTTCCGTCCTTACCTTCCTGAATTGACTAACTGAATGATAATGAGCTTTATTCCCTTTACAGTAAGCAGGGAAAATCATTAAAGTGATATTATAGAAGGAGATGTAATGGCATGGAGAAATGTTCATTCCACTATACCACTATATCTTGTTAAAATGCAAAGTGCACATTTCAAAACAACATATACAATGAGATACTAATTTTATCATGAAGAATGAATACACACACACACACACACACACACCCCACATAAAACACACCTGATTCCATAAAACTCTAAGGGGGAAAGGAATAAAATTTATCCAAAAAGTTATCTCTAAATGGCTGAATTCCTAATATAGTTTTTTTATTTTTACTTTTCCTATGTTTCTACAATGACCATGACTTTTAAGGTCAAAATAGGATCTAGCCTCACATAGGATATTGTGGAAACTAAATGAGATTGTATCTGGGAATAGCACGAAACTCAGTGCCAACATAATAAGCATTCTATAAACATTAACTTAAAATTTCCATGCATAAAATGCATACATAGAAGTTAAAAGCAAAGGGAAAAATATTACCTATACATACTATGCCATATTAAAATGTATATACTAACTAAAACAAAAAAGAGACTTGGGAGTAATGCAAATGGAGTTAGTTACCTTTTATTCTTGTAGTCTTATTTAAGTTACAGAAAGATCTCAAAAAACATGGAATTTACAGAGGTAATAAGTCCTTGGCATTGCTTTGCTTTGTTAATCAGAAGACAGCATGAGGTCATAAATTAGTAGGCTTATAGAAGCATATACTGAACATATTTTTAAATAGTGCTTTGTTTTTATGCTAGGCTAGAAACTGTGAGGAGGTTTTTCAAGGACTGAAAGAGAGAGAGAGAGAGATATAACTCCCCTGTCATAACAAAGCTATCATTTTCTGCAACAAAGTACTGTTTTTCTTCTAAGGTCCTCAAAGCTATTTATTCCCAAAGACACTATTTTAGTTCAGTGGTGTGCTAAAGGGACACAGCTAAATTCAACAGGGACTAATGAGTGACCAGAAGAAAGATCAAAAGAACCCACATCATGGTTCCACTCTGTAATGAAAGTCCCACAGGGCTAACATACTCCAAATCCTTTCCTTCAAACCATTAAACTAAAAAATTCCAAACAAAAACAGCCCTGGCGTGTGAAGGAGCAGACCACAAGCCTGTTTCAAATGCTTACCCTTCACACACTCAAGTTTGCCATTTTAAGTCTAGGATGGCCCATCCACTCGGCCCGAGCCTTGGGAAGTAGGTCTTGTTACTGAGGAAATAACCCAAAGAGAAGTGGGAAGGCAGCACAGCAAAAGGTAAAGAATGGGAATGCACTGTCCCCTACTTTCTTCTGTTCAGTGGATGACACTTTAGCCTCCATTATTATATCTGAGGTTCCTCTGCAGAGAACACTACAAAGAGGAAAGAGCCAGGTGACCAAGAAGAATGTGGTCATTGAAGACTGGGGTGGCCAAGGGACCTAAACAAGTCTACACAGTAAGAGGCAGAGACAAATTTCAAAGCCAAAGCACTCTGACTCCACATGGGAGCTCCTCTATACTGCATAATGTCCATGCCACTCTCCACTATGACCACTGCAAAGCAAGAGGAGATGTCAATAGCCTTACCTTCCCACACTCAGCCACTGTGGGAGATGGCTAATGGACCCCCACCCCTCAAAAAACAACAGAGGTACCCAATTGCCTGGCAAACTCCATTTGCCCTCTGGGCTGGCCCTCCTTGGGAAGGATTTTATTTAACTACACTTGATAAGCTCTGAAACACCAACAACTAAACCCAAATTCAACAAAACAACAACAAATTAAAAGAGGGGTTGTTCAAAGGTTGCTCCTCTTTCACTCCATTTTATTTTTTCTCCCTTTTCTGTTTCATTTTTCTCATGAAAGCAGCCACACTGTCACCTGACAATGACAGGAGATATATCTGTGCACAAACTAAATTCATTCACAAAGATGCTCTCATTTGATTCAAAATGAGATTTCAAAGACTCTAAAAAGTTATTCCAACAAGAAGAACCCTCACATACTGGTGAAAATGCAAGACAGAAAAGCCACTTTGGAAAATAGGCAGTTTCTTTAAAAGTTAAACATACATTTACCATAAAACCCAGCAATTCCACCCCTAGATATCTATCCAAGAGAAATAAAAATGTATGTTCACCCACATAAAAACTTGTATATGGAAGTTCACAGCAGCATTATTTATAAGGTCAAAAAGTAAAAGCAACCCAAATGTCCATAAACTAGTGAATGATTAAACAAAATATGGTATGTCCATAAAATGGAATACTATTCAGCCATATAAAGGAGTGAAGTAGTGATACCTGCCACAACATGAATGAACCTCAAAAACATCATGCTAAGTGAAGAAAGCCAAAACCAAAATACCATATATTGTATGATTCTAGTTATTAGAAATATCTAGAAAAAGCAAATCTAGAAAGACAGAAAGTAGATTCGTGGTTGCTTGGGACTGGGGGTGGGAAAATAATTAACTGTAAAACGTCATGAGCAATTTTACTGTGATGATGAAAATGTTCTAAAACTGGATTTTAGTCATGCTTATACAACTCAGAGAATTTACTAAAAACTACCAAATCACACACTCAAAATACATAAGTTTTATGTTATATAAATCATACCTCAATAAAGTTGTAAGAAAAGTGTGAATACATAGACCATTTAAAAATAAGGTTTATTCCATTCCTACTATACTGAACAAACGTAAAATACAATGGAATGTTGGCTGGGCATGGTGGCTCACACCTGTAATCCCAGCACTTTGGGAGGCCAAGGCAGATGGATCACTTGAGGCCAGGAGTTCAAGACCAGCCCTGTCAACATGGCGAAACCCCATGTCTAAAACAAATACAAAATCATATATATACATACATATATATGTATATATATACACACTTAGGGGTGTGTGTGTGTATATATGTATGTGTGTATATATGTATATACACACATATATACACACATATGTGTGTATATATGGATAAGCCTAAAATAATATATACATACATATATATACATACATATGTGTGTATGTATACACATATACATTAGAATGTTAACATTTAAAATAAAAAAACAGAAAGTTTAAGCCTTCTGACTGATTTGTTTATTAACAAAGAGCTTTGTGTCTTTAATGAAAGAAATCCAACCACACTCAATCAAAACGAATTTTCAAGATGTTATCAGATAGTTGATATAACTTAAAATAATAAAGATATCATTTGCAAATGGTCTCAAGTCTAATCTCAATATTATAATTATCTACATACTAGTATAATAATTAAAGAAAACAAATTTATTCCCAAGTACATGATTGGCTTCTAAGATAAAGATAACAATTACAAAGCACTATAATTCCAGATCAGCTCTTCTAAGATTTCATTTAAAGTGAATACAATAGTGACAGAACTAAAAGATTTCAAGTAAGTTATATCTCTGAATCTGAGTGAATACTTCAAACGTCAGGTCTAAACTAAAATCTTGATTTAAACATAGTACACATAACCATTTAATGTTTAAAATAAAAATATACAATCTCTTACAAAACAATTTAACATAGTCAAAAATGTCGCAAGGTAAATAGAGAAAAACAAACGTTTATTTTTGAGAGTTATATTCCGCAGTACAAAACCTGCAGATTGTCACAGAATGCTCCAGGGACAAAGGGGACACCACGGTGGGCAAGTCCAAGTGTCCCTTTGTTACCCAACAGACATCAACATCTAGCCTGGACCGTCGTCCAGACCATGGGTTCCCATGATGCCAGGCCACTAGACAGAGTTACGGTGACCTCCTGCCCCTCACTAAAAATCTCCAATGTAAGTTACTCCCACAAACCACAGGGAAAATGCCCAGTGCCATGTGGAATGGCCAAACCTGCAACAACTTATGGAAGAGCAAATAGCAAAAAAAATTCACATAGTCCATAAAGTGTCAGCCTGTTAAAGAACAGATTATTAAACTGAAGTTATTAAACTCTCCTGCAAATGCATTCTCAGTCAGAGAACAAAGGATTGGGGGGAAAAGGGGCGGGAGTGCAATCCATATGAAATACTTGTTTCTTTCTGAGGTGTTAATTCAAAGATACCATTGTTTTTACCAAAGTATTCTCTTTCCTGAATTTAAAAGAAAATTTGGGGGGAGGGGGGAACTGTACTCAAAAGAGATTAACGTCGGTAGTGGCAAGTAAGTGTTGTCACATCTTTTACTGTCTTCATCAGCTTGAATTTTGCAATGCATACCTTTGAAGTAGTCAGGAAAAGCTGCTACTTTAACAAAAATTTCATAAACAAAATTCAACAGGCTTTTTTTGACAAAAACAACAAAGGCTTTTCAAGTTTGTGATGTTAGAGAACAGAGATGTTAACTTTAATAAACATCTTGAGTCTTAAAAATAAATAGACAAAAACCCTGCTGTAAAGTTATAGGGGGAATAGAATAGAGATGGCTGACTGAAATATGCACATTCAGGATATTTCAGAAGAATGTGCCTATTTCTAATAAGATCAAAATTGGATAACCCAGGCTAGACATCGTGGCTCATGCCTGTAATCCGAGTCCTTTGGGAGACTGAGGTGAGAGAATCTCTTGAGGCCAGGAGTTCAAGACTAGCCTGGACAACATAGCAAGACGTTATTTCTACAAAAACAATTTAAAAATTAGCTCAGCATGGTAGCATCACCTGTAGTCCTAGCTATGAGGAAGGCAGAGGTGGAGAATCACTTGAGCCCAAGAGCTCAAGGCTGCAGTGAGCTATGACTGCACCACTGCACTCCAGATTGGGCAACAGGCTCCGAGACCCTGTTCTGAGACCCTGTCAGAACAACAGCAACCAAAAAGCACAGAAAAAATTAGGTGACATAAACAGAAACTCAGATATACCTTTGCCACTGATGAAAATACTTGTTTTTAACTATTGAGTCTGTCAGTGTATTCGATATTATCTATCTCCTTTTTTAAAGTATATTTTTTAAAGCTGTACGATGTAATCCTCATAGCAAACACATTCAAAAACAGAATAAGTAGACTGATTCACCAAAAATTAAAAGTGATCAATTTTTTAAAAAATTAGGTCTGTGTTTCTCTTCTTTGTCAAGGGCTTAATTGGTCATGATTTAAGCCAAAGACAGAAGATAAATATTTCCGAGGTCCTTTGAATGCTTTTCAAAAAGCAAATTTGGGGCTGGAGGTGAGAGATTACAATCAGGTTTATAGAATAGTCAACATTAGCTCCTAAATTTGCGGGAGGAAGAAGAAGCCTTTTTAGGCACTGGAAACTGGCTTCCCAATATAAGCATCTACTGAGTGATTGTTCAGTGGTTACCAGCACAATGCTAGACTACAAAGACGAGTTGTTCAAAATCTAAGAGATAAAATAGTCATGTAAGTAGACACACTACAATTCAACTTTAAGGATAAATCGCACTAGAAACAAAAAGGGTGTGATGTCTCTCCAAGGATTCAGTAATGTCTCGCAGATGTTATGGCTTTGAGTTCACTACTGAAGAATTAGTAGGAATTCACCAGTAAGGAGAGGCATTCCAAGAGAAAGGAATCCCAAGCATAGAGGAACCAAAGTCCAAGAACAGGACTTGTTCAGGAAAATGTTTCTGTGCTGCCAACAGCGTAGCAGCAGGAGCTGAAGCTGGATGGAGTTGGAATCCAAATCATAAAGCAACAAGTATGTCAAGCTAATATGTTGGCAGGGGCTGGGAAGAGCCCTGAAAAGGAATTTCCAGCCACAAAGTGATATGACCACATCATCATGTTAGGAAGAGCATTCTAGTAGCAATGTGGAGGATGATACGGAAAGGAGAAAACCTGAAAACAATTGCAATGGCCCCAGGTAACAGGGAAGATGATACAGATTCAAGAGATATTTTTAAGGGGCAGAATTTCCAGAATCTAGTATTCAATCAGATGGGGAGAAGGCAGGGAGAGGGACAGTTACAGAAGGGACAAATTTAGGAAGGTTCCCAGATTCCTCCAGCCAACTGGGTGGATGGTACTACTATTTACAAAAACAGAGCACATAGGGAAGGCATGACAATCGAGGGTGGATAGTTGTGTTTAAGATACTTGTAAAACTTAAGATGTCAGATACACAACTGAATATATGAAATCCAAAAGTCTAAGACTACTGAACCTTCCCAAGACATTTTCTTCGTGCATAACACTTCAGGTGACTGTTATGCAGGTCCAGGTTTAATCACTTGACAGATCTTTATTGCCAGCTTCCCAGAGGCAAGCTATTCCACTGAGCATTTGATGAGGCTTCTGTACATGGCGAAAAGAGCTCCAAACTTGGAGTCAAGATTCTCACATTACAAATCCAGGTTGCACCTACTTTGTGGTCTCCAACAATCATTGACCTACTGTGTTGCTCTGCAAAATGCAGATTTCTTCTACCCAGCACTGCTGAGAGTGTTAAATAACTCTCAGGCATGGCTTGACACCAAGCACCTTGTATGTGATCAATAAAAGTTGGTAAAATGTAACATATACCACTTTTTTTTTTTTTTTTGAGATGGAGCCTCGCCTTGTTGCCCAGGTGGAGTGCAATGATGCGATCTCAGCTCACTGCAACCTCCGCCTACCAGGCTCAAACAATTCTCCTGCCTCAGCCTCCCAAGTAACTGGGATTACAGGTGTGCACCACCATGCCCAGCTAATTTTTGTATTTTTAGTAGAGATGGGGTTTCACCATGTTTGCCAGGCTGGTCTCGATCTCCTGATCTTGTGATCTGCCTGCCTCAGCCTTCCAAACTGCTGGGATTACAGGCATGAGCCACCGCGCCCTGTCATCATTCTTTATACTAGAAACTCTATGAGCTGGGGAGGAGGGGGAGGATGAAATATGTAACATAAAAATACCATAATATACTGTGAAAGATGATGGATACCTCTAAAAAAGAAATAGAGTGATGAGTGGTCAGAGAAAGAGAGACCACCGGTAGGAAAGACCTAGGGAAGAACTTCCATATAAACTCAGCCTGCAGAATGGGTGGGATTTAGACATGCAGAGACAGAGACAAAAGCGCATTCCACGTGCTGGGAAAAAGCCAGAGAGCATGCGCAAAGGCTTCTGCTCGGAGAGCCTGCCTTTATGTTAGGACTCTAACACTCACTAGCTGTATGACTTTGGACAAAATAATGAATCCAAATGAGAATAACTGCAACTACCTTTCAGTCACCATTAGGATTCTATGAGATAATATATGTAAGACTCTTAGCACAGGGCACATGGCAGCTGGCATCACATTTAGCAGATAGACAGAGACAGAAAACTGGGGAAGGTGAATTTGCAGTGTACAGTTCATGATGTTGAGCAGTGGGCGGAAAGTATAAAATAGACTATAGAGGTTAAAAAAAGCAAAGAAGATTTTGGACTTCATTCTACATGCAAGAGATGCCACTGAAGGTTTTAGAGCAGGAAAGGAAGATGAGCATCTTTTATATTTCCAAACATTAGCCTTTTTATTTAAAATATAAGAAATTCTAATTATAAAATGATCTGCTTCCCATCTTATGCTTGACCACACGAGTTTTCAATAAGTACAGAGGTTGAAAATACTAATTCTAGATTTGCTTTTAAAAAAAATTGGCTGAAACTCTACAGCTTACACATTTTTTAACTTTACCTTTGTGCGTGCGTGTGTGTGTGTGTGTGCGCGCGCGCACGCATGCATGCGCAGGTGTGTGCTGTATAAGTCCTTGGGCCATGGCGGCCTCAGAGACTAGTACTGTATTTGAAACGTAAGACTCAGAAGATTTGTTGATGTTTTTGATAGTATTTTCTTTTTACTAATCGCAAATGCAGTATGCTGGGTTGATATGAATGATATAAGCAACACTGATAAGCTTTTTCCATATATGTGTGTATATATAGTACATACATTTATACATGCATGCATACATATAGAGTAGTTCTCATATGTTTATATCCTATCAAGATGACTCATCTCAAGCACTTTTTTATAATTATCACACATAAAGCTCATATTCCTTTTACAGCATGTTTTCATCCAAATCTTAAGTCCTTTTTCACTCTTCATTTGCTATTGAACTCCCACTAGAATTAAAAATAACCAAATTTCCAATTCAGATATACAAGCACTTTTCTTCCAAGCAGCTTATGTTGCTTTATAATTAGTCTAAAATTTGCTAAGTCCTTGTGAGATAGTAGGTATGAAATACTATATAACCTCGCTGGCCTGTAAAAGAGAAGTAAATATTCTTTCTAAAAGTTGACTGCAGAAGAATGACAGCACTGTGGAGGCCATGTTACTCAAACGTTATATCTCCATCCATCTATTCTATATCATGGCAGTTAACTATAACTATACCACTAATTCATTTTTCCAAACATTAATGAGTACCTACCATTTGCCAGACACTATGAAAAACTAGGGGGAAAAAAATGAGTAAAACGCACCTAAGTCTTGGTATCAGCCTTACAGGAATTCTCAGTTAAGTGGGGGAGACAGACCCACTCCCAGTTAATAATTTAGACTAAATCAAAGCAGGACTGGTTTTTAGGAGCCCAAAGGAGGGAGAAATGTGAATACAACATTAAAAAAAAGTATATCAAATTTTACTCTCAAATCTCAATTCTAAGATCTATAGGTTCCCCCAAAATATGCATGCGAAAAACGTTTAGACCAAGTCATCCACTTAAGATTTCCTAAGGTAACTTGTATTTCCTGGCCTCTTTTCTGCTGAACTTTAGTTTGTACCACTTTGATTCCTAAAGCAAACAAATCATTACACCTAGGAAAGAAATCCAGGCTGTGACATTTGACTAAAACTCTATAGCTTCCTAGTAAACAAATATGAGTAAATATTAAGTTTGCATTCAAATATTGTAGTTCTTATGCTATTCATCTTTGTATCTCAAGGACCAGCTCAATATCTGGGAGAGTAGAGGGGAGATTGTTGACTTAACTGAATGAATTAAAAGACCAGTATTAGGCGATGATAATGCACTGTCAGGATCCAAAAAACAATACCCCAAATGAAGGCGTTAGCAACAGCCTTAGAAGCAAAAGGTTCTCTGACCTTCTCCTATGTTCCTGTCTCTCAGTCCCATTCTCCCCACCAAGGCTAGCCATAGAAACTAGAATCCCTCTTCCACAAGGCATGTCATAGAAGTCAGAACCCCTTTTCCCCAACACCAGCCAAAAAAGCTAAAAATATTACCCTAACTTACCTCCACCTTTCTGTGCAAAACCTAGCCATAGAGAAACTACCTAACCATAAAGCGTCCTGCTCCATACCCAGAAGGAAGGAATGCTGCTCATAGAGGGCAAGAAGCATCTAGACAGACAGGGCTTTCTGGGTTTCCCCACTCAGTCCATTCACATTAGATCATACTCTTTTTGTCCAATCCTATTTCTACGTGGCTGTCCATACTTGTTGAACCTAAGCATGAAAATGGAGAATTTCATCTCTATCTTTCGGTCTTCATTTTAAAGCCCCCTATGTATACTCATTAAATAAATCCTTATGCCTTTTCTCCAATTAATCTGCCTTTTGAGAGTTGCTTTTTCAGTGAACTTTCATGGGCCAAGGGGAAAGCTCTTCCATGACCCCGACAGCACCAACTAACCAGTAAGGTAAAAGCATCTTGGACTACAAGAGATAATGTCACTCCTAATAACTGAAACTTATATAAATCTCAGAGCCTGGTTTTTTTCACATAATATTATAACACAAGTGCTTGTTTTCATTTAATTAAAAAATTTCCAGTATGTGTCATTTTAAAAGCTATGTAAGTATCTTATTGCATGACTACACCATAATTTTTCTAACCATTCCTATTAGAAATAGCTCGAAGGTCCCTTTTTTATTTTTCTGTGCAATATCATGGTGAACATCTTTATGAATAGAAATTTGTATGGATTTCTGACTGAAATCACCTTTGCAAACATTATCACAGTGAGAGAGACATAAAATAACTGACTCCATTTTACTGCTAAACTCACAAGCTGTCTTTGCTCATACCTGCACACAGGCCAAGCTATGGGTGGAATTTAGTTTACAGTTTAACTTTAAAACAAAGATGCTAATAGTCCCTTACCAAAATTAATCCCCTCCTTGCTAGGGAACTGAAATCACCTTTGTAAAACTAATGAAAGGCCACAGGGTTAGTTTACGGTAGAGGACTAAACTCTGCTAAGACGTAGGTATAGTGAAACTCTAACCAGTCATTGTTTTATAACTTGCCTTTTTTTGTAACTGCTTACTAACAGGAGTCACATGGCCAGTGGTCACAAGATTTATAACTTCCTCAATTGCTTCTATACAAAACATCCCTACTGTAAAATCTAAGATTAGTGTTTAACACTTTTTTTTCAGACCTTGCATTCCAACAGACCAACTGGTGCCACCCAGACTGGTAACATGCACCCAGGAACTGACTCAGCACAAGAAGACCGTTTTGACCCCCCTATAGTTTCATCTAAGATCCAACCAATTAGCCTTCCCTATTCCCCAGCCCCCTGCTCACCAACCTATCCTTGAAAAACCCTAGCCTCAAAATTCTCAGGGAGGCAAATTTGAGAAATATCCCCCATCTCCTTGCTTAGCTGGCCCTGCAATTATTAAACGCTTTCTCTGCTGCAATACCCGCCGTCTCAGTGTATTGGCTTTTTTTGGGCAGTGGGCAAGAAGAACCCATTGGGCTGTAACATGATTACTTCTTACAATAGAAACCAGAAATGGAAATAGGCAAGTAATATATTTAAAATTTTTTTACATATTGACAAACTTCTTTAAAAAAAAAAAAAAAAGCTTAAATTCATTCTGACTGCAAGTTATGAAAGTATTCATTCTACTGGACGTTTGCCAGCATTAAGCATTCTTTTTTTTAACCAATGCTGGTTTCCTAACTTAAACATGCCTTGATAATGTAAATAACTTACATTACAAATATAAAAAATGCATTCCGCATCTAACAGTTTCAAAGCAGGTGACCCTGTAAAGACTTCAGAAGAGCTTATTAGGAAATAAGCTATTTACATGGGGGCTTAACTTTTTTCTTAGCCTCTACAGATAGCTCCAGACACATTTTATCTTTATTGCTAACCATCTCAAAGGCAAACTTATGGTCTGCCACTCTGCAAATTTTCATATTCGATTAAATTTTGGGACTTACTTCTCACTCTAAGATTTGACAATGTATTAAAATGCATGCATTTTTTAAAAGGGAAAAAAATTAGTTCAAAACTACTTACTATAAACTAAAACATCAATGTTGACCAAACCCTCAACACCTCCTTTAAAGAACTCAAGGTCATCCAGAAAGTTCTTTTCCTCAAGGGTTTCATTTCTTTTAACTCCATTGTTCTGAATCATTCTGAGTTAATGACTATGCTGTATGACCTTTCAAAGAGACCTAACTTTGTTACAACAAACCTCCCTTGTGTATTATATTCCTACTCTTTTCTATACACATATGACAGCAGATGGAATAATGAGTCTCAGATTCTATTTTACATAAAGTTCTACCACATACTTTGTTCCAATCTCAAGCATCCCCAAAAATGTTCCTCCTCAAGGAAAAAAAAGAAAGATTATATAAACCTTTTGCTCATAATTAAAATTCTCAAATGATTGATGCTACCTCTGTGACCCCAAGAAGAATCAAATGAGATGATACATGTGAAAATGCTCTAAACAACTCTAGAACTTGAAGTTTTTTGAGTAGATCCAACTCTGTGAATATCAATTTTTTTGCTTTTATGGGAGGGGAGGGGAAGAAATCCAAAGTTTACTTCCCCATCCCATGACTTCCAGACACTGTAAGCATTAGCAGCATGTTGGACCACTTCATCATACTTACATACATACATGCATACATACATACATACATACGTGCAATCTTACACCATCAAAGGATGTGAGCAGTTCAAATAATTTGCATAGAAACAATTACCCCTGCTAGAAAAAAAAAGAGTAAATGCTAATAAAGTAATTGCTGCTGCCGCTAAAAGCATGAATGGAAAACTTTTGAGTTTCAAAGAACAATAAAATTCCAAAACCATTTTGCAGACCGAAATAAAGTAACTAACTTTTATTTTATCAATGATATTTTTAAAACTAGCTCAATTAACACCATTTTGCCATTTAATTCCTTAAGTTGAATAACCTATGCATTCATAAAAAGTCAGTCCATTGTCCATGTTTTTCTAAGCCCGTAAAAACATTGTCTCAGAACAGCATTTGAAAACAACTTATCTAAACTACACTGGATTTTAAGGACAACCATGGTCCCTACATTTCTTGTTGTATTCCCGTTACTTCCTTTCATCCTCCACCCCATCTCGTCAACAGGATGAGTCACCTATCCAGGACTCAACACTTTAGAATCTATGGTCAAGGCAGGCTTGATTGGAGGGAAACAAAGCCCCCAGATGGAAGGCAAGATTCCAACAGGGAGGGCTTCCTTATTTTCCAGCCTTAAATCATTTCCAAGATTAAAGATTAAGACTTACTTAATTCTGGTCCAGAAGGTGGCTCTTTTCAGAAATTGAAGTAATAATAACAGAATTTTCCTGTAATAGTAATCTGATTATAATGGCAGAAATACATTTTATCTTTTTTATGAAAACTCTAAAATATCAGAATAACTTTTTTAAATTGTAAGTTATTAAAGGTGACTAATATTTTCTAAAAACTGGTTTCTTTACTGTGAAACTTGCCTTTTAAATGTTGCATTGTATTAAAGAGACAGTTGGCAGAGATGCCACAATTACAGAAATTGACAAAAAGAATTTTATTTTTTGAGACACAGTCTCACTCTGTTGCCCAGGCTGGAGCAGAGTGGCGCGATCTTGGCTCACTGCAACCTCCCACGCCCAGCTGATTTTTGTATTTTTAGTAGAGACGGGCGTGGGAGTCTCTACAAAAATATAAGTTTTTGTATTTTTCACCATGTTGGCCAGGCTGGTCTCAAACTCCTGACCTCAAGTGATCTGCCTGCCTCAGCCTCCCAAAGTGCTGGGAGTACAGGCGTGAGCCACCATGCCTGGCCAAGAATTTTTTTTTTTTTTTAAGGAAAATCTACCAATTCTCAAATTAGAACCAAAAGCCTAAGTTCTCCATGTATTTTGCAATTACATTTATGATAGCACAGTTTCTCCTGCTTTAGATTTTTTTAAATATTTATTTAAGAAGTTAAAGACTCTCAATACCTAAATCTACAAGTACTGTCATAGATCAAAACATTAAGTGACTTAAGCTTACTTCTAATTAAATTTTAGAGAAAAATAATATATTTTGGTTTGGAAACATGAATGGTTACACTTCTCTTGAGCATTCAAGTCCATACTTTTCCAAAGCCTAAATAAAAGCAGTATATAACATTTTCCTAAGCCTTCATCTATCATTCATTCCCAAAAAGCAGCAAAGACACAGGATGAATCTCACTTTACGTTCTCTTCTCGCACAGTCCCCCAATCCCCACAAATGGCTTAGATTACAATCACTCAAGTCATGTTGAGTTCAACGTTCTTTAGTATGAAAGCTTGGACTTCCCCTGAATCCAGCTCACATAGATAGTTTTGTTTATTTTGTGAAATGGTTTCAAAATAGTGCTGGTATTTACATGAAAAAATTGTCAAAAAATATAATGTTCTCATTTTGCTTAAAACATACAGGATCGATGATCAAAAGCAATTACAACAGTTTTTTATAATGTATTTCTTAATTCGTTGTCTTCATTTAACCAACCTTATGTTCCGGACTTTTCTTTATTTTTGTTCGTTTGTTTGTTCCAACCTAATTGAACTGTACATCATCCTAGAATGGATATTTAAAGTGAAAATCTGAATTAAAATATTGTTGTGCAGCTCCCTTCCCTCAGAGAGAAAATATGTTACAGATACAAAGTCAAACAACATATTATCAAATTCACATAACTGAGGATCCCTAAATTCCACAAAAAGTTCAAACTTCATGTTAATATCAGAGAGCATCTTGGAACAGCTGGCTTTCGTTTGTTACACATAATCGCGCTCCAATGCAATTCATTATGCACACTCCAACGTGATTGATTATGTTATACATATTCATACTCCAATGGTAGCAGTATTTCCCTTCTACTTCTGGCAAATTCCCTCCCTTCTACTACTCCTCAGATCCCATGACTCTTCCTTCCTTCCTTCCACAATTACGTGTCAGGCATGGTTCTAAGGAACAACAATGGGTAAGAGCAACTATGGATGGTCCCGCCCAATGGAGCAGATGTGTGCTGGGAGAGGCATGCTCTTCACCCAGCCTTGCTCTTCCCAATACCACCAGGCAGTAGAGAAGAGGCAAGGGCAATGTTCTTACACAGGGCTACCCCTCATACTTGCAAAGAGTACATATGGAGGTCCAAATCCCTATGGCTAAGTATTTAAAGGCTATAAATTAAGCTAATAAATATGCTCTATTCTTTACCTTGACCTTCATAATGGCCTAAAAGGCCAGATTTGAATTGAGAATTCCGATCAGAATGCAGGAGTGTTGGAGGTGACAGGTACCCTTCTCCTTCCATCCCAAGCTCCATCCAGCAACACAAGGGGCCTCACCTCTACATAATCATGGGCACCTGTGCCAGCTCATGAAATTCCATTCACATCTCTGCAATTCCTTAGACAACCCTTTGGACTGAGAGTGTGTACACTGGCTTCTCTGTTTGTCCCCAATAGGAACCCCCACAAAGAACCCCAAACAACCCCAAGAAACAGGCTTGGGGCTTTTGGGCATGGAAATCCTATATCCCAGAGTACCGTGGGCAGGGCACAGGCTCCAGGTGAACACACTCCCTTGGGCCTATGGACTGCTTGCCCTACGCAGAGGGGCAAGATAGAAGAGGGCCAGAGAAAGGGAAGGGCCTCTTGCTCAGATCTATGGGCAGGAGTGGGTTCATCTACAGGCAGAGGTAGATTGTTCAGTGTCAGTCAAGAGCCGCATTGAGAGGAAAGGGCAGAAAAAGAACTAGGGACAAGGGAAAAACACATACTGTCCTGATGCTGATGCTACTGAGCGATCCCCCTACCCCTTCTGCCCTCCTGTTCCCCTCACCCAGTCAGCCAACAGCAGCAAAAGGAAGGGAAACGGGAGAGGCCCCTATTCTGCTGTGGCAGGGAGTGGTGTCTCCCCATAACAGCAGAGTACACAGCCCAGCAGAATCAGGAGGGGAGACAGGAAACAAGAAAAAAGGTGGAAGGCAACTGATATTTATTAAGATTCTGCTCCAGGCCAGGTCTGCCTATCTCAGAGGGATAGAAACACAAACACAAAAGTTTCAAACATAAGCAGCAGCATTTTAAAAGTTGTTTATTAAATTATACAAAACCCCCACATTTTTAAAAGTAGAGTACTTTTCCCACCATAGGCTTTACTGTGCTCCTTGTGAGACTTCCAACTGCAGAGCCACCAACCCAGGGACTCCCACTGTCAAATCCAACACAAATGCTTGTAATCTGGGAGCATCCAACGCCGACTTCATTAAAAACTGGCAGAGGCTGCCAGGCGCAGTGGCTCACGCCTGTAATCCCAGCACTTTGGGAGGCCGAGGCGGGCAGATCATCTGAGGTCAGGAGTTTGAGACCAGCCTGGACAACATGGTGAAACCCCGTCTCTACTAAAAATACAAAAATTAGCCAGGCATGGTGGCAGGCACCTGCAATCCCTTGGGAGGCTGAGGCAGGAGAATCACTTGAACCCGGGAGGCGGAGGTTGCAGTGAGCCGAGAGTGTGCCATTGCATTTCAGCTGGGGGATAAGAAGGAAACTCCGTCTCAAAAAAAAAAAAAAAAAAAAACTGGCGGAGGCCATGCCATGACTGGCTAACTACAGGTGCCGGGACCCTGTTAGGCCCAACCCCAATCAAAGAGATGCAGTATATACTCACCTTGGCTCACCTGCACAATTATCCTCCTGACTGAGGCCCACTCAGTCCCTCCAAGCAGGGACACATGGCAGGGAGGCTGCCTCACATGATCATCATAGGAGTGAACTCTCCTTCCTCTCCCTCCGTCTACCTACCAGGGAAACGCTATGGGATTTAAGGAAATGCTAACAGGTCCATGCCAGTCCACCAGTCTATTCTTTAGAGTTCAGCAAGCCTCTACGTCAGCCCTCACTCTCACAATAATTCAAGACCCTTCTCTTTTATGTGACATATCTCTTTGGACTTGAATTGTTTATTTGTGAGTTCTTTGGGACAGAGAGTGTATGATCAAACCTTACATATTATGCGCTCAATATTAGGGAAGGAGTTTTTGAACATGTCTGCCAGACTCTGGAACTATGCTTTTTACATAGATTATCTCATTTACTCTTCACAAAACTTTACCAACCATAATTAGTGTACACATTTTCCGGCTGAAAAAAAATAATGAGTGCAGACAGATTAAGCAAGGTACTCAAGACCACAAAGCTAAAAACATCTCTGACCACACCCAACACAGCTCTACCTATATCTGTAAAACTATTAATACAATGTTACTGTCATTCCACTGTATTATTTTCCTGCCTACATGAATGGTTGACTCCAAAGAGTCTTATGTATCAGTCAACAGGGACATCAGCTCCATCATGCCTTAAATAGGCTTTTAAGGACTTGCTCACAATAATAATAATAAAATTAGATTAATAACCACACCTTGCTGTTAAAAAAAAAAAAAAAAAACCTTTTAAAGTAATTTTAAAAACCAAGAGAGCAGTAAGAATTAAGACAAAAACAACAATGAATAAAGAAAAAACAAGGCCAGGCACAGTGGCTCATGCCTGTAATCCCAGCACTTTGGGAAGCTGAGGTGGTGGATCACCTGAGGTCAAGAGATTGAGACTATCCTGGCCAACATGGTGAAACCCTGTCTCTACTAAAACTACAAAAATTAGCTGGGCATGGTGGCGTGTGCCTGTAATCCCAGCTACTTGGGAGGCTGAAGCAGGGGAATCGCTTGAACCCAGGAGGCGGAGGCTGCAGTGAACCAAGATCATGCCACTGCACTCCAGCTTGGGCAACAGAGCAAGACTTCATCAAAAAAAAAAAAGAGAGAGAGAGAGAGAAAACAAAGAAACTAGACTTGATTACTAAACCAAAAGATGATACTTGGAAAAGACCAATAAAGCAGACAAATCACAGGCTGGTCTGAATTTTCAAAAGAGGAAACATGCAAGTAAAACCAGGGTTTTCTTTAAAATCATAAAGGGACATAATAGCTAATCCTTATCAAGAAAACAGTATAGATTTATACTAATAAATTTGGATCTCTAACCCAGGTGGATAACTTTCTAGGAAATACGTATGTATTAATTCATTCAGTGAATATTTACTGAGGACTTTTCCAGCACTAAGGGAAGTTCAGGGATTCCTTCTACCACCAACCAATGGTCAGATGGTTGAAGAGCAGTCCACTAAAGCATTGGTCCAGCTAATTTTTCTCGTGTGACATTAACATTCCTCTTCAACCCCAATATGCTCTGGAAGCAGGCGTTCATTGTTTCAAACTGTTCTGGAAATTTTTATAATAGGCTAGTGTGTTTTAAATATTGTTTTCTTATGCCATTTATACAACTTATATATGGTGGGGGACTGGATTACTTGAAACAGTATTTTTATCCTTCCTCAACTGTCTTTAAAAGAGTACTGCTTTCTGGAAAAAAAAAAGTTAGGAGACATAAATACACTACTTTTCTTCAGCTAACACTCTTGACCTACTTTTTCTAACCTGTTTTTGACTTCTTTACTACAACTGCAGAAGGGAGAAAAGAACAGTTAATAAACCATCTGTGTCAAATATAGAAACCTGAATCCATCAGTCTCTGGGCATGCTCAAGACAAACAGGCTGAGTATTTCCATCTTTCCCTGTGGTGCAGCTAAAATACAAATTGGAAAACTAAACCATTAAACATTTTCTTCAAGATCACCATTTAAGAGCTGGCCACAGAAAGCTACTGGATGCTCGCTGCAGCTGATGAGCAGGAAATGTTTGACTTTCAAAGTTCACGGATTATAAAAAGCTTCAGTGTGTGCGGAGAGTTGTGTGTAGGATGAGTAGGTGGGGGTATAATAAGAAAGAACAGTATTTTGGTTCTTGAGCGGATTTAATTCCTTCATCCCAGTCTCCCACTAATATCTGTGAAGTATGCAAATCACTCCCTGGGGCTCCCCAGCCTTCCTCCACTCTCTCTTTTTCCTCCATCACTTCATCCCCCAATTAGGCATCTTAGCAGGGGATGAGCACCCCCATTTCTTTCTTTCATTCCTCCTCCACTGTCCCCATCCCTGAAGAAAACTTCACTCTTTCCTTTCAGAATCTCTTTTATGAATATTTTCATCTTAAGCTTTCAAATAACCACAATTATTACTCTGTAAAAATGCATCCTGGCTAACAGGGTGAAACCCTGTCTCACTGAAAAATATGTTAGCCGGTATGGTGGTGGGCTTCAGTAGTCCCAGCTACTCTGTGGGAGGCTGAGGCAGGAGGAATGGCATGAACCCGGGAGGTGGAGCTTTGTGCGGAGCCTGACATTGCACCACTGCACTCCAGCCTGGGCGCATAGAGCCAGACTCCATCTCAAAAAAAAAAAATGAGTCATCTATCAAACTTAGGACAAAAGTAAGTCATTAAATGTTTAATTAAGCTTTCAGCTCAAATGCAGGAAAATAAATAGGTTTAATAGGATTGTGGGGTTTTTTTAACATTTGCCAGTTTACTACAAAAGATATTTAAAGGCTACACATAAACAAATAAATAAACAGCCAGATGAAGTGATACATAGGGTGAGCTGTGGAAGGGTCCCAAGTGCTAACACTTGTGTAACGGTGGAGTGGGAGTGTGCCACCCTCCTGGCTCCCAGATGAGCTCTTTCACCTTCCTGTAAGCTCCATGTGTTCAGCTCTCTGGAAGCTCATCAAACCCAGACCTTTTGAGTTTTTAGAGAAGCTTCATTATGTAAGCATGGTTGATTAAATCATTGGCCACTGGTGATCAACTTAACCTTCAGCCCCTCTCCTTTCCCTGGAAGTCAACGAGTGGGGTGGGAGTCCCAATCTTCTAACAGTGCCTTTGTTTTTCTGGTGACCAGTGGCTATCCTGAAGCTACTAGGGGCTTCCAGGTATCAATCATTCATTAGCATACAAAAAGGCATCACTTTGGGGATCCCAAGGATTTTGGAAATTGTATGTCAGGAAACAAGGACAAAGACCAAATATGAAATTCACAGTATCACAGTCCACTCCTAGTCTTTGAACCTGGATCCCTTAAATAAAAAGGACATACAACTCAAAAGATAGTATCACATTACCAGAATCCCATTCTATCATTAGCAGTTAGTCCAGTCCATCATACTGTAAAAATGACTCCCAGGGTGAGGCCACTCAGGTTTGCAGGCTTCCATTCAATCCTGCCAGGTTCCAAAAGCAGGAGTGATCTTGGCAAACACATAGCTTCACTCCTTCAGGCATGTGGAATAAGTGAGCTAAAAGACAATATAGTCCCTTGCCCTGGGCCTCTTTTAAGGTATTAATGTAATATTGTGCTCCCCTCAATTCATAACCTATTTATTCATTTCTTAACCCTTCACTGCTATTCCTCCTTCTCTCCACTAATAGCCAAACTTTTCCACTTTTGGAAGAAACATGAGAATCCACCATTGTGCTGCTAGTCTAGATTACAGGCAGCAATCCCAGTCTAGCAAGTGCCTCCCCCATCCACTCCCATTCAGATGGGGTAAGGTTACATAGCCATCTTCACCACCAGGCAATATGGTTGCATTCACTCTCAGTCCCAATTTTTCCAGATGGGATGAAGGCACAACCCACCACCATCAGGCCCTTAGGAATTCTGTACTCGTAGTTGCAGACCAGTCCTAGAACCACTACATCAGGCAGGAGAGAGGAAAAATAAATTGAGGTGGTGTGGGGAAGAAAGAAAAAGTATAATCATTAAACCAGCTTTACTCCTCCCTTGGCAAGAATTTCACAGTCTAACCAGTATCCTCCTCCACCCACTCTTGCCCAGATCAACCAGAGAAACAGGAAAATCTAGTGGGGACACTCCTTTGTTCCCACTCATGCTGAATGTGAGCACACACTCGGGAAGATTTATAGGCCTTCATGCTTTTATCTCGAGGTTGTGGGGTTTTCTTTTAGAAGATTCCTTTAATTGTTATAATTCCTTTTTTTTTTAAGTCTTTCACCCCCCAATACTAAAGACACTGATTTTTTAAGGTGGGGTTTTAATTGTTATTTTCCACAAATATGGGAATTATTACATCATTTTTTTACTTAGCTATCTTTTTATGATGGTGTGATCAAAAGCCCAGAAGAGCTTACAGAGAAGTAGTTCTAATTATTGTGTAGCACTGTGGTTTTAATTAGTAGTATGAAGCTAATTTAAGGGTGACTTATTTTTCCCCTCAGGATTATAACGACAAGCAATTAGTAGTGAGGACTATGAGGACTACTCCCCCACTCTACTGAAAAATCTCTAAGAATTAGAATTTTTGTTTGTTTGTTTGGGTTTTTTTTCTTGTTTGTTTGGGTTTGCTGCTGTTGTTTGTTTGTTTTGAGACAGGGTCTCACTCTATGGCCCAGGCTGGAGTGCAGTGGTATGATTTTGGCTCACAGCAACTTCCTCCTCCCAAGTTCAAGTGATCCACGCACCTCAGCCTCCCAAACAGCTGGGATTACAAGTGTGCACCAGCACGCCCAGCTAATTTTTGTATTTTTAACAAAGGCGGGGTTTCACCATGTGGGTCAGGCCAGGCAGGTAAAAATTAAACTTTGTAACCTGACTGATAATCATATAGGTACAATAAATATTTTGGGAATTATAAAATATTAAATTCCTAAATGTGAAACCACAACCTCAAAAAATATAATTAAATGATCTTATCAAAACACCAATCAATATTTCCATTCATTTTCTAGAATCATTAAGGTAGAAATGGACTTTAAGATTGAATGCTGCATTGTGTACTGCAGAGGTATAAATAAATTCCACAACCTACCCTCAAGCCTACTTCACTGATACCTTCATTTCAGTCATCCAACAAATATGTGAGTTCCTATTTACCGTATGCCAGATACAATAGCAGTGGTTGAAAATTCACTGGTGAACAAAGCAGAGGTGGATCTTCACAGAGCTTATAGTCTGGTATTAAATAAATAAGCACATAAATATATCATTACAAACTATGACAGATGTTATTAAAGAAACTAAAAGTGCTATGAGGAAATATTCCTGAACAAGGAAGACAGAACAAACCCAGGGGCATCGCAAGGTTAGTATTGCATGAGAAAAGTGTGTGATCCAAAGGGCAGAGTCTTAAGGGGCAGGCAAACAATCAAGGTTGATACAACAAGGTTTCTAGAGAGGCCAGAAGGGTAATAAGGGCGCAGGAGGATGGGAGAAGTGGTAAAGAAAAAAACTAGCCATTCAGAGCAGGCCCTGTGATTCAGGAACTTGGCACCCTTGCTAACAGGATTTATGATGTTACTAATGAAGCAAACTGATGGATTCTTTTACACGGTGTCCCTCACTGAGGCCTGCTCACTGCATGTTCTGTGGAGCAGGAAAGATTTTAACACACTACTCTACGCCAGAGGTCACAAATTTCATTGCCCACAAGGCCAAGCAGGTGAAGAAAGTGAATGAAGACATATGTATGCACAGCCTTTGTAAAAGACCTGTGGAGACCTGGAAAACAGGCAGGATGTCATTGTCATTCCATCACAATGACAGGCCACGTGGGAATGCAGGACCCACAGGGCCAAACATAAGAGGCTTTCAAAAGAGAAGCTAGACATCTGAAAATATTTTCATGTGAAACATTTCAGTTTTTAAAGACTATACAGGGCAAATAAAGCAAATCTGAGGCCCACCACTTTGCAACCTTCCTTTAATATTTTATGTCAGATATCTAGGTACAGAAGATGTTACTTTTCTAACCCTTCGACTGATTTACTTTTTTTTTTTTTTTTGAGACATAGTTTCACCATCACCCAGGCTGGAGTGCAGTGGCATGATCACAGCTCACCACAACCTCAAGCTCTCAGGCTCAAGCAGTCCTCCCACCTCAGCTTTTCAAGCAGGCAGGACTACAGGCACGTGCCACCAAACATAGCTAATTTTTTTTGGAGGGCATAGATAAGGTCTCACTATGTTGCCCTGGCTAGTCTTGAACTCCTGGCCTCAAGGAATCCTGCCTCAGCCTCAAAGTTTTGCCATTACAGGCGTGAGATTGCACCTGGCCAGATTATACTATTTTTTTTTTTTTTTTCCGAGATGGAGTCTCACTCTGTCACCCAGGCTAGAGTGCAGTGGTGCGCTCTCAGCTCACTACAACCTCCACCTCCCTGGTCCAAGCAATTCCCCTGCCTCAGTCTCCCGAGTAGCTGGGATTACAGGTGCATGCCACCATGCCTGGCTAATTTTTTTGTATTTTTAGTAGAGATGGGGCTTCACCATGTTGGCCAGGCTGGTCTCAAACTCCTGACTTCAAGCAATCTGCCCACCTCAGCCTCCCAAAGTGCTGCGATTACAGGCGTGAGCCACCATGCCTGGCTGATTTTACTTTTTAATATACTATTAGCACAAGACTTCAGACCAAGAAAACAAAAAACTATAGGATAATCAATTCCACTATTCTTGTCCTTTATTACTTAAGCCTAAAAAATCATATACATTTAAGGAACGGATTACAGTGAAGATATAATAGTATATTTTATAATATTCTATATTTTTGTAAGTAAATGTTGTTGTCTTTAAACATAAATCTACCACAATGAAGGTGGCAGTAATTTCATCTTTCACAACAATTCATATAAAAAGTATTCACCCTTTGGGAGGCTGAGGCAAGTGGATCACTTGAGCCCAGGAGTGAGACCAGCCTGGGCCACACGGTGAAATCTCATCTCTACAAAAAACAGAAAAATTAGCTGGGCATGTTGGCACATGCCTGTATTCCCAGCTACTCAGGAGGCTGAGGTAGGAGGATCACCTGAGCCCAGGGAAGTCAAGACTGCAGTGAGCCATGATCACACCACTAAACTTCAGCCTGGGTGACAGAGTGAGACCCTGTCTCAAAAAGAAAAAGTATTCAATAAGCATTTAATATGTGTTCAGCATAATGCTCAGCCCCTATTCTCAAAGGGCTTACATTCTTGTCGGTGAGAAAAAACTCATCAACAACTAGAAGACAATATAAAAACAGCATCTACTGGAATATTTAACTGTGCAGAACAAATAAACATAGTAAGAAGCCACAAAAGTAAGATTCCAATAGGCCTGGTGTAAGATTTGGATAGAGATAAAATAGGGAAAAAATAAGTCACATGTGAAGAGACAGAGCAGATAAAAGGGATCATCCACACTAGTGGTGCTCAAAGAGGGGTCCATGGACCAGTGCCCATTGGCAAACAGTTTGCTACTGGTCCATGAAGTACAGAAATACAGGGTAAGTGGTTAGTAACCTTTCTAGCATTTGGACACTGCCCTTGATGGCAGCAGCAGCCCATCTGGAGCGGCCACTGCCATGAAGCAGGCGGCAGCGGGGGAGGTGCTGCTGGGGCTGCCCACACCAGAGCCGATGGGAGCCAGCAACAGGCCGGAGTCTCACCCACTTCCAAGTTGGAGGGGCAGGAGCCTCGCCCTCCCAGGCACAGTATCGGCCACCCCATCAAGGGCTGCAGACCCAGGCTTCCCTGCACTCTCAGGGGCCCAGGAAGCTCCCCAACCCCATAGTCTCAGAAGTACCTGTTCCTACGGCCTGGCCTCTCCCTGCTTCTAGTGTCCACTCCAATTTCAGAGCAAAGCTGTGGCCGAGCCTGGGCACCGTCACAACCCAGCCGGGTGTGCATGCACTTGGGACAGCGCTGACACACCTGGCCCCCGTCGCCTCTGTATAGTCTGTAAAGGCCCCTTCAGACTTGGGCACCAACCAGCACAGGAGGAGACCACAGTGGGGCTGAGGGTGGCTCGGCACAGGCCTGCAGGCACTCCTCAGCAGAAAAGCCTGGGCGCCATGAACAGCAGCAGGAGGCAGACGGACTCCTGGGTGGAAAGGGGTGGGTCCCTGGTGAAGTCCCACCTTCAAGCCAGGGACAGCCTGGAGCCTGGAAGCCAGGCTGTCAGTTCCCTAAACCGGAATGAGAACTTAAGGTGCTTTTTCCAGGCATGCCCATGGCTACCCATGGACCAATCGGCATGCACTCCCTCCCCTCTGAAGTCCATAAAAATCTGAGACTCAGCTAGACTTGGACAGATGACGGAACAACCCACCTGAGGACAGGAGCTACCTAGTCTGGGTCTCCTCTCCAAGGAGAGCTGGACCCTCGTTGGGACGACCTGCCTGCAGAAAGGAGCTACCCACTCTGGGTCACCTGAGAACAGTTCTGCCATTCAGTGAAGCTCACCCTCCAGTTGTCAGCACACCTCATTCTTCCTGGATGCAGGACAAGAACTTGGGACCGGCCGAATGGTGGGACTAAAAGAGCTGTAACACAAACAGGGCTGAAACATACACCCCTGCTTACCACATTACGGGTCCAGAAGGAGAGAAGAGTTGCAGCCCTTTAGGGATCCCAGACCTAGAGGCTCCCCAAGCCAGGGCTGTGGCACCCTCTCTGGGGCTCTGCAGTTCCTGCCATCTCCAAGCCTCCAGGGACCACTGCATTCCCTTTGTCCAGACACAGGTGCCCACAGTGGAAGCCATGTGCAGTACATCTGGTCCAGCCACAGCCTCGCACAGAGCCAGCACCTGTGCTGGCACCTGAAGCTGCCCACCCTGCCACAGGAGCTAGCGTGCCTGACCGTGCACAGTGGCCAGATTCCATGCTCACTTACCCACACACTTCTCGCTGCTCTGCACCCGGCTTGCCATTGGCAGGTGTGGGACCCAGGCCGGTAGTACAAGCCAAGTGCAGGCTGCTGGGCCAAGTGGGCAGAATAAGCCCAGCAGGTGCAAACAAAACTCAGGCAGAAGGTGCTGCCGCCAACAGAGGTTTCCAGCTGGCAAAACAACACCCTAAGGATCTCGTGACACTCTGACATGTAAACTCATGTTCCATGGATTTGGCTTGGCAAGCGTGTCACTGACCAGTTGGAACACATGTGGCACAGGCTGCATGCCAGTAATGTGCAGCAGGACCATGTAACAACATGCAACCCTTTCTAGCTATAACGCAAAAGGGTATCAAACCCAGAAATCATTTATTTCTTCAACAAGTTCTTTACTACAATATTGTTGAAATTGTTTACTGAGAATGAAAGATTAATAATACCTTTACTTTGAATAAAAGTGGAAAGTTAATATCCTGTGATTGCTGACGTTACTTTAAAAATCTCTTCTTTCACTCCTGTTAAGATCCCCGCCACAAAACTGGTTTCACTACTATGAGTGTTATTAAAACAAAACCTAGGCCAGGTGTGGTGGCTCATGCCTGTAATCCCAACACTTTGGGAGGCGGAGATGTGCAGATCACTTGAGGTCAGGAGTTCATAACCAACCCGACCAACAGGGCGAAACCACCTCTCTACTAAAAATATATATATATATACAAAAATAAAAAAATTTAAAAAAAAAAAAATATATATATATATATATATATAGCTGGGCATGGTGGCTCACGTCTGTAATCCCAGCTACTTGGGTGGCTAAGGCATGAGAATCACTCGAACCTAGGAGGTAGAGTTTGCAGTGAGCTGAGATCGCACCACTGCACGCCAGCCTGGGTGACAGAGCAAAACTCTGTCTCAAAAAAACAAAACAAAACAAAACAAAAGCCTAAAATATTTGTAGGTTGGATTATGCCTTGTGAGTAGCATGACCATCACTCCAACATGGTTTAGGTTACTTAACAAGCAGGAAGCAAGCTGATCTGTAGCATGAAAAACTTTAAATACTGATACAGACAGTTCATGTTCAAAGCATATAAACATACAAGGAATCACTATTTCTCTTAAAGCCATTTGTTTAGCTATGATTGCAGTTTACCAACTTACAAATGTAATAATAATTCTTTATATTAACTGCCTACACACACACTTTCAAGGAACATGTGTACAGTTTTGGTAATTATAATTTTTGTATTTTTTTCTTATGCTATGTTTATTTGTATTACATAATAAAATTTAATTTTGTCTGTTGAATCAAATAATAAAAAGTCTGGGTTTATATTTTGTATGCCTGGCTCTTATTTTATTTTTCTGATAATTAACAGTATCAGTCCACAAGGTATCAGGAATTAAAATTTAATAAAAGAAACACTAGTCCCTCACTGAAAAATATTGATCTACCTCAAACTGCTAGAAACCAGCCAGTTATGCAATCATAGTTTTCCCTAGGGCCATATTTTCCAAAATTCAGGATGTGTTGCTTGGTAACAGACTAGGCATTAAATTACATTGAAACAGACAGCAAGAAAGTCATTGCAAGCTGAGTTGTTCAGAAGACGTCTGGGTCTTTGAGTAAGCATCAGTTAAGCTAGGTACAGGCTATATATCCCAATCCTCACAAGCTTGCTACCAGGCAAAATATCCCATTCCTCGCAAGTTGTTACAAAGATATCAAGTCATGGATTACATTCAGCCAAAGGTACACACATTATCCAGCAGGCACCAAATCTGTTTTATAGGTCTAGAAAGTCCCAATTTCTTCCTGCCATTACCTAACTTGACAGACTCACTCCCAGAGAGACACCAAGGTGTTCTGATGGCGGGATAAGCCAGTGTCCTGGTGAAACTACAGTGACTCGTAGGCTTCCCACCGCTCGTTCATACAAGGAGGCACTCATCTCATGCATGAAAAACTATTCCTAATATCCCTCAAGCTCATTAAATCCTCTAAGGTAGATTTCTAAACCAATATTTGAAGTTCTAAATATTCAATACTAAAGATGTTAATTCCTTATGAGGGTTCTTGGGATAATAACTAACCATACTCTAAGGAGAAAATTAGAGAAGAATCATACCCTTTATACTAAATCACTTTCAAACTAAATTACCATGCAATAAGACCATGGTCACAGGTTCCTAAAAATAAAATTTTAAAAAGGAAAAAGAAATGACAACACTATATAAAATTTTTATTTCAGTAGTTTTACTGTATTTAATGGTAAGATGGCTTTAATAAATCTTTGGCAGTTGGTAATCTCCCATTTTAACAAAGAGCAGACATTTAGCTTAGAGCCTTTGGCAAGTATCAGTATCCAATTAGAAGTCAGTGACATTGTTTTGTTTTCACAGTAAAGATTGTTACAGTTACTTTGTCTTAATCATATAATAATGGTACAGAGTTACCTTTTAAAATGTTTTCTTAAATAAAAAGTGAGTAAATAGAACAAAAATATTAGATAATCAATAGTAGAGGCGGCACTCACATAAGGTAAAAGCTTAGGAAAATTGTTCTGCTAAATTATGCTTACTTTGAACCACCCCAACTCAACCTCCCCAGAGTTTCAGGACACAGCAGCTCACCAGTGACTGGGAGGGCAGCTACTGCTAAAAAAAGGCTGGGGGTTCATAACTTCCCCTAATTCCACCTCAAAGCATCACCCAGGTAAAAACCTCATGGGACAATCCCTTCACACTACACCCCTTCTTCCTTCAATGCCCCTTAAAGACCATGCACTTTACAATTCAGATGTCCTTTGATGTTTGTGTTAATCAAATTTTAGCAACATAAATAGGAAGGGGAGAAAGAAAGCTTTTAATACATCTTGGATTAAATGAAAAAAGACAGAAATCCCCTACACTAACACGGCAATGGAATTGCAGGTATTTTTCCTCCTTTTCTGTTTTCCAAGTTTTGTGATGCTGTTACAGGTCTCTTATAATCCAAAAATGCGATTAAAAATAAAATATAATATAAAAACAACACAAAACCACGCGGTGGCATCTGAATCTGACGTTATGGGAAATGGGATGCCTAAAACCAAATTTATAAGATAAGAGCTAAGTAATGATGGCTCACTTTACAAAAGGCTTCTGTGCACCACCTTAAAGAACCCCTTTAGAGAATTCTGTACTCTGAAGCTCCACAGGATCCTTCACTCCCCTCTGATATGACCTAATGTCCCTCAATAATTTAAAAGTTGGCCTTAGCTCAGTGCCTGCTGCCCTCTTGCCCACCTGGGTCTCCTCTCTGTATCTCTGCCTCTCTCAAGCAGCCTTCTCTGCCTCCTCACCAGTCTTTCCGCTAGGCCTGGCCCACAGTATCCCACGGTGTTGGTGGCTGTCTCCACTACTATGTGCAGAACCTTGAGAACCTGAACATGTCATTTCTTTCTTTGCGTCTCTAGTGCCATGTCCAGAGCTTAATAACTGCAGTTCAGTAGATGTCTGCTTCAGAACTGGAATTGTTTCAATTTATAACTATTGCCCAAACAACACATTTAATAGTAATAATAGCTAGCATATGTGTAAGTGCTTTACATAGACCATCTCAGCTCATGTCACCTTCAGCTCTGAGGAGGTATTTATCGCTATCTCCATGCTATAGGTGAAGAAACAAAGTGGGAAGGGGCTAAGCAGCATGTCCAGTCTCAAACCTTTAGAAGGCGGTGGAGTTAGGACTGAAACTCCCCATTTCACGTGACACTGACTTCCCTCTGCCACCCTATTCCATTTTCATAGATTCACCAGAAGAGCAGGCATGCAAAGCCATTGTCATCAATTTCTCCCACAATGTACTCAACAACTGTACCAAAAATAAATAAATAAATAAATAAATAAACAGAAAACAGCACTAGCAACTTGCTTCAGCTATAATATCAGCATGGTAACCCATCTATGTTCTGAAGAAAATGAACACCTTCTTCTTTCTTAAAATATATAAGTATGAAATTCTGTTTTTCAAAAAAAACCTGCTTAAACAAAAGTAATGCTTTATATTAGAAAAAAAAATTTTTTTCTTGCCTCTTAGCTCTTGAGATCAGGCCAGTCCACCCTTGAAGGCAAAAAGGTAAAAGCTTCCCAGAAACATTTAGCTGGAGAAGGATAAATGCAGATTCATGGACTGCAAATATTTCTGACATTTCCCTTTGTTGCCAGGGGTCACAGGAGTAATTAGATTTAAGGGAAAAATTAATGTTTAAGCCAAGAAAGTAAGTGTAATGGCACTTACATTACCTGGCATTTACTTTAAAATACGAGAACTATATGAATCATATGTGTTAGTTTTAATCTCCATTCTAATTGGGACATGCTCCAGGGGTAATCAACTGACATTGTCTCGAGAGAATTACACTCCCAGAGGAAGTGATCTTCCCTCCAGTCCACACTGGTGATGGTAATCATAGGCGTTATAGATATTAGAGATAAGTTTTCATTAGTGAAATTAACAGAGTTTAAGATGTGTGGACTGTCTCCTTCCATGAACATGATACAAAACTCTAGTGACTAAATGCAATGTGGTATCTTAGATTTGATTCTAGAACTGAAAAAATGGTATTTATGGGGAAAAGTCTGAAGTTTAATTGACAGTAATGTACCAACATTGAATTCTTACTTTTGATAAATATACCATGGCAATGTAAAAGGCTAACAATAGAGGAAACTGGGTAAAGCATATTAAAACTCTGTATTATCTTTGCAATTTTTCTGTCAACCTCAAATTATTACCAAAAACAAAAAAAAAGATCCAGTGAGCATGGTAGACTGTGCCATTAAGGCTGGCATCTTAGGCTTGATTCTTAAAGACCCTACCTATAGTCTCTGTTCCAATGGATTCTTGTCTACCCAACTCTATGTAGGTAACAAAATCTTCCTGATAGAATGTGGTTGCAATTGCCACAGGTAAAACTATCATGTAATGTGCACCTTAAGAGCACCTAAAAGGGCAGAGAGTGGGAAATTCATAGGGCTTTTAAGACAGGTTGTATATTTGTTTTTACATTCTTGCTAATAAAAACACTTATGTGAAATGGAATGAAGTCTATAAATTGCTTTCACTGTAATCTGGTAAGAAATCACCCCTAACTATTGGAGGTTAGAAATGTTCACCAAAGCAAAAGAACCTACTAGTTGTGCAGAACCAAAATGTCTCACATCAGTTTGTAACACAATACTCAGAACAGTTTTTCCACTGTAGCTTTTAACGACTACCATATATCAACGTTCCACAGTTAAGCAGGATGGCTAAGATGAAAACAGTAGGTCAGAGGGGATTCAATCTACAGTAATGCTCAGTTCACACAGAAGGACATGCAAGAAGAATAACTCACCACATATAAGACATAAAATTATCAATAAGGTCAGAAAAAATATACTGTGAACACAAGAGAGCTAGCTCAAACAGTATGATTTTAGGATTTATAGAAGAAAGTATGTGTTTAAAGCCGGGGAACGACCCTACAAAACCCAGCAGCCTTGTGACATGCAACACACTAGGGAGGGCTCAGATCAGGAGAAAAGCATTATTTCATTTCATCTTCACAACAGGCTAATGTAGTAGATAGTACCATTCCATTTTACGGAGGAAGAATCAAAGCTCTTTTGTAGGTAAAGTAATAACAATAGGCCCAAGCTCAGAAAGCTAGAAAGCAGTGAGACCAGCATCACACCCAGGCTCATTACTTCAAAGGGTTTTCCTCTATCCTGCAGTCTTTCTTATATTTCACCCTCACTATGAAACGTGATAACAAAAAAAAAAAAAAGAAAAAATACTATCACTGCCAATTCATATCTAATTTTATACAGAAAACTTCCAATAGAGACTAGTTACAAAAAATTTGCTTCCCAATTATGTTTCAGAAACTTATATACGAATATTAGAAAGTCACTTGAATCCCTTCATTTTAATCCAGCCACTATGAACAACATAAAGGCTTGCCCAAGCTCACACTCAGGGTCTTAGGCAACATTAAGGGCAAACCACAGGAAAACCTTCCTGGAGTGTCCAATTTTACCCTACGTTGAATAATTTAAAACAGTATTTTTATGTTGAAACAAAAAATATACAAAACAGAATACTATATCTGCATGAATTTTTAAAATACATTGCAGAGAAACTTCAGACTTACAACAGCACACTTTGAACCATATTTCAACCCCAGGGGTTTATAGTCCTGTCCTAGAAGAAGTTCATTTGAAATTTTTAAGAAACATATTTAAGTGACTTTTATGTCCTGGTTAAAATTTTACAAGCAGTCATGTAAATTAATTTTTAAAAAAGGCTCACAGACTTGAAAACTATCAGGTTTCATTTCTGATTGTTTCCACATTTTAAAACTATAATGATAAGGATTCCTTAATTTCTTGTTTATAAAGCCCATAAAAGATGGAGTGATTTGGTTTCCTCTAAAAGGTTCCTTTTCCTTTTCTAGAAAATGAGTCTTATAGCAGGAACTCTTTGAGTTGATGGAGGTGATGGCAAGTGTAATGGTGGTAGTAACTTTGATCAGAGTTCCTATATTTACCAAGAGATCATTTGGGCCATCACATAACATGCAAAATTCTTCCTTCAATAAACATGACCTATAATTTTAAAAATATATCTGTAAATGATTCAATTACATAAATGTATAATGATTTCAATTATATAAATGCATTATCAAATAATTAATTAAATATTAAGTTAACATTGGTACCTATATTATTAAAAATTGACTGGTAGAAAGCAGAGTCAACTGTATTATTTTAAATTACATATATTAAATTACATAAAAACAACATTACACTATTCTGTTCTCCACACAGGAGGCAGAACATACTTGGCCTCCCCTATTTAAAACTGATTTCTTGCCCGAAGCAACCAAACACTAATAGATTTGCAAAGTCAGTGGTGAGAATCAGTGGCAGAAACACCAGGACTAGAACCTTGGTATCCTGGAATTATAACCCTGGCCTCAACCAACCAGAACACGATGCTCCTTCAAAAGCAAAACAAAACAAAGCAAAAAAGGAAGGCTTTTCTATTGTGCACATCCAAGGCATTGTCAGCACATCACTGTTTCATTGTTCTGCCCATTCTTCACGGGAGCAGTCACAATTATGTGGTCATGCCTGGTTCTTTTCCTAATGCTAATAGAAGAATGAAGAGAAAGAATTCCACATCCCTGTAACTTTTCATTCTGCAGAACTCTGAATTTACTGTTTAAATGTTTCATTCAAAAACTTGGGTAACAATGAATGAGAACAGTCAGGTATCCGGAAACTCTCCGGCTTTCTCTTTTTCTGTATTAGTGAAATGCTCCAAAAACTGTCAAATGAGACTTCCTTTATCTGTGCAGGGAGTTGTGGTTACCCAGAACCAGGAAAGTGATTTGACTAATGAGAGCAATTCTGGCCATGACTCTCTCACCGTTTTCTCACAAACAGAAACCAAATGATATTGAAGCTTATAACCACAAGTAGAAGCCACACCATGCAGAATCAATGTGCCTACACACAATTACACTGTAATATTTCAGACAAAAGAATGTTCTGGTATTCCAAAGCAAAACCATCCTACTAAGAACTCAAAGGACTTCTGGCTCTTGTGTATCTGCGCACGTGCTGCCAGTAGTGATCAAGAACGATATTTTGGAAGGGGAATATGGTAACATATTCAGGAGGAAAAACATGTTGCCATCTCCCTTCACACTTCGGTGAGTGACTCAACTTTATTTGGTAATAGGAACTCATATAAATTATTATTAATGCATTTAAAAGGTATTTTATTATCACTGAAAAAGAGTTGAGGTGGATTCTGGTCTTTCCGCCACTAATTCTCTTTGTGATCTCGGGCAAGTCACAACCCACCTGAACTTCTTCATCTGTCACACAGGAATAATGCCCCTCATGCCAGGCTCAAACGGTCACAAGGATTTAAAAAATTAACAGAGAAGAATGCTACACAAACATACATAAATATTACATTGTTATGAATAGATGGCCAGGGCCTTAGGACAAGGAGTGTGTTCATGTTCATCCATACTCTCCTTCCCTCTTCGATGGCTGGAATCCAGACATGGGGATGGCCAGCTACAACCACGCCAGTGAACAAGTCTACACTAGGAGATAACAATTTGGAAAGTACCTGAGTGACCACAAAGAGCAACAATGTCTGGCCACCTGGCCCACTCATACTGGAATTGTCACATGAGAAACAAACATCTCTGTTCTTTTGGCCATTTTCTTTTCTTTTCTTTTTTTTTTTTTGAGACGGAGTCTCGCTCTGTCACCCAGGCTGGAGTGCAGTGGCCAGATTTCAGCTCACTGCAAGCTCCGCCTCCCGGGTTCAGGCCATTCTCCTGCCTCAGCCTCCCGAGTAGCTGGGACTACAGGTGCCCACCACCTCGCCCAGCTAGTTTTTTGTATTTTTTTTTTGTAGAGATGGGGTTTCACCGTGTTAGCCAGGATGGTCTCGACCTCCTGACCTTGTGATCCACCCGTCTCGGCCTCCCAAAGTGCTGGGATTACAAGCTTGAGCCACCGCGCCTGGCCAAGGCCATTTTCTTATTGGATTTCTTTGTCATGTCAGCCTGCCCTAACTAATACAGTTATTAACTGAAGGTCATAAATGAACCCAGGCAAATCAAATCCCACTCCTACTTGTTTTATTTGGCCCTAACAATGTTGGCCTACTCAGTATCCTGTTTGCATGTTTGTTTACTTTTTACTTAGACATCAACATGTAAAAATTAGATTTCATATAAGAATCCAAGATTCTTTGGAAAAAGAACAAAAGTCAGAAGATTTGGCAACAATTAATTCTTATTTACAAATGGCAACACTTGCCTGAAACTGAATAGACTTGTCCTCTTTAAAGGGGGCATGTGCTATCCGGTTCCCCAAAACCTCCCACTCTTATAGCAAGCCTGCTTTATTTAGTTTTCCTGTTCTAAGTAAGCCTTGGTAAATATTTGACTTTGCAACCCTCATTAAATAAATGTGTGGACATTTAGAATTCTAGGGATGCATACAATGTTATGAAGCTCGGGCCTAGACAGTAATAGATTAAAATAATTTCTACCAAACTCCTCTCCATGAAGTTCTGCCTACTAATTATATTATGCCTAACAGATAACCATCCCAACAGAGTCCAGACCACCACCACATCCTTTCTCACCTGGATTACAGCAACAGCCTAACTGACCTTCCAGCCTTCCATCTTGCTCTCCTATTCATTCATGGCATTAAAACCAGTGCCACCTTTATAAATTGCAAGCTTAATTCCCTCTTTTCAAATGGTTTCATGTTTCCCTTTGGATAAATCCTAAACTCCTTAACATGATTTAGTGAGCTGTCTTATAATCTACTTTAAAACACAGTAAGACAGTTATTTAGTTATTCGTAAACAACTAAATATAACAATTCAAGTTCCCTAATCAGTAATTTACTCTTACTAGCATTGCAAGGACCCTATAGAGGTGTCCACTCTCCACAAGCCACTATACCAAATCCTAACTGTTCTATGGGAGGGAAATAAACTTCTGTCTTGTCTGATTCATTGTAATTTGTGTCCTTCTTGTTGCAGTACCTTAAAGTATGTTCTAACACTACACCCAGTGTTTCTCATTTCCTTAAATACACTATCCTCTTACCATGAGTTCTTGCACATGTTCTTCCCTCTGGAACTCTCCCACCTCCTAACCTTCATCTGGCCAACTTCTACTTCAGTTCTCACTTCCTCCGTGATATTATCCCTAACCTTAAGACTGGGTTCCATTTCCCTTGATATGTATTCTAATAGCAGACTTCTCTCTGACTTTCAGCTGTCATTTTATGCACTGTGGTTCATTAATTAGTATAAGGGATGCCAGAAATAATGTTTCATTAGTGAAATGAGTGATCAAGATAAAAAGAGCCCAAGTTCCAGAATGACCTTTAAGAGGAGAGCTGCCTATCACCCTGGTTTGTTGACTAATTCCAGACTATTTCATGAGGGGAAATAAACTTCTGTCTTGTTCGATCTACTGTAATATGGAGTGACTTTGTTACAGCAGCTTAGCTTGTACTTTAACAAATACACTAACCTTATTATTATTAAATGTTTTTGGCCAGGTGCGGTGGCTCAGGCCTGTAATCACAACACTTTGGGAGGCTGAGGTGGGCAGATCACAAGGTCAGAAGTTCGAGACCAGCCTGGCCAACATAATGAAATCCCGTCTCTACTAAAAGTACAATACAAAAAGTTAGCTGGGCATGGTGACAGGCAACTGTAATCCCAGTTACTCAGGAGGCTGAGTCAGGAGAATAGCTTGAACCCAGGAAGTGGAGGTTGCAGTGGCCTGACATCGTGCCACTGCACTCTAGCCCAGGCGACAGTGTGAGACTCTGCCTCAAAAAAAAAAAAAAAAAAAGTTTTTCAGGATAAGACCATGCTCTCTCTTACTTCTGAGCCTTTGCACATGCTGTTACCTATGCTCAAAATACTTTACCACCTCTTAATGTTAACCTAGTTAACTTATTAGCCTCTGGATCACTATTTAAAAATCATCTTCTTAGAGAGACTCTCCCTAATCTTGAAGGTCCATTAGATCCCTATCACATACTCCAATAGAAGACCCTGTACCCTCTCATCATTACTTCAACATATTTCACTGCTCTTAGTTTTCTAAAAGTCTCAAAAGCACTATATGCTCCTTAAAGGAAGAAATCACATCACACTTATTTATTGCTGCACTTGCAACACCTAGCAATGTGCCCTGCAAACAACTGGCATCTAACATTATGATCTTCCCAGTGTGGCGATTCCTCAAGGCTCTAAAACTAGAAATATCATTTGACCCAGCAATCCCATTACTGGGTATATACCCAAAGGATTATAAATCATTCTACTATAAAGGCACATGCATATGTATGTTTATTACAGCACTATTCACAATAGCAAAGACTTGGAACCAACCCAAATGTCCATCAATGATAGACTGGATTAAGAAAATGTGGCACATATACACCATGGAATACTATGCAGCCATAAAACAGGATGAGTTCATGTCCTTTGCAGGGACATGGATGAAGCTGGAAACTATCATTCTCAGCAAACTATCGCAAGGACAAAAAACCAAACACCACATGTTCTCACTCACAAGTGGGAGTTGAACAAGGAGGACACATGGACACAGGGAGGGGAACACCACATACTGGGGCCTGTCAGAGGGTAGGGGTCTAGGCGAGGGATAGCATTAGGAGAAATACCTAATGCAGGTGACGGGCTGATGGGTGCATCAAAACACCATAGCACGTGTATACCTATGTCATAAAACTGCACATTCTGCACATGTACCCCAGAACTTAAAATATAATAATTTAAAAAATAGTATGTGCAATAGGGAATATAAGTTAGTATTTTTTTAAAAAATTACCATCTTCCAGGGCACATTCCTCCATGCTGACTACAATGACCTCTGGAACGATCTTATCAACTACTTTGCTATCATCTATATTTATTGCTTAAACTATTTTATTTTACTTACAGTAACACTAGTAAGGAGAAGGAGAGCAAAGACGTGGGGAAAAGAGGAGGAGGAGGAGGAGGCAGGACAGACTAATTTGGCATAACTTAGCATGGCTCAGTGAACTCTTCTGTCTACGCTGCTCCCCAAGATATCTTATTAAGCAAATACATTCAAAATATTTGGGGAAGGAAGTTGAAGAAAGTCAGATAACATACAGTTTCTTCAGTTATCATACTAATATTTTTTAGGTCCATACCATGTAATTTTTCTGGTGTGGAGACCAACTGAATATCCCTTTACTATTCTTACTTAAATAAGATTGCAATTGTATCTTAGCCATGTTTGTTTTAAGACCAAAACAGATGCTTAGCTACTATGTTTTAATTATTTGTGGTAACCAGGAATCGGCCACCTGATCTTTTGGTGACTTTACAAATTATAATGCTATGAAAATGTTCAAACAGGTAATCTTAACCTCTGTAGAGAAACTGTAGCAAAGATCCCTATGTTGATTACAAATTAGCAACCAGTGACCTCTATCTATTTCCAGTGTTAAGTTTCTAGCATATAAATGTTTGTTATTGACGTTGGATAGAGCCCCTTCCATAACAGGAAGAAACTTCAACCACCACAAATGAAACTTGCCCTTTAAATTATTTTGAATCACAGCAGCCAAGAGACTACTCATCTCGTGTTTGTGTGTGTGTGTGTGTGTGTTTCTTTTATCTAATTCTCAATCCTTTCTCCACCCTTCTGCTTTCCCCTTCAGTTTGCAGGCTGCAGGATGGAAGAGCTTCTATTCCTTAATCTCAGCAAAATCATATGTATCCTTGTCCATGACACTGGAAAAGGAATATATAGGTGTAATTTCATTCTTTATTTTCCATTAACAACATGTTTAACTAGACAAGAAGTTCTGTTACTGTCACCTTAAACTAGCCTTATTTTTTTCTGGCTCAACTTATCTCACTGTAAAACAGTTATAAGGTCAATGTTAGATTCGAGAACTTAATTAAGTGTGTAAGATGAAAGCTTTACAACTGCTTCCATTTCACTTTGTATCAAGAAAAAGAAACCAAATTTTGCTTGAGACTAAAATAGAATACTAACCTTTTGGAAAATAATTATTGTACATAATTTATACCCTCATTGCTATGAACCACCTTACCTAGTGCATCTGCTACTTTGATACTGTTCATGAGCTGTCAGCTGGACTGGGGATTTGATTTGTTTTTCTGTTGCTGCTCCCTGATTTATTGTTGCACACTATTTCTGGAATCCTGATTTCATTTGCTTTCACCAATAATATGTATCTTCTAAGAAGTTCCAACTTTGTGTCTAAACTAAATGAGACCAGACAATTTGAAAGTAGTATGTGTAACTTTAGCATCCTTTACAAGATCGGGTATTTATAGTTCTATTTCACAGAAGTATTTCCTGACCACAGGAAAGCTTCAGTCTTACTGTAAATGAGTCTTCAGTGTACGTCAGGGCCTCCTGTCCTTGCGCAGGAAAAAAAAAAAAAAAACTTTACTCTGTTTTGTTCTTCAATTATGTAGCCCTTCCCGACTCATGCACTAAACTACTCGTATGTCAGCATTAATAAACAGGTATAAATTATTAGTAGCAACGAACTCTGAGATCACAATTCATTGAGTGTGAAAAACACTAGGGAGGAATTTGTTACTTTTCTCCTCTTTAAATAATATATAGCCTAAGGAGCATGGAAGAATCTTTTCAGCCTCAGAAATGAGAACGGGGTTGAAATGATAGCTGAATTTTCTTCTAGTCTCTGATGCCTCACTCCATCTCCCATAAATATCAGAAGAGAGTCTGCATATTCTGGTAAATGTAGGCCAGCTGCTGTGACGCAGAAGGGAGAGCTGGGGCTTTGAGATATAAATTTTTCAAAGAGCTAAAAGTAGCACCCAAGAACCTGCTTAACACAATCGCCTGCCCCGGCCTCAGAAAGCACTTCCATTGTCAGTCTCTACTGTGAAACAAGATGCTGCTTCCTTTGCCTACTCCAGTGGCTTCACCTGGCAGGGCGTGGCTGACTAGAATGAGCAGGGTAGGGTAGGCGTCTCACTGAAGCGCAAGATACCAAAATCAAGTCCTATTTCAATTGCCACTTAGTTCCCCACATCTTAATGGAGAAATTTTTGAAACAGCAAATACTAACTTAACAAAGTGGCTAACTCCCCAACTAATGTATGTCCCCTTCAGTCTATACCAATTTGCACAACAAAATGACTAGCAAGAAAACAATTATCAACATAACAACAACAAAAAAAAACCACACTCTCCTTCAACTGCTAAAAATGCTAGCCCCTAAAAACTCATATTTAAAGCTTCATCAGTTTCATTTTTCACAACACTCCCATAAGAGAAAAAAATAGATTTCCCAGTTTGTGAAAATCAGTCCTGTATTCATAAAGCTGGCAAAGACTCCAAATGAAGAAACACAAAATCAAGATCAGTACTAAACTAGATGTGGGTGGATCCTTGCCACCACTGTGAGAACTGCAGCCTGTTTACCATGCTAGTTTTGTTATTTCTTGAGCGCCACTTCAAACATAATGCATAGGAAAGGACAAGATTCCAAATACATCAATGTTAAAAACGTAATACCACACCACATCAAATTTACATGCAACGGTTAGAGTGGTGAGCTTGGTATAATGCCTTGGATAACATATTAAAAGATAAGAGACTTGCTAAAGGCAAATTATAAGGCAATTTAATTATAAGGCTGAAGCACACTGCATTTACATCCTATAAGTGAGAATGCTGCATCAAAATCCCTTATCCCCTTACCACATACCTTTCTGGGTCTAATGTCTGTGGCAGAGTCAAACCTAAACAGGTACATAATAGTCCTGGATCTTCTCTACCTTACCCTCTCCTCATCGATCCCAAATCATCACAGTCACCTTGGAAATGCAGAGGTGCTATGAGTTCAAAACTAGCAAAAATAAAGTTAGAGAAAGCAGAAACAATTTAGAAGAAGAGACTCCAGGGACAAACTGCCATAAATTATTTTATGTTTTCCCTTCACTTTTGTCTAGAATGTTTGAAATGGCTCATTTTGTTATGATACATTGCCTGAGATGTCATCAATTAGAGATCTGAGTTAACAAGTATTACATGTTTAAAAAAAAAAAAAAAAAAACTACCTCCAGGGGGATCACTAGACTATGAAAAATACAATCAGATTGCTTTCCACCTATCAAAGAACCACAGAGGGAAAAGAATGGTTGATAGAGGCTAAATAATTTGGGAGCCCTTTAGAACAACCTGGAAAGGTAATGTGTGCCCTTAGGACTTATATGACTTCCTAAAAACTCAAGGTTTTCGAAAATAAATACCAATTTTTCTACACGGCCAAGGGTGGGCATGAAGGACACACTGAACAAGCCGATGATTAATAGATCTCATGGACCAGTAACCTGATCTGTAAACACTTTGATGTTCCTATAAAAACACACCGGATGGGACCCTCTGGCTTTCAAGAACTTCTGAGTTCATTAGTTTTCTTGGTACATCTAGATGCATGGTTTGCCACTCTGAACTGTAATAGCTATGACAGTATTCTGCATAAGGGACGACTGTAAAAGCCACTGGACTACATGAGAGAGCTGGAAAGATTAGAAATGTCAGTGGGCACTTGTTTTCCGGAGGATGTATCTAAAGCCCACAGATACTAAAAGCTGGCATGCTCAGCCTCACAGAACTCCTGCTGCCTAGGTATCTCTGCTCCCACCAACCTTCAAAATTCCTCTACTGACAAGCAAAGAAGCAATTTTTAAAAACTCTTGTTCTTGATAACCACTAGAGTCTGCTATTTTGTTCCTAGACCCCCCCTTCCCAGGACTAACCTCCAGCTTGAAGGAAAAAAGGAGATTGTAGATCTCAAAAAGTTACCCAGCAAATAATCTTCAGGAGCACATAATCCAACTCTCTGGACTAGTGGCTGAGAGCCACAGAGTCAGTTACTCCCATCATTAATCTGCTAAAAGGCTACTGTGCTATTCAAACTGAGCATCAACACACCAAGTTAGAAGGCCACTGCAACTCATTTGATCTTTGATGGCTGCATCAGTGGTTGTGCTGGATGAAAGACAGCAGCCACTATAACTGAGCAAGTCCAGAGCTCCCCAAATTCACTAGGGACACAAATCACCCACATCTCATGGCTTAATCATCTAATCTCAAACATAGGAGGCCAGGAAAGATGAAATTAGTAAAAAGAAAGCAGGGGCGAAAACCAATTCCTTTCTGTTCAATTTTGCCTAAAATCATTTTCATCCTAGGAAGAAGGAAGAAAGCTATTCTTCTTCCTTCTCCCTCCATATATCTCAGGCCTCCTGCTCCTAGGAAAGAACAATTCAGTTCCATATGCGGTGAATGAGCTTTGGTGGAAGAACCTGAACATCTAAACACTACAATAGAGTTTCCGGGAAAATGTGCTCCTAGACATAAACAGAAAACTGACAAAGCGATACTGGGGAAACCTGTGTGGAAACTGAGAATGTGCTTTCCATGTATGGGGACAGGGTGGGAGGTAGGAAGATGGAAAGCCTCACAATGGAAGCCAGTAAATCCAAGAGGAATTTAAACATCCAACCCAGAGACCGGCGAGTTACATTCAAAACGTTTCTGATTCAATTGAAGCTGGAGATCAGGAGGCAGCAAAGCTCTTGGCCTGCCCAGCAGACCAGACAGGGCACAGACGATTATAATTATGAAAACATGTCTAGAAAACCAGGGACAGCATGAACCAGGACGGAGAACAGGAGACGCTGAAGTGTGGCTGAATGGTACTGGCGTCAGAGGCTTTCGAACCAGAGCAACTCCATCTTGAGTGAGGGCTAGAAAAATGAGGCTGAGACTTGCTGGGCTGCATTCTCAGAAAGTCAGGCATTCCTAGCCTATAGATGTTTATGGTTAAGGGAACAAATTAATAATGTTTACTAAACAGACCCAGACTTGGGAGTGTCCAGATATCCCAATATCTGGAGAACAAAGGTATTCCTAATTTTTCTTTAAAGATAATAATATTGATTCTTGCAAAATACAGTAATTGAGAAAATTAATCCTTTATCACAAACCCTTGTAGCAGAGCCCATCTCCCTATATATACCAGCATTGTATCCAGGGAGCCTCCTACTCTGTCTATGGAGTAGCTGTCCTTTCACCACTATACTTTATTAATAAATTTGCTTTTACTTTGTGCTGCAGACTCGCCCTGAATTCTTTCTTGTGGGAAATCCAAGAACCCTCTCTTGGGGTCTGGATCGGGACCCCTGTACGGTAACACTCGTACCCAACAGAAAGACAAAGGAGTCCCACAGAGATAGTCAAGTACCTCCATTGTCGTTTCTCTACCTTACAAAGATTGCTCCCCTGTAACCTCCCCACCTCCTTTCACAAAACGATTTGACCTGAGGCATATCCTCCACTTTTTCTGATAAAGACAAACAAAGGAGATGATAAAGGAGCCAGTGGCTGTCAATTTTTAGAGTATCACTGAGCACTTGGAGAGCTTGTTTAAAATTAAGAACGCCAGGCCCTGCCCCAAGAGATTGTGTGATACAAGCAGTTCTGGATCACACTTTGGCAAACACTGAACTGCGGTGGGGGCAGTAAAAAGGGTAATGTTCTAGCTGGCACAGCAGCCCTACATTCATTCTGGCAGCGTAAAAGGTACCCCACACTTAGCAGTCCTCAGAGAGGTTTCGGGAAAGTTCTTTACACTCCTGTCCCACAGTACATTTTTGGGAGATTTAGGATGGCAGCTTAGATTAGTCTTGTATCAGGGAAGCCACCCTGGAGTTTGGTTAGTCCCAGACTTAGCCAGTGCCCCTCTATACCCAGCCTTGAGTATGTAAGAAAAAAATGACTTGTCTTATTAAAACTTTCAGTTTTAAAAACTATAACAGTCTCATGAGCCAACATGTTCTGACAATTTTGTTTTTGCTCGTATAGGTTTTTCTCCCAGGTACCTTCATTTTATACGAAGGACAGCTCCCGTGATAAGAGAGAAAGGACAGCTGGCAGGCTGCTAATCAAAACTCACCAGCAATAAAAGCTTAGCAGTCACCTAGGAACCAGCCGCCTCCTCTCTACCAATCAACGCACTACCACAGCAGTTTCCTCGGAGCTCAAGTACTCTTTCAAAGAGGAAAAAATAAGGGTTTCCTAAATGTCCCTGAAAAAAAAACACCAAGTGCTTCCAACAGTGAGAAGTGGTGGTCAGAAAGGGAAGACTCCATTCAACTTTTTTAGTGCTAAAAGTAAGGAACGATTGCCCAACAGGCATGGATAGTGGCAGAAGTCCAGAAGTGCCCTGGAGTCTTAAGCCCAGACTGAAGATAGTTTGGTGGAGAAACTCTGAACACTCCTAAGTTCTTGTCTGGGGCGCTCAGGCCCTATAGGATCTCGGGCAAAATCACTTAACCTCTGAGACTGATTTTTACAAATCTGTGAAATGAGGGAACTCTTTCCTCCCATCCTTCCTCACAGGAAACGGTAAGGCTTACATGTCAGGAAACATGTGACAATGTTCCGGGTATAATGTTAGTCAATAAACAAATACTTTTACGTGGGCTGGGCGCGGTGGGTCATACCTGTAATCCCAGCACTTTGGGAGGCTGAGGCAGGCGGATCATGAGGTCAGGGAGGATCGAGACCATCCTGGCTAACACGGTGAAACCCCCGGGCCTCTCTACTAAAAATACAAAAAAATTACTGGGCGCAGGGTGCCTGTAGTCCCAGCTGCTACTCGGGAGGCTGAGGTGGTGGAGGAATGGCGTGGAACTCCGGGAGGCGAGTTTGCAGGAACCCAGATCGCCCCACTGCACTCCAGCCTGGGCGACAGAGCGAGACTCCGTCTCAAAAAAAAAAAAAGGAAAAAAAGAAAACAAACACTTTTATGTGTAGCAAAAATGGGCGAGTAGTCTCACATGAGAGTCCCTTTGGAAGGGCTTGAACTTGCCTTAAATCTTCCTCAACCAAATAAGTATTTTGTTTATTAGTGCTTGAGAGAATCTGAATATAAGATAGGTTCAATAGCACAAAAGGAAAGGAATTTTACTACTTTTAAAAATATAAAGTGAAGAGGCTACCTCTGAGCACTGCAAGGATATGTGGTACATGAATATGCCTTATTTAATTGCAGAGAATTCCAAAACTGATGTTATCTTCTGTTTTGTTTTTCCCATGTAAAAAGGTAGGGATGTTTCCCAAGCTATTCAGGGCAGCGGATGAATGAGCAGTCACTTTGTTTGTAAGTAGGTACAGCTGGAGCACAATGTACGTACTGTCTGAACTACTTTGACAGAACTAGGCTTTTTCATGTAACAAGTCAACTTGAGTTGTACTATATTTTTGGGAATTCACTCACTACAACTTGTGACTGTAAATACTGTACTGCAAATGTTTTGTACTTTTCCCTCAATACAATTTTCGGGGGAAAAATATTAAAAATTTTTTAATAAATATTTTATCATCATGACTGTTACTCCTTTAAACTTTTAAAAACTGAAAGAGCAAGTCGTTGTTCTACTTATTAATGACTTACTTATCAATCTTTAAATTATACTCCCCTAGAGAAATCTGTTAATGTCAATGACATAGATCAGAATTTAATAATCAAGTAAGAAAGGGGTATTTGTGTCTAAGGAATATAAATTTCTTTTTCTTTCTTTTTTTTTTTTAATTTTTATTTTTAGAGACAGGATCTCACTCTGTCACCTACGCTGGAGTACAGTGGCAAGATCATAGCTCACAGTTCACTGTCATCTTGAACTTCTGGCTCAAGCATCCTCCTGCCTCAACCTCCCAAGTGGCTGAGACTACAAGAGTACAACACCATGCCTGACTAATTTTTTAATGTTTTTGTAAAGACGGGGCCTCGCTCTGTTGCCCAGGCTGGTCTTGAACTCCTGGCCTCAAGCAATCCTCCTACTTCAAAGCTCTGGGTTTATAAGCATGAGCCACTGCACCTGACCAGGAATCTAAATTTCAAACATCATCATCTTTTACCATATATTTTTTCTAATATAATGAATAGGAGTCACTATGAGTAAGCACAGTATTTTTAATCACTACACTTTCTCCACAGGATAATCATACAAAGAAATGGCTGTTCATCCTATTTACTGATGACAGAGAATGTGATTATCAGGAACTAGAAAGAAAAAACAAAGCAAACTTGTAAATGTAGCATCTTGCCAAGAGACTGAACATAAAACAATCCATCAATGTTCCCTTCCATCAGTTAGTATCTTTATACTACAAATTCCTTTATCAACCTCATTCGGGCCGAGCGCAGTGGCTCACACCTGTAATCCCAGCACTTTGGGAGGCTGAGTCGGGCAGATCATGAGGTCAGGAGATCGAGACCATCCTGGCTAACACAGTGAAACCCCGCCTCTACTAAAAATACAAAAAGTTAGCCGGGCATGGTGGCGGGCGCCTGAAGTCCCAGCTACTCGGGAGACTGAGGCAGGAGAATGGCATAAACCCTGGAGGCAGAGCGTGCAGTGAGCTGAGATCGTGCCACTGCACTCCAGTCTGAGCGACAGAGCGAGACTCCATCTCAAAAAAATAAAAAAAAAAAAAACACCTCATCCAAGTTAACCTTCACTAACCAACCACCCAAATCACCAATGCTCTTCATTTCCTCTGTAAGACCATAAGGTATGCTGAGTGATACCCACTGGACCTCCTAGGAGTGGCTCTGCAGGCTGCCTGTGCACCTCTGTACCTATCAGCTGGGTTGGCTGCCCTCAAAAGCCAACTGTATTTGTTAACAAACCTCTTTATGCCAGCTCTACTTGTTATTGTAATTATGTAATTATGTAACATAATTAATATTATGTAATTTAATTGTATAATTTTATATTATGTAAACCACAAAAATTTGAGAGCAAAAGAAAAAGTGATTATATCTATGGAAACCAAGTTAGATGCTCTGGAAAGATTTAGTAAAAGGCAGGTAACTAAAAATACTTCTGTCAAATTCAGAATGGCTAGAGGATTGGGAGAAATCTTAAAATTCTAGAAGAAATCTTATCTCAGATTGCTTCCCAAGAGGCTTTAAGTCCTTTTTCTAATGAGGAAAGCATGGAGGAAGGCTTATGGGTATGGCTTCTGCAAGAAATCCCAGAGGAACTCAAATTAGCAGATGCAGGCTCAAAGAGAAGACCTCAGTTTTATATCAAAAGATTAGTAAGCGTGCATAAAGAATAATTTAATCACCTTTCATGACTCTCTGCTTTAACTGATTAGTTATGTTTAAAGATTCCTATAAGAAAACATTTAAAAGTTTTCTTTTTGCTTTCATTCCAAAACTACAAGTCCAAAACCAGAGGGACTGTATCTCTTGAAAACAAACTCCTTCCAACACCTGAACACCTTTTCAGAAAAAGGTACAACATTTTCAATAGTATGCAAGAACTATTTAAAGGAATAATTGCAGAAAAAAAGAAATTTTACTTTTATATTTGGTAAATATATAAATAGCAGGACAAACTGAAAAGAAATGAAATGTAACATAAAAAAAGACAAAGGTTGTAATTCCAGCACTTTGGGAGGCCGAGGCAGTCAGATCACTAGGTCAGGAGACCGAGACCATCCTGGCTAACATGGTGAAACCCCGTCTTTACTAAAAATACAAAAATTAGCTGGGCATGGTGGCGGGCGCCTGTAGTCCCAACTACTTGGGAGGCTGAGGCAGGAGAACGGCGTGAACCCGGGAGGTAGAGCTTGCAGTGAGCGGAGATCATGCCACTGCACTCCAGCCTGGGTGACAGAGTGAGACTCCGTCTCAACAGAAAAAAAGGTAAAGCTGCTGGGCACGGTGGCTCACGCCTGTAATCCCAGCACTGCGGGAGGCCGAGGCAGGCAGATCACGAGGTCAGGAGTTTGAGACCAGCCTGGCCAACATGGAGAAACCCCGTCTCTACTAAAAATATACAAAAATTAGCCAGACGTGGTGGTGCGCACCTGTAGTCCCAGCTACTCAGGAGGCTGAGGCAGGAAAATTGCTTGAACCCAGGAATCGAAGGTTGCAGTGAGCTGAGATCAGGCCACTACATTCCAGCCTGGGCGACAGAGTGAGACTCTGTCTCAGGAAAAAAAAAAAAAAAAGACAAAGGCACACATTTTTAAAAAGTACGGTAAACAAGAGAGAAGAACAAGAGAACTAGAATTAAAACCACACTAGAGAAAGGACATAGAGAAAGGCAAACCTAACACTGGAAAACCAAATGACATGAAAAATAAACATTAAGAAAAATAACCAGCAGTTAAAACTCAAGTACTGAAAAAGTTCCTACTGACATGGGAAATTGCTCCTAGCATAATTTTTAGATAGTTTATTCATATTTTTAGAAAAAGTAACATATGCACATGGTACAACATTCAAAGGCAATAAGATGGTAAATATTGAAAAGTCTCCCTTACACCCTTTTCTGTCAGCCACCCATTCCTCTCCCAGAAGCAACCACTGTTAACAGATTCTTCTGTTTACTTCTAGGGGCAGTCCACGTATACAAGCAGGTGGGTATGAAAATAATATAAATGTAGGATACAAAGATCTATATGTGCATATATATAAATATATCTAGATAGATACAGGGATACACAGAGAAAGACATATCTATCTCTCTATATATCTATATATCTAATATATATCTAATAAAATATAGGTATTATATCTCTAATATATATATCTATGCATATAGATATATCTAATATATACCCATGTGTAATATATATCTATAGATATAGATAGCTATATATTATATATTTATATATTAATGATATATAAGTATTATATATATCTAATATATATAAAATCAGGCCTCAAAATTCAGTTGTAATACACACACACACACACAAAGGAAAAGAGGACAACAGCAAGTTTGTCAAATATTAGCAGTTGCTATCACTGGGAGGTGGCATTTCAGTGATTTTTATTTTTTCTTTATGCCTTTTCATATTTTCCAGATTCTATGTAGTAATCAAATACTGCTATAGTCAGAAAATATTTTAGACATCAATAGTTCAGTTAAGTACAAATCTACAAGTGAAGTGTCACATATTTAGATGCCTGCAACTTCTTAGAATTAAAAATATATATATTTCCTACACAAAACATTCAAGATACACTTTAAAGGCCTACCCAGAAAGGCAAATCTGGAAATATTATAATGTATTTTTAATGTATTTGTAAATGTGCATATAATTATATACTCAATGTAAAATGCCATACACAAATGTTAAATTATTGATCTTATTATAGATGCGCAGAAGCAGAGGTAATTACAAAAATTTAACTTTAATGTTGCCATCCTTCTCAGTATGTAATCAACCTTGTGTGCTCATATTCTAAGGCATGGTCTAGAAGCTTTTCTTTTTTTCTTTTTTATTTTTCTTTTGAGATGGAGTCTCGCTCTGTCGCCCAGGCTGGAGTGCAGTGGCGCGATCTTGGCTCACTGCAACTTCCGCCTGCTGGGTTCAAGCAATTCTCCTGCCTCAGCCTCCCGAGTAGCTGGGATTACAGGTATGGGCCACCACGCCCAGCTAATTTTTTGTATTTTTAGTAGAGACGTAGTTTCACCATGCTAGGCAGACTGGTCTCGAATTCCTGACCTTGTGATCTGCCCGCCTAGGCCTCCCAAAGTGCTGGGATTACAGGTGTGAGCCATTGCACCCAGCCAGGAACTTTTCTTAGAAAGACAGGTAAATTGATAATAAAGTATCTAGAGAGGCTGAGGCAGCATTCTCAGGGCATTCAATTCATCTACCCATGAGGCAGCCCCATGTTTCCACATTCCGGGACTCTGCTAGGTAAAGGGGATACAAAGATGAAGGAGGCAAAGTGACTACCTCAGGCAGCTCTCAAAGCAGGCACTATAAAAACTACAGCCAGCATTAAGGTGAGTAACCAGTTTTCCTCAGAAGAACTGACACAGCTTCACTCAGATCAAGACCAGAAGTGTGGCCTTGCTCTTACCCCAAGGCCCCACGCAGGCCTCTGTGGGATGGCATGCCTCCAGCCCAGCCTCTAGCAGGACCAAGTGCCCAACTCAAGCTGGCTCCCCTTCCTCAGCCTCATGAGCCCCTGAAAGGCAGGCTAGAGTGGTTAGTGAGGTCCCATTTGTCCTTGAGCTAAGAAACATGAGTCCCTCAGTGTGAAAAGGAAAGGAAGGGGAGAGACAGACGGGCAAGACCTGAACAGCCATCCCCTCTCCTTTCACAGCGTACATCTATGACTCCCCAACACCTGACTGCTGTAACCATTCCAGTTGAGCATTGCTGGAAAGTCTCAGCCCACTGTTGCAAAACTACCTCACAATTCCACAGGTACCGCCATTTCTGAGGAATGAATTTCAACCCAAGTCATTTGCACAGCACGATGTAGGAATGGGATAAATAATGGTGCTACTTCTCAAACAGCAAGTCAAATCACAGGTCCCTGGAGAGTATTTCTATTAAACACAAAGCTGGCCAGATGACAGGTCCAATCAGTTGTAGCAATTCCATCTTCCTGTTGCCACATCCTTTTTAAAAACTGGCATACCACCACACAGTGTGGTAATCTGTGTGGGAATTCAACAGTAAAGAACAGGGGCTTGGGGAAGAGGGAACAGCAAAGGAAAAAAGGCCCCACAGGACCTCAAACCTCATACCTTGCTTTGCTCAAGTTCAGACTTTGCTTCTTAGCCAGGGAAGCTTAGGAACCCCATGAGCTGCCACATTCTGAGTAGACCCCTCTCTCAAGGGCAAGCTCACTTTAGCAAAACTCATAAGATCCACATGTGAGTGGGTGTGTGGATGTGTGTGTGTGTGATCACACATACCCAAACACAAAGAATGCCAATGTATTCATTGACAGGGAAAACTCTGCTTCCTGTAAGCGCATCACATGGAAATCAAATAATAGAACGACAGAGGAAACCTGCAATGTCTACCTATTCAAATCTATGCCCTCTTACAAAATCACAAAATTTTACTTGCGGGAACCACTCATCACCCATGATGAGAATTTACAGTTTAGATGGTTGGGTGGGCACATGTTCCAGGACTGGCCAGTCTCAGTAATCAGTCGGATTGCTAAAGGTAAGGATATGAGCTGGAACACACTGAGGGCCATATCAGGGAGAGAGCATTGACTGAAAGCCCAACAGGAGAGCAGAAGGAAGAAATGGAGACAGCCATAGCCCGACAACATCACTTTACATCAGAGTCAAGCCATGCCTGAGACCAAGGTACCTCCTGAACTTTTCATTAATAAGAGGCAATGAATTCCCTTTTTACTTAAGCCACTTCAAGGTGGGTTTGTATCTATCTCTTGCAAACAAAAAGTCCTGATTAATAGATGAGAGTTTTGATAGGGAAAATGGAACTGGCTAAGGAGAGTTTGTAATATGATTTGAATATTTAATCAGCATTAGTTGAAAGCATTTACATCAGGGCAGGCCAGGGATCATCCTTAGGCATATTGCTGTGACACCTAACCAAGTGCACCTGCCACTAACACAGTCCTCTGAAACCATGCTCTTACATTTAGTCAGCTCTGGCAGGCCTGCAAGTCACTCTGTCTCTGCTCCATTACACAATAACTTTAAAATTTAACTCTCAGAGAGCAATCAGATTTCCCTTATTTCCAAGTTCTTAAGAGGATGCATCACTTGGTCCCAAGTACTGAGAGTAATTGAAAACCACTTAATAGATTATAAAATTCTATGTTGCCCAAGAGAACTCAATTCCTCCAAATTAAATGCAATGAATTCATTCCAGTGAATTCTGGCATCAAAAAATCACTTACGGTAGCAAAATGACATACTCAGTAGTTTCCAAGATACATATATATCTTTGACTGTATCTTTGATGACATTTTCAATTACAGAGAACACATCGCTCATACTTTAATGAAGGTGAGTTCTTTAAACTCACATCATTTCGAACACAAGGAGTTGTTTATGCTCACCGCTGTAAGAAATTCACCGGACAAGATAAAAGTGCATGTTTGCAAGTTTAGCTCCTATTACAGCTACCTTTTATGCAAATGAAAGTTTCTTCCTTATAGGCACAACTCCTGTCTGTGGTTAGATTCTTTGAGGACCTCCCCTTAGTGCCACTTCCCAGCTCCTTGTCTTAATTAACCCAAGCCACAAAGAGAAGCAATTAGTTCTCTCCTCAAACCTTTGTCATCATTTGTTTACACGTCTACCCTAATAGACTTCAGAGGATTTCATGACCAGTCTAGCACAGTGTCTAGCAGGTGCTCTGTAAACATTAGTCAAATGGATTTAATTAACTAAACTTGTCAGAATTTTACCAGAATATCTGGCTTATGGCTTTTATGTCATTGTTTGGTTTCAAGCATCAAGGAAAGTATCGGAGAGAAGACTTAGTAATCTGGTGTGTGACTTCCCTTTAAGAAACAGTTTATGGTGCACAAGTTATCAACCTTTGCGAAATGTATCCTGCAACCCTGGCTACAACTATCTGGATCAGGGGTTGGTGCTTGACCTACCTAAAGGTTTCAGCTCTGGACTGGGCATGAGAAAGACCACTGGCTTCAAGGTGGTCAGGCATGAGAGCTCAACCCCATGGGTGATAAACTGTACTGAACGTGATTAGGCAACACAACAAGATTCTTTTTCAGAGCATTTGAACGCAACTGGTACAGAAAGAGCTGTCACATAGGAGAAGGACAGCAAAAAAAGAGAAAGTAAAAACTGAAACTCTAAAGCAAGAGAGGCCAAGAATAAGTAAAAGCTATGAGGACACTAGAGAGAAAAGACCATATACAACTGCGGAGAAAGAGGAGAAGGAAAAGACACAGAAAGAAGCTGAAGTAAGCATCGGGAAAGTACAACCAGCCACTGTTATGTGACCTGAAACTTCATCTACAATATAGTATGAAGACTCAGTTAATAAAAGGGCCACATTAAGAGACGGCTACTCTCTCTTCAAGTTTTCTGCTATCTTTACCTCTAGTAAAGAGCTGAAGTTCTCAGTTACCAAAATGGATATCAGAAATAAAGAAATGGGTTTTTATTGTTAAAATCTGAGATGTTCAAGACTTGTGAATTGACTAGAAATACTTCAGGGGCAACCCGGCATTCCATGATGGGCTACAACCTGGCATGTTCAGAAGGCTGGACTCAAGAATAGTACCCTAGGAGGGATACTGCACTCAGGCACAATTCAGATGGAAGGTTCTGGCTGTCCAAGGCCAACTGTAAGTTTAACTGAATCCTGCCTTTATAATATAAAACTTCATATTTGCCCCACGTGAACCTCTTAAACAATGCAAGGAACACCTAAAAGGGCGAGTCATAGACTCTATCAAACTTACAAAATAGGTTGTAGGTGTACTTTTGTGTCCTCTTACAAATAAAGATTTGCTTTCACGTCTGAGGGTGGGGGTGTTGGTAGGATAATATAGTTTTCACCTGCCTCTAACTAGTGGTGCGTATTAGTTGTGGATATAGATTCAGGTGCCACCACACAGAAACTAAGAAGTAAGGTGGCTTGAACAGGAGCAATATTTATGTTTCACATTTAACAGTCAAGAGGTAAGCAAGACACTGGAAGGGCTTCTACTTCTACTTCCAGGTGGCTGTTTCAAGTCTCACCATCTCCCAGTCAGCAGGCAGGGAAATGGCTAGATTTTCCCCGTTGACTAGATCTCATCACATGATCATATCCAGCTTCACGGTCAGTGAGGAAACTCATCTCTATACCAGCAACTGAGGGGCAACTGAGTGGAATCATATTGTAAGACATCACTTGGGGGACCTCTTCCCTGGACAACTCTCATCACCTGAGGGAATTCGAGTGAGGTCTTCTTCACAGCCTGGATGATTTTAATCCAAATGCAACTGATTGCTTAACTAACACCAATAAGAAAATCCACTGTGGACCAGGCACAGTGGCTCACACCTGTAATCCCAGCATTTTGGGAGGCTAAGTCGGGTGGATCACTTGAGGTCAGGAGTTCAAGACCAGCCTGGCCAATATGTTGAAACCCTATCTATACTAAAATACAAAAATTAGCCCGGCTGTGGTGGTTGCCTGCCTGTAATCCCAGCTACTCAGGAGGCTGAGGCAGGAGAATAGCATGAACTGAGGAGGTGGAGGTTGCAGTGAGCCAAGATTGCGCCAGTGCACTCCAGCCTGGGCAAACAGCAAGACTCCATCTCAAAAAAAAAAAAAAAAAAACAAGAAGAAAAAGAAAAAAGAAATCCACTAATCTTACATAATACAGATGCTTACAAAAAGAGGAAAAAACACCAAAAAAATAGTCAGGGCTCTGAAAGATAATTCGATAACTATTATGTTAAACAAAAGCTGGATGACTTGAGGATAAACTACATCCTTGCTCCCAGCCTTCAATCACTTTAATTAGAAATTCCTGAGTCACATGGGAAAGCTAACTGCACCTGCTCTACTTTGAAAAACCCCAAAACAGGTCATTGTAATAAGTAAATCCACTGACTAAAAGATAAAATGTTTGTCAGTCTTCTGAACTGTTACTTTATTAGGACTGCCATAAGAAATACCACAGCCTGGGTGGCTTAAACAACAGAAATGTATTTTTCCACAGTTCTGGAGGCTGGAAGCCCACAGTCGAGGTGTCGGCAGGGTTGGTTCCTTCTTGAGGCTGTGAGGGAAGAATCTGCTCTTCCCTCACCTTGGCTTATAGGTGGCAGTTTTTCTCCTATGTCTCCTCACATACTCTTCCCTCTGTGCATGTACGTCTGCCAATATTTCCCCTTTTTATAAGGACACCAGTTATATCAGATTAAGGCCCACCCTAATGACCTCTTTCCAACTTCATTACCTCTTTAACACACCTACCTCCAGCTAAGGTCACATTACAAGGTGTTGGCACTTCAACATGTGAACTTTGCAGGGGACACAAACCAGCCCCACAAACTTAGAAACCCTTTACATCTCAGACCGAATAATACATACTCACTATGATAGTCATTTTATCCTCTTAAAAGCCTTTTTATTGGAAAATACAATAGATTTGGAAAATGCTAAGACATCAATCTACAGTATAACAAATAATTATAAAGGAAACGCCTGCATAACTGCCATCCAGGTCAAAAAACAGAGCACGGTCAGCAGTCTGGGACCCCTGTATGCCCTTTCCGGGTCACATGCCCCTCCCTCCTCCAGGAGGTCTCACTATCGTTACTTTAAGGAAAATGACTTCTTTTCTTTCCTTCATGGTTTTACCACTTTTAACTGTATCCCAAACACAATACAGTTTGGTTTTTGAACTGCATGTGAGTGGAACGATATTGTAATACATTATTTAGGGTCTTCTTTCACTCAAGATGTTTGTAAGATTCATCCATGTAATTACATTTTTAAATGGTTTCAAAGAATATTCCATTAACCTAAATCCAACTTAGCTGGTCAACACTACATTTTCTGATATTTGCCAGTCTTGCTCTTTTTTTTTTTTTTTTTTTTAACATCCTCACATCCTTCAATGTCTACATCAAAGTTAAATTTACACATTGAAACTACTATGACTACAACTGACTTTTTGTAGTTTTTATCTTACAAAAACCACTTTTTGTTTAAAGCTCCTACAGACAGATCATAATACAAGCACTTTTCTTCAGCAATGCCTCCACAGATATTTTCCCAGAAAAACTGAAAAAGAAACGATACTCATAGCAAAGTATATTTACCAATCGACCTGATATGTTTCAGGCAATGCTATAATATTCTAAACTGAACTGGCCTATAGATTCTTTCTCCCAAAGTGTGTTAATGGCAAGGTAAAGGTGAAAGAGGGCGTGATTCGGTGGTTGAAGGGGACAGGCATTTGCAGGGTCTGGCTAACAAGCTTCACTGATGAACACAGAATCTTCAATGTAACCTGCCAGACTGTGCTGACTTTAGAGGCTTGCCCAATTCTTGTTGGATTTTCAGCAGAGAATATTTGCTTCTTAATCGATTCAACTTGAGGTTTCCTCAGTGCTCTGACCTTGCCTACAAAGACTGGAATTGGACACTAGTTTGGTTAACTCATCTACCAGCCATAGATAGACTGACTGACTCTCTTTCACTTCATATTCTAAGCTTGGTCTCTAATTCCTGCTTAGAAGTCTCCATCCAGACTTCATTTCCTAGTCCTGATGATCAGCCGTATTTTCTGATTGTAATTTAAATACAAGTTTGAACAGTGATGTGACTCCTCTACAAAATGAATCACAGTTGGGAAGTTGTTTTCCCTGTCATTCCAGATATATCTCTATGAAGTAGAAAGCAGCTAAGTAAAAAAAAAAAAAAAAAAAAAAATTAAGAAACATGACAGTTTCATTGAAAATTCTTTAAGAAAACAGTTTTTCCTTTTAAAATTACTATTGCTTTTTAGTCTCTGTAAGTATTACTAGGAATAAAGTGAAAGCCACCCTTATTTCTAATACTGAGACATTTTGCCATATATCCTTCCAGACTTTTCTTTTCTATTCATAAATACACAGGTAAATGGATAACAAAAATGAGAACATGTTATAAATGCTATTTTGTGACTACCTTTATTGCCTTAAAAATAAATTGCAGAGACCACCTTGTGGTAATAAATTTTTCCTTATAGTGTCATTTTAAGTGGCAAAATAGAATTCTATTGTAAGAATGTACTATAATTTATTAGGCATCTATTTAAATAATCTCTTTCAGGAAGATGTATACATGATCAATGAGAACATCCAATTCTTATCTTCTGCCTTAGCAGTTTGTTATAGCTTAAGACCAAATACAATCAACTGGAAGAACCTTAGTTACAACCAAGAAGACTAATGACTAAAAAAGAATTTTTAGTAAGATCAATAAAGATTTTTAATCTTTCATGCCTTATTGCTAGCATATACACAAGACAGTGCCAAACATTCAAACTTCCAATTAGGATGAAATCTAAGCGTCTGTCGTTTTATCCAGTAAAAATTCCACTGCCTCCGATGGCAACTAAGAAGTTAAATGAAATCCAAATGTTCCTCTCATCTCCATCACAACAGACCAGATAAATAGCTCCATAGGCTACATAAGTTTAGAAGAAGCCAAAGAAATGCAACACATCTGGGACCAAAAGAATAAAAGTTTCACAATGAAAACAGCTCAGAGCCACACCCACTTCATTTTATTAGGAAGAAACACAATCACGCTTACAGCCAAGGACAGGGGCAGGAGAAAATTAAGTGAAAAGAAATAGTTAAGTAAATACTCTTTTTTGCAAACATTTGTATGAGACCTTAAAAGACCAAAAAAAGCCAAGCTATTGTTAAAAAGTGACAATCTATAGAAAACACAACTATTTTGAATCACTCCACTCTAGAAAATGTAAAGACTGATATTCATAGACACGACCTAGCAGAACTTGGCTTCTGTTTACTCTAAAACTCTCTTCCAGATGATAATTCAAAATACACAAATGTCTGGATTTAACATGTTTCTTTATACAGGTATAATATAATTTTTCCCTGCACATACTACATAAAGAAAGATTTAACATCTCTGCAGTTTAAGTTCATCTAAATATAGCATCTGATAACTTTGTTTAAATGGTAAATATGACTTCTTAATTAATTTCTTTTAAGCTTAAGTGTACAATAATTGCTCTCTGATTTGAAAGAGAATCAATATGAATTCAAAATTACACTAAATTTTGAGGAAACAATAATATTTAGTCAGGCATTCTTTTCTTAGGCCTCTGCAATCTGTCTTCAGGATCCAAATTTGCCTGGAGCTCTCTTCTGCAAGGTCATCAGCTGACTTTCTTCATATGCAATACTTCTTTTTATTTTCCTAGCATTTCTTACTGTCAACTATCACTTCCCCAGCCTTCATGACAACATACCATCCTGAATCACTTCTCACCCTTCTCTACCTATCTGAGTTAATTCAAACATTACCTAGAGCCTATTAAGACAGCACCACAGGACTAGGTCCTATAGGTAAAGAGGAAACGAGGCATAACCTATCCTTGAGAAGAGAGATGCAGGAAACTAATATTTCAGTGCAAAATGATAAGAATTATAATGCATGGCCAAGTTGACATGGTAGTACCAGGGAGAGATATTTAAGTTGTAAATCAAACTTAAAGATTTATGGTTAAAGAGTCTTAAAGGCTGTGCAGCTGACCAATCAGGTTTTGTGAGAAAACGTTTATATTCTCCCAACAAAGTGACCCTTAGGCCCTTGGCTGCCTGGAAATCCTTCTAAATTTTCTCCCGGCAGCCTTCTGGTTCACTTTCATGCAACTATTTCTTACTTTCCCCATTCTCCTCAAAATTTCCACACAGCCTTTATCTGTCTCACTCACAGAAGATGACCTAGCCTCCATCTTCAGAGAAAACAGAGATATATTCATAGTCCACTAGCAGAGAAGTCTTACTACTATAAAATAAAGTGCAAAGTCAGGAGCATGGTACAAAACAGTTCTTTTATTGTTCCCTAAATCACCAGCTGAACTTCTCACATAATCACCTTGAGAGGCCAAGGGAAGTCCTTCCTCTCTCCCCCTCCCTATGGTTCCTTAAGTGTCTTACCTCCTCTTCCTGAGCCTGAGGCTTCCTCTCAACTTTCTCTGTGGCTGGCCAAGCATCTCCACCATTTGGTTCCATTAGATTTTCCTTCCGTGGAAAGGGTAAAGGCCAGAATGGCAGTGAGAGAGTGAATCCTTGCTCTTCAGCGAATCAGGAGAAAGGAACTTCCAGGTATGGCTTTAAAATGTCTCCAGCATTAACAAAGTCTCTAGCAAAATGAAGTCCCTCTCAGCATAACCCTAGAATCCAGAAAGTCTCCAAATCTCCATCCCACCTGATGAAAACTGTTTCCATTACCTAATCTGGGTAAGGCCCCGAGGGGAGATGACTGTGCCCCAAGCCCCAGAAAAGGCAGGTGAGTAGGGCCAAAGGGAAAAATATCCCATGCTTTCTCACAGGCTTTTGTGTTTTACTATAACTGCTTTCTAGGAATCAAATTTAAATAAGCTAGAGGCTAACAAACTATTTTTGCTAGTCACAAGAAAATGTATTTCATATGCAATTGGTCTTCTTCAGAAACACCATTTTGTTCAAATTCCTCCCAACAGTATGCATTACATGCAGTAATTCTACTACATCCGGAAGAGGTTTTGGAACCAAGTTAATTGAAGTTGCAGATTAACCAATAAAGGCAAAAGCTTGTCTATAACTTCCCTGTAACCTGTGGGTACTTGGTACTGAGACTCTTTCAAATTCATTCATTCATTCATTCATCAAATATACCTGGAGCACCAGATACTGTGCTAGGCCCTGGGCACACAGTAGAGAATAAAACAGATATGCATGCCACTGCTTAGAGACTACTGAGAAGACAGATAATAAGCAAGTAAGCAGAGCATTACAAGTGGTAATAAGTGTTTGCATTACACCCTTCAACAAAATTATACTTCCAGGCACTACCCCACTGCCATCAGGCTCCTCAGCAGGATGAAGCGGTGACCAAGAAAACGTGGTAGAAAATTGTAGCAATTTGTTGGTCTAGGAGACATCTGAATTTAAACTCTGATTTGCAGAACAACAGTCTGGAGAATTCTTCAGGCCAATGGCTCACTAGACCAAAGGAAGCTTCTTATAGAATTCTATATTCAATCAAACTGATGCTCCACATACTAGGTAAGTTTTTAAACTAAACCACCATTAACTTGAGCCATCAGTAATATCCAATCCACACAAGCCTCAAAACATATTTATATGCTAGTGTCACTTCCACCTAACCAATAAAAAACTCTTCAGTCAGTAAACTTGACATCTCACTCAAACAAAATAATACAGCCCCAAATGTCACAGAAGCCAAGAGGTTGCTTGCCAGGAAGAGTAGCTCCCTGATATCTAAGACAGGGCTGGAGGGCTTTTCTTAAAAAGATTTTTGAATTACAATGGCAAAAAACAAACCACTTGTGATTTACACTCACTGGCTCATCATCTTACTGATGTTTTCACAGTCCTGGAATCTTGACAAATGGCTCAACGACCTACGAAAAAACTGAAGAAACATCTACTAACTAAAACTCATTTGAAGCCCTGAGACCTTAATCAAAGAATGAGGAGGATGGTCAAATAGCAGAATTTCCTCCACCTAGCCAAAATATGTGTCCCACCTCCCAGAAACTGGGCTTTGGACACAAAGGGGAGCAAACTATTCCCTTAACCTGCTTTCTACAATCACTGAGAACTGTCCCTTTCTCTTAGTAAGTCTTTTCTTGTTTCAATTCCACTTTAATTTCCACCAGCTTCATTTTCCAGCAAGCAATGGGTCTGGGGCTTTGATCCACAAATATTAAGTCAATCATCTGAGAAGTTTAGCCTAGAAGAACGAAGAGCAGTAGACTCTGCAGTGTGCAAAATTGTTGGCTTGCAAAATACTTATGTTTTCACATCATTAAGGAATCAATTCCCACCCTCATAAAAAGACCTGAACAAGAGACCAAAAAATCCCTGCACTGGACAACAGATCCACAGGCCAATAAAGGCCAAGATAAAACACAGTTGGGTCCAGACTGTGCACAACACTCTGCCCTCTAGTTTAAAAGGCCAAAGGGGGATTGTCAAACCTTCAAGGCTTCCCAAAATACAGACACCAAGAATAAAGATAAATATGGCCTACAACATGAATGAACAGATTCCCCTGAAATAAGACTAAATAAGGAAGAAAAAACAAGCAATTTTTTTCTGTTTGGACTGCTATAACAAATACCATAAACCGGGTAGATTATAAGCAACAGAAATGTATTTATCATCATTGTGGAGGCTGGGAGGTGCGAGATCAAGTCCAAGATCAAGCAGGCAGATCTGGTGTCTGGGGAGGGCTCCTTTCTGATTCAGAGAGCTCCTTCTTGCGGTGTCCTTATGTGGTGGAAGGGATAAGGCAGCTGTATGGGGCCTGTTTTGTAAGGGTGCTAATCCTATTCATGAGGGCTCTATTGTCATGACCTAGTCACCTGCCAAAGGCCACCTCCTAATACCATCACATTGGAGGTTAGGTTTCAACATATGAATTGGTGGGGAGGGGGGGACACAAATACTCAGATCATAGCACATAGGTCCTATCAAAACATCTTACTGCATAAAAGACACAAGTGATATACAAAATTTTTACTTTATAAGAGTACGCTTCAGAAAAATGGGAAAAGAAAAAAATTATTCAACAAAAGGTGCAGTGACTTTAACTGCTTGGAAAAAAATATTTGTAGGCCCCATAAAAACAAACTCCAAAAGAATTAGAGAGTTAAGTACTTTTTAAAAAGAAAAGACAGCATCATATCATGTACTTTGAGCATCCTCCTTAAATGGCATTAGTGGTTTTCCATTGCTCTTACAACAAAGTATCAAAATCCATAACAAGACTTACAAGTCCCCACATGGTCTAGCTTCAAAATTCCTTTCCAGCCATTTCTTGACATAATCCTGCTTTATCTTGCTTGGTCTCTGTACTTCAGCCACAATGGCGTCTGCCAGGCCTGAAATGCCTTCCTCCACCACCTCCTTATGTGATTTAACTACAACCTTCCATCAAGGCCGCTTCCGCTGGAAACCCCCCCAGACCTCTCCAAGCAGGTCAGTTACCCTCAGTAGACATTTTCATTTTACTATTTACCTCTCCTTCTTAATACTTAGCACAGTTTTAATTTTATTTGTGCAAATTTAAAAGAAATTAAGGCCTATTTTCTTCTTTTTGCAGCTTCACTGAGGTATAATTGACAAATGAAAATTGTGTATATTTAAAGAGTACAACATGATGTTTTGATATATGTATGCATTATGAAATGATTACCAAAATCAAGCCAATTAACATGTCCATCACCTCACATAATTACCTTGTTTTTTGTGACAAGAATATGCAAGATCTACTCTCAGCAAATTTCAAATATACAATATATTATTATTCACTATAGTCACCAGGCTGTACAGTAAGTCTCCAGAATTTATTCATCTTATAACTAGAACTGTGTACCCTTTGACCAACATCTCCCACTTTCTCCCATTCCCGACCCTTCTACTCTCTGTTTCTATGAGTAGACTTTCTTTCGATTCCATTTAGTAAGTGAGATTATGCAGTATTTACCTTTCTGTACCTGGCATATTTCACTTAGCATCATGTCATTATTAAGGTCAATTTCCTACTAGACTGAAGCTCCAAATGGGTAAGGTATAATACTTTTTGTCTGACAATTGTCTTAGCCCTGCCATATAAGAGACATTCAATGAACATCTGTGGGATTAAAGCACAAATTTATATTCACACTTGGAATATATGAAATTTGGTGCTTACTCCTTCTGGATGTAGAAATGAACTAAAACGCAGATGATCGTGTAATCTTGGAGTGGAGACAGATATCCTAAGCATAACACAGAGGCAGGAACAATTAAGAAAAAGAAACTGTTACATTTGACTACCAAAAACTAAAAATCTCTATCAAAAATATTGTGAACAAACTTAAAAGGCAAATTGAAAACTATGGAAAAATATTTGCAGTATTCCTGATCAACAGTTGATAGCCTTAAAATTAAAGAGATTTCTCAACAGGTGCTGGAGAGGATGTGGAGAAATAGGAACACTTTTACACTGTTGGTGGGATTGTAAACCCACCAGTTTTACCCAGTTCAACCATTATGGAAAACAGTATGGCGATTCCTCAAGGATCTAGAACTAGATGTACCATATGACCCAGCCATCCCACTACTGGGTATATACCCAAAGGATTATAAATTATGCTGCTATAAAGACACATGCACACGTATGTTTATTGCAGCACTATTCACAATAGCAAAGACTTGGAATCAACCCAAATGTCCATCAGTGACAGATTGGATTAAGAAAATGTGGCACATATACACCATGGAATACTATGCAGCCATAAAAAAGGATGAGTTTGTGTCCTTTGTAGGGACATGGATGCAGCTGGAATCCATCATTCTTAGCAAACTATCACAAGAACAGAAAACCAAACACCGCATGTTCTCACTCATAGGTGGGAACTGAACAATGAGATCACTTGGACTCAGGAAGGGGAACATCACACACCGGGGCCTATCATGGGGAGGGGGGAGGGGGGAGGGATTGCACTGGGAGTTATACCTGATGTAAATGACGAATTGATGGGTGCAGCACACCAACAAGGCACAAGTATACATATGTAACAAACCTGCACGTTATGCACATGTACCCTACAACTTACAGTATAATAATAATAAATAAATTTAAAAAAAATAAAAAATAAAAAAAAAATAAAATTAAAGAGATTTCTATAAACAACTCCCACAAAATGTTCAAAGGACACAGATAAGCAAACTCATATAGAATAATAGAGTTTCTGAACATAAAAAGTTCAATACCAGTAGACAATTTTTAAATTTTACATAAAAATGGTATTTTTTAACCTATTGAGACTTTTTAAAAAATTATAATGTCTGGCTGGGTGCAGTGACTCACACCTGTAATCCCAGCACTTTGGGAGGCCAAGGTGGGCAGATCACCTGAGGTCAGGAGTTCAAGAACAGCCTGACTAACATGGTGAAACCCCATCTCTACTAAAAATACAAAATTAGCTGGGCATCGTGGCACATTCCTGTAATCCCAGCTACTTGGGAGGCTGAGGCAGGAAAATTGCTTGAACCCGGGAGGTGGAGGCTGCAGTGAGCCAAGATCACGCCATTGCACTCCAGCCTGGGCAACAAGAGCAAAACTCCATCTCAAAAAAAAAAAGGTATCATGGCCCAGTGTCAGAAGGAGTAAGCACCAACTTTCATATATTCCAAGTGTGAATATAAATTTGTAGAACTTCCCTGAAAGACAGTTTTGCAATGTGCACAAAAGTGTATACAGCTTTTAATCCAGCAATTCCTCTTCCAACTCAGCCCAAGGGGAAAAAAAATTCACTGGCGAGTTACTAATAACTAACGAAAGACTGAAAACAATACAAATATCTAACAATAGGGGAAACAAGTTTTAGGACATAAGTAAAATAAAATGACATTAAAATCATGTGATAATATTTCATGGGAAAATATTTGCTAATATAATGAGTGAAAAATGCAAGTTTAAAACTACTATAATTTTGATTTGCTTACGTAAAACATATGTATATAGGGAAACAGAAGGCTGGGAAGATGTACTAAAATGTCAGTATCTGCTATTAGGTAGAGCATTAATGTGACTTTTTTTTTCTTTGTTTTATTTTACATATTCTACAAAGAAAATTTGTTTTGTAAGCAGACAGAGACCAATAGCAAAAAATTAATAATATTTAACACTATTATAAAATATGCTTGTGGCATGTCAAGCACTATATACTAAACACTTCACATATATTATTAATACTTTATTTATTCTACGAGGTAGATACTAATCGTATGGAATAGGTACCATTATAATCCCCATTTAAAAGATGAATAAATGTAATTTAGTCCAAACAAAAAATATTCTTCATCCAGTAGTTTTCTTAAATCTGATTAAAGTTATTTTTCTACCATTTTCCAAACAGCAACCACTTAAAAGTTAAAAAAAAAGCAAGGCACTACATCGATACCTAAACTCAGAGCCTTCAAACTCAGACGGGCTATGGATTCAGATTCAGAGACAGAGGGAGAAAAGTAATGGAAGAGGCCTACAGTCAAATATTCACAGGTAGAACATTAATAAGTTAGGATTTTGTGCCACACCTCCTGGTTTCCTGATATAAGCAGAGTTGTGAATTTGGAGAGCTTTACATCAAACTCTATACCCTTTATAATTGTAAAGAAAAATGTCCTTTCCAGGATATTATACAAGCATGAGCATACTTTCTGAAACAAAATGTTGCATTTCATAGCCTTCTTCACAGAAAACAATGCCAGGTACTGCAACCATTTGAACGTGATTAATTCACCAAAGCTCTTTTTACCCCTTGTTATTGTTTTAAGCACATAGTCCCTTTCCTTGATTCTAACTGACATGTTGGCATATCCCGTGTGTAAAATGGAATATTCTCAGCTTTCTGGACATGTAATCCCTGCTGGCTCTGATGCAGCTGATGAATCTGCCAGGTTGACGGCGTTGTGCCTTTGAAGGCCTGTGTCTGCTGCAGCGGCTGTAACAGAAGATGATGCTTACCTGGCAAAGAATCACTTTAAAATACATTTGATGGGCAAAACTATCAGAAGCTACCTAAATCCTTACTTAGTTTAGCTGGGGCAGGCATTAAAAAAAAAAAAAAAAAAACCTGTAAGGAATTGTTTAATATACCAAATGGATTAGTAATGTGAACTCACCATTCAATGGGCACCTACTTTGTGCCAGGCACTATATTAGGCTCTTAATACATCATCTCATTAGAGTCTCACAACAACCTGGGGTGATAGAAATTAACCCTATTTTTACAATTATGGAACTCGAAAATCAAAGACTAAATAACTGCTACTAGGTTGCAGAACTAATAAGCAGGAGAGCTGGGATTCAAACTACATCTATCTAATTTGAAACACAATGTTCTTTTCACTACATCATACTGATGCCTTCTGCCAGCTCCTAACACCCACAGTTCCCACTAGACCCTCCCACCTGAGTGAGCCAGTAAGATGCACCTGCAATCCGATATGGCTTAAAGTATTTTCTTCAATAGCACATACACCAGCCCATCAGAGTCCTACCTCAGACATGTCCACCCCTCAGAAACATGTAGGGATGTCTCAGATAAAGGGAGGAGGTTCAATTCCTTCATCACCCCCAATATAAATAAGACATCTAGAAAGCTAGGAAACCCTGATATTTATCAAGCTGCCATCAACATTATTGAAGCTAACACTGGGCTAATGTGAGATAGTAACATCTGGAGTCCAGTTGATTACTACTCATAGGGTTACGCGACAAGCCTGCAGTGTCATGGAACAGATGAGGCCCTACTGTGCTTAAGGAGCTCCAACAAAGTTAGGATGCAAACAACAGAGGCACGGTCCCAGCTGAAGCCTTTTTTCTTGGAGTTTTCCCTTCACGCCGAAGCATAACTTCAACATTTAGCCACCTTTACAAAGAATAGAGAAAGCAGAAAAAGAGGGAAAGGTTTTAAGCACTCTGGCTTATGACTACTAAAATGAATACAAAAATCATTTTTTGAAAATAATAGTCATAGTATTTGCAAACATCTTAAATCTCACAAGGTACAGTGTGGGAAGGTCAATATTAAACAATTGTATTGAGCCAACAATGTACAATAAATATCTGAATTCCTTTCACCCTAAAAGGATTTTCCTAATTATGCTATTTAGTACCTGCAGGTACTTCACAAGATGAGTCTTTATCTCTCTACCAGTTCACTTGCAGAGAGGGACGGTCTAATGAAAATGATTTCCAGTGCTTCTCAAACCTAATTTGTATATGAACCACCTGGAGATGGTGTCAAAATGCAGACTGTGATTCAACAGGGCTGGATTAGGGCCTGAGAGTCTGTATTTCTATGAAGTACCCTGATGATGTCGCTGCTGCAGGGACCACCCTTTAACAGCAAAGGTCTCACTCTTGTTGCTCAGGTTGGAGTGCAGTGGCATGATCTTGGCTCACTGCAACCTCTGCCTCCCGGGTTCAAGTGATTCTCCTGCCTCAGCCTCCTCCCAAGTAGCTGGGATTACAGGCATCCACCACCATGCCTGGCTAATTTTTGTATTTTTAGTAGAGACAGGATTTCACCATGTTAGCCAGGCTGGTCTCAAACTTCTGACCTCAGGTGATCCGCCCACCTTGGCCTCCCAAAGTGCTGGGATTACAGGCCTGAGCCACTGTGCCTGGCCTTAACCATTGTTTCTTATGTGAGATCTTCATATGCCCACACTCCCTAACCCTGCCCCAGGAAACTGAGCTTGAAAAAAAATCTTAATTGCATGTTCATTTTTTTGGATAATCTAAAAAATAAATATTTTACCAGTTCAGTGACTTCTCTTTTACACAAATAATTGATACAACGTGTCCAGAAAATCAGTTTCTCAACTAAGAAGTCCATACAATGACTTCTTACAGGCAACATCCAGCTACAGGAAAAGAACTGACATCTCAGGATGGGCAAAGATTACGAGGAAAGGTAGATTCTGAGTCTCACAGAGCCTGATCTCCTACCCTGCACACCTCTAAAACAGTTTACCAAGTAAGTGGTTTGTGAGAACTTAGAGGCAATGAAAAGAGGCAATCAGTAGAAAACAGCAGGGTTTCACTAAGAGTAAGTTACGCCAAACACTTTATTTCCTTTTGACAGGGTTAGGAGAACGGTGGGTAATGACAATGCTTTAGACAGCATATTTAGATGTCGGCATGGTATGAAGTCGCTTAAAACACTCTTGTGGCCAAGAATAGAGAAATGTAGCCTAAATAATGATATGCTGAGCAGATTCGCAGGTGGTTAAATAGAATATCCAAGGAGAATGAATTGATGGAATAAATGTCAGCCTAGTAAAAGATTCCTTCATAGTTCCTTCCCTTTGCCAGCTTTAAACCTTCCCACCCTCCAACCAAGTTACAAACAATACCACAAGTGATACATACTAAATTTCTTACATGTACTTTAAATGTATAAAGAAGTAAAGCCACTTATACCAGAATTTTACAAAAGAGGAATTCAGTATACTTTACAGCACATTCCTTTGACAATATTTTAAATTTAATGATATTTTCCCTGTATGAGTTATTTATTTAAACTGTTTTCAATGGCACTTTCAGTAGCTAAAGCTTAAAGAGGGCTTGGAAATATAAAAGGCAGGAAAAGTAGATACAGAGAAGCAATTTAGATTGTGTCCAATTAAAATGTGAAAGATAATGGAAAATGGGCAAAGTAAACCCCAGCCTTATCATTGCATTTCCAAAATATACGAGAAGCGGGAGGGACAGAGCAGAAATACATGTAAGGAGGGCTGTCCCAAAGCATTTCTCCATCTTAGACATCCATTCACAGACGTTCCCAGGAGGCAGCACTCAGACATTTTTATTCAAATCACAAATCAGAAAAGTACCAGCTTTGGCCGGGTTTGGTGGCTCACATCTGTAATCCCAGCACTTTGGGGAAGCAGAAGGATCACTTGAGCCCAGGAGTTCAAGACCAGCCTCAGCAATATAGCAAGACCCTGCCTCTACAAAAAATTTAAAAATTATCCAGGTGTGGTGAGGCGCACCTGTAGTCCCAGCTGCTCAGAGGCTGAGGTGGAAGGACAGCTTGAGCCTGGGAGGTTGAGGCTGCAGTGAGCCATGATCGCACACTGTACTCCAGCCTGGGAGAGACCCTGTCTCAAAAATAAGAAAAAAGTACTAGCTTTGAGAAACACACCAGAAACCAGCCTCTTGATATGCTTATACTCTTCAATAATTATGAGGTATACACTTATTTCAGTTATCACTAAAACTATAAGAAGAGCTTTCCATCAAACAATTGATGATAGAAGAAAATTAGTCTGTGTAAAATGTCTAAACCACTTTTACTGCTTTATTATAAAATAAATATTATGACGTTATCTTAGTCACATAAAAAATATTCATTCCTGGCTGGGCACAGTGGCTCACACCTATAATCCCAGCATTTTGGGGGGCCGAGGCAAGCAGATCACTTGAAGTCAGGAGTTTGAGACCAGCCTGGCCAACATGGTGAAACCTTGTCTCTACTAAAAATACAAAAATTAGCCAGATGTGGTGGTGGACACCTGTAATCCCAGTTACCCAGGAGGCTGAGGCAGGAGAATCACTTGAACCCAGGAGGCAGCAGTCATAGTGAGCCGAGATCAAACCACTGCACTCAAACCTGGGTGAAAAGTGAGACTCTTGTCTTAAAAAACAAAACAAAAGCAAACAAAGTTCATTCCTGAACGCAAGAAAGTGCTCAAAGACTACAGGAGTCAAGTAAAGAAGACAGGAACCAGCTTGAAAAGGGCACCCACTGGCTAGATCTGAACAATTTGTGCATCTAAAAATATAATATTGATCATCAATTATTAAATATAATACATTTAATTTTAAAATGCATGAATCTGTATTAAGGGGGAGTGGAAGGATGTGAGGGAAGTTCTTGCAAAATGCTATCTATTAGATGAAAAAGGGATTACAGATTTAGAAAATAATCCCTTTGCAATCTTCATTTAATTAATTCAGGCAAGACTCACCTATGAATGCCTAGAAGTACCTGGGATTATGTTATTGGGGAATAGGATATTCACATGATCTCACAGACACTATCATCCCAGAGACTATTTACTAATCACAAAAGGACACAGGTAATTGTATATGGGAAAGCTACAGTAGTTAACACTTAACCAAGCAATCCCTTTCCACAATCACCAGTAGCAGACATCCTGTGCCTCCTGATGGGAAGTAGTAGTGATGTCGCCTCAGCTGCCTTCCTGCCAAAAAAAGGTTAATCTAAAAAATGGGAAACAGACAAATCCAGAATATAGAACATCCTATCACTGGTCTACACTCTTCAAATTAGTCATCATTTTAAAAAAAAAAAAAAGGCAGGAGAATTTTTCCAGATTAAAATGAGATTAAGAGGCGTGACAATCAAATGCAATGTGTGAAATTTTATTGCATCCTGGATCCTTAAAAAATGGGATAATTCAACATAAAATGTACATGAGATGATATTACTGAATTATGATAAATTAGGAAGATTCAGCAACAGTAATAACCACAAAAACAATATTAGGGATGGTAGGAGAATGTGTTTATTCTCAGGAAGTGTGGAAGTATTCAGGCAGGATGTTTAATGGTATCTACAACTTATTTTTAAAAGCTTTCTAAATAAATATATCACATACATAGAGAATCAAATGTGACAGAATGCTAAGAAACAGATGGATCTTATGAGTGCTGCTTTTCTTTTTTATTTCAATTTTTTTTGCAGTTAGAAGTTTTTTTAATTAAAAATTGAGGGAAAGAGGAAAATATTTTTAATTTATACATTCATTATTGTTTTTTCTTATTCCCTCTTAACCTTATTTTTTCTCATAAAAACTATGTTCCTTAGCCTCATGCCTCCTACTTAACTTATCCTTGAAGTCTGAGAGCAATTAAAGTCATCTCCAACCTATACATTCAATATTCCAAATTTACATAGATTATAATTTAAAATTGAAAAATAAAATAGCATATCAAATAAAGGTCTAATGAGCAGTACAGTCTAGCAGACAATACATTAAAAGTTGAGTGGTAATTTATTTCTGTGCTTTGATTTTTTTTTTGAGGCAAGCAATTTAACTATTTCTTCACAGAGATAGTTAAACAGAGCCTAGCTAATAATGAATTAATTAAACAGAAAAACCTTTTGGTAAAATTCACCACTGTCTTTTGCCCAATGCTCCCCGCTAACTTCACAAAGAAGTCCAACTTAACTAATTGCAAGGCCAGTGGCTGCAGTGACCCAACCCTTATCTTACTACATCTAAACATCATCTTTAACTCACCCACAAAATAGTCAGAAGCTATTCCAGAGATCAAGGGAAAAAATTACCAAAAGCTGCAGGTTAAATCAGTGAAAACTCAATCTAAATTTGGGGAATTTAATCTAAAATTGATGATGACAAAGCAGATGGCACACATATCCTCTTTAGGCATTTTGCCCAAAAAATAGGAAACCAAAGAAGAATTCTTATGCAACAAATGAACATGCTTTAGAGATGCTAAGTTTAAAAAAAATTTTAACTTGACATGTTCTTTAGTTTGCTTTCCCATATGTCCTTTGAAAGTAGGGAACTGATGAACAGATAGATTTAAAGTTCAGCTTCCTCATCTTTAAGACATATTTCTAATGGATACAGACTGCTTTAACCATATTAACCACCAATTTCACAAAACTAGTGAAAAATCTCAGAATAACTTCCTAGTCACTTTTCATCTTCGCTTCTTGACCAAAAACAGTTCTGCTAAAAAGTGCTTTCAAAAATTATAATGAATCTTAACAATTAACTGGCTGAAATCAACAAGCAAAGAAATCAAAACCCAAAATAAAGTTATCTTTCTTTATTCAAAAATAATAATTGTCTATAATATAATAAAGAATAATTGTTTACGGATTTAAAGGTTTCATTATAGCTATCAATGGCAAATAGTGTACAGTACACACAAATAGTCACAATACTAGGTTACTTTCCGTACTTTCAAACTCAGGCAGTTTAAAATATTAGTAGATTATTTCCACTTTTGTATACGTTTCAGCTTTTGTTTTTCTTTAGGCTACTAAAAACTTTATCGTTTATTTCCCTCAACCAATTGCCAGGAAACAACTTTTTAAATTACATAGGCATTTTAGAATTCTCACCTCTGCATCAAATCTATATGCTAAGAACATCTTGCCAAATAAATGAATTGCTTCTAGCAATGACCCATTTTAAAAGAAAAAAAAACTAACTAAAATTTTTGCAAGGGAAATTAAATTACTCTAATGGACTACTTACCTCAGAACCTACTTATGTTTTATCTACATTAAAACCATTCTAAGAAACAGGGTAAATGGTTGTTCCATTCACAATTTTGCTTTTTCAAAACTAAGCAAAAAAAAAAAAAAAAAAAAAAAGAACCCAGACGTATGGTTCTGTAATATCTATGGTCTCCATGTATTTAAGTCTGCACCTTTTACTGCTTTAAATAGTAGACTTTTTCTGAAGGAAAATAAGCATTGCTTACAAGTTCTTTATGCATTAAAAAACTAAAAACCAATAGTTACTCTTGTCATTAGAAAAATATCTTCATAATCAAAAGATAACATTTATTGAGCATACTATATATACCAGAAACTATCCTTTTTTTTTTTTTTTGAGATGGAATCTCACTCTTGTCGCCCAGGCTGGGGTGCAGTAGCGCGATCTTGGCTCACCGCAACCTCTGCCTCCTGGGGTCAAGCGATTCTCCTGCTTCAGCCTCCTGAGTAGCCAGGACTACAGCTGCTGGCCACCACACCTGGCTAATTTTTTTTTTTTTTTTTTTTTTGTATTTTTGGTAGAGATGTGGTTTTACCATGTTGGCCAGGCTGGTCTCAAACTCCTGGCCTCAAAGTGATCTGCCCTCCTCGGCCTCCAAAACTATACTTTCTACGTATTGCCCAGTTCTCGAGACAACTCTCTGAGGTAGATAGAATTATCACCACATTTTAGAGAAGAGGAAACTAAGATTCCAAGGAATTAAGTAACTCTGGCAGATTGCTAGGCATGCCCCAAAATCTAATCTCTCCTTCTTTCCTAGAAACAGCACTTGAGCTGGGTACATGACCATCTATGGGGAGAAAACACCTGCCCGCCCCCGACTCAGTGTAGGCATAGTCATAAGACTAAATTCTCACTGATGCAATGTCAGTGGAAGTAACATGCCATTTCCACGTCATGTGCTTCTCTCCCTTCTCACAGGCCGGGGTACAAATGTGGATGAGGCAGCTGTGACCGCACAGATTTGTCGACAACGGATGGCAGAGCAACAAACTAAAAGAAATAGGCAGTGCTGTCCATCCTGACCCACCTGTTTCCCTTAAGTAGAAATAAGAGAGAAATAACAGAAAGAATGTTAAGACAAAAATAAGCTTCTGTCTTTATTGGGCCACTGTGCTTTGGAGGAGTGCCTATTATAGCAGCTTAGCTCATATCCAAATAATTACAGAAACGGGTGCCAGAAGTGGTGTGCTGATGTTACATAAATATAAAATATGAAGTGTTGGTTTGGCAGTTGGGTCCCTCAAAACAAGAAAGCAGATGCTGCTAACTGAAAAAGGTCATAAACTGGTGACCCTTGTTTGTCACAGTAAAATGCCTGGCAAACCTGTCACCTGAGACTCCCTTGAAGGTAGGAGGAACCACATGCCTATACAGCCTATTGCTCTAGGGAAAGTAGATGATGGAAAGCGCAGGAATTAGATATTTATCTGATTCCAGATGTTCAACCAGAATTAATTATCTAACACTGATATGGGCCATTATCACAAAGAAATCCTGGAACTAATTACGTTCTTTGGCAAAAGTCATAGTCTTCTTTACCTTCTACAATAAAAATGTCAGTAGTAGGATGTCTTGATAAATCTGTTTCTAGATTAATCTCATTCCTCCTTAACGGGAATTAAGCCGAAAGCACTAAATAAAGTCTTCTCACATTTTGGAAATTAAGAAATGGAATATTTTATCTTAAAGCTTGAAAGAAAATATTTTAATCATGTTATCCAGTAAAGATTTTAATCACAGTTATCTAGTAAATCTTTCATTTTACTTTAGCCTTACACATATCTAAAGTAATTAATAAATATAATATTTCAAACATATTTCCTAGAAATATTGAATTGTTCTAATTGAAGGTTTGTATATTTTGCTACATTTGTTCTCTCTTTATTAAATTTTCGTTTCCAAATTTTTTCAAGGATCCATTAGAACCTCATAAGATGAAGCTGTGTGTCTGTTTCTTTTTAAAAATTTGGGGAAAAAGTCATTAGGACACTCAAATATATACCTAAATTAAAATCCTCTATGTTATGGTAGTTACTTTTGTATTCCCATTATATGAAAACTTACTTCCTAGAAGCATCTCAGTCTGTGCAGCCGACTTAAAAACTCAAACAGTACTTGGTTTCACCCACTCTTATCTACTACAAAATGGAGACCTGATGTATGAGTAAAATACATGGGAGAAAATAAAAAGCCTAACAAAGCACTAAGCCAAAAACTAGGAAATAAAGACAGCCCCTTACTTATGATAGGTGAGCTTACTTATGATTTTTCAATTTTATCATGGGTTTATCAGGACATAACCCTATCATAAATCCAGAAGCATCTGGACTTAACCATGGTTTGACTTACAATTTTTCAGCTTTACGATGGTGTGAAAGCAACATGCATTCAGTTGAAACTGTACTTCAGATTCTGAACTCTGATCTTGTCCTGGCCTAGCAATATACAGTGTGATACTCTTGCAATGCTGGGTAGTGCAGCAAGCCACAGATCCTAGTCAGGCACACAATCACAAAGGTAAAATACCAATACTTACTAACTTCTTGAAGAGCACTACGCCCACTAAACCATCAACAAGTATAGATACTCCAGGGTCCCCTACCAGCTACTCTCGAGTCTCATCAGGAAACAGAGAAATTGATAACCTGGTCGCTGTAGCATCCCCAGCATCCACAATTAATTTTACTTCAATGCTTCAAACATCCTTCAGGTCCAGTGTGCTTTCAGCTGTGTATGTTAATTGTGAATGCCCATACAACCATCCTGATTTTTACTTATGCACTAAATTACACGAGATGTTCACAGCTTTATTATAAGATCGGCTCTGGCTGGGCAAGGTGGCTCATGCCTGAAATCTCAGCACTTTGGGAGGCCAGGCAGGAGAATCACTTGAGGCCAGGAGTTCAAGACCAGCCTGGGCAACACAGCTCTCCAAAAACTTTGAAAAAAGAAATAGGTAGGCATGGTGGTACACATCTGTAATCTTGGCTACTCAGGAGGCTGAGGCAGGAGGCTCACTTGAGCCCAGGAGTTCAAGGTTATAATGAGCTATGATTGTGCCACCACACTCCAGCCTGGGTTACGGAGTGAGACATTGTGTCTAAAATAACATATAACATAACATAACATAACATAACATAACATAACATAACATAAAATAGGCTTTGTGTCTCAAGAATCAACTTCTCCTTGATAAATAAATACCATAAAGAAGAAAATGACTTCTGTCTACTTTTTCCATATGATACTTTTTTATGCTTCTCTATTCTGTACACATATATTTTTCCCCTGAGAAAACTTAATTTTGTCATATTATTTATCTTCCTGCTAAGACAGGGAAAGTTTACAAATAAGGGCACTAGATCCTAACATCAGTTCTATCACTAGGGTGCCTCTATATCTGAGACTTCCCAGGACCCCCGATTTGTGCCTGTTGTCCCAGTGTAATTATCATGCCCAAAGATGTACCAGGCTGTAGGATAAATTATAATGAACACACCATCTCTCATAAATGAGCTGTGTGAACAAAACTTCTTTAGGACTCAGTTTCTTCTTTGGTCAAATGAGAATAACACCTATCTATGTGAAGGCACATGGAAAAGTTTTATGTAAACCCAAGTTATTACTAATATGGACACAAGAACCAGGCAGGGTGGCACGTGCCTGCACTCCCAGCTACTTGGTAAGCTGAGGTAGGAGAATGCCTGAACCCAGGAGTTCAAGGCTATAATGTGCTATGATCACACACCTGCGAACAGCCACTACACTCGAGACTGGACAACACAGCAACACCTTGTTTCTGAAAATAAAAGACACAAGAGATATCCAAATGTATTTTCAGAAGGCGGCGCTGGCACTGTTACCCTTTAGCTTGCTTTGTATGGTTCTAAAAGTCTCACTAGATACGACTGCAAACATAGGAAGTCATTAAATTTTGTAAGGTCCTGTTTTCTCAACTGTAAGATAAAATGGATACACTAGATGATCCTTAATGGTACTTTGCAACACAAGAAATGTAATTATCATAATCATTTTAGTCAATTCTCTCAGATTATAATGAACATATCATTTATATTGTGTCTATCAAACCAGCTACCCTCTGAATTCACAAATTTATTGACCTCAGAGTCATAAATCAAGCTTGCAAACTTATCTGGTTGGCCAGCACAGTATTTTATTAAAGTGTTTAAATTATTTGCTCAATTATCACAAGGACAGAAAACCAAACACCGCATGTTCTCACTCCTAGGTGGGAACTGAACAAGGAGAACACTTGGGATACAGGGCGGGGAAAATCACACCCCAGGGCCGGGCATGGGGTTGGGGAGGGGGAGGGATCGCATTAGGAGAAATACCTAATGTAAATGACAAGTTAATGGGTGCAGCAAACCAACATAGCACGTGTATACCTATGTAACAAACCTGCACGTTGTGCACATGTACCCTAGAACTTAAAGTGTAATACAAAAAACAGAAATAAATAATTTGCTCACTTTTCAAAATAAAAATATTTCACATAAAAATTATTATTTCTGATTTTTCTTGAAAAATAGTCATATCTAGCTAGCATCAGGGGACAATAACCAGCAACAGCCAGTAGAAGCTGTCCCTTTAGAAAGTGCTTGTGAAGTCCAGCTTGCCAGACTCTTCACCCCATTTGCTTCACAGACTTATGTTACCTGCTTGTGCAGCACAGGTATTTGAGTTTGTTTCCCTGATGTACAAAGAACATATGGCCACTCACGTCTATCTCAATGACTAAAACTGTAACTTTCTTTCTCTAAATATATTTCCCCAATAACCTAGTAATTTATCAATGAAACTTAGACTATGAAATGCTGTGTTAATTGCTTATTCAAAAGAACTACAATACTGCTTACCCTTATACTCTTCTTTTAGACAAAAATAATAACATAGCACAGCAGTTTAAGGATTCAACTAGGAATCAGAAGTCAGATTACATTTAATTTTGTAATGTACTCATTTCCTAATCCCTGACGTGGCTTTGTGTCACTTAAAATTGTTTAAACTTTATCACTTTAAACACAAGAGAACAAGTGAGGTAATGTCTAATGTTTGGGAATAAACAGCAAACAATACTTAGTCATGTCTACTGAAGAATGTATCAAAAATAACAAAATGTGAGCAAATCATTAAGTTTACTGGCCTATTAAAAAAGTATCAAGTTGAGGCCGGGCACAGTGGCTCATGCCTGTAATCCCAGCACTTTGGGAGGCCAAGGCAGGTGGATCATTTGAGGTCAGGAGTTTGAGACCAGCCTGGCCAACATGGTGAAACCCCACCTCTACTAAAAATACAAAAATTAGCCGGGTGTGCTGGCAGTTACCTGTAATCCCAGCTACTCAGGAGGCTGAGGCACGAGAGGCATGGGAAGCGGAGGTTGCAGTGAGCCGAGCTCATGCTGCTTGCTGCTGCACTCCGGCTTGGGCAACAGGGTGAGATTTTGTCTCAAAAAAAAAAAAAAAAATTATCAATTATCGAGCTGGGTATTTCTGTAGATGCTTCTATACGAAACAAAAATAAACCAACCATACACCCAAAAAAATTGAAAGCAAGGTCACAAAGAGATGTTTGTACGCCTATGTTCATAGCAGCATTAATCACAATAGCTAAAAGGTAAAAGTAACCCAAGAATCTATCGAGGAATGAATGAATAAAAAATGTGGTATATGCATACAATAAAATATTATTTCAGTCTTACAAAGGAAGGAAATTCTGACACATGCTACAACATGGAAGAATCTAGAGGACATTACATTAAGTGAAAAATGCCAGTCACAAAATGACAAATACTGTATGAGTCCACTTATATGAGGGAGCAAGAGCAATCAGATTCAGAAATTCAGAGACAAAAAGTAGAGTAGTGACTGCCAAGGACTGATGGAAGAAGGACACAGCGAGTTTTGTTTAATGGGTACAGGGTTTCAGAAGTTTTTGTTTTGTGTTTTTTGAGACAGGGTTTCACTGTGTTGTGTAAGTTAAAGTGCAGTGGCATGACCTCAGCTCACTGTAACCTCTAGCTCTTGGACTCAAGCGATCTTCCCACTCAGCCTCTCAAGTAGCTGGGATGATATGCATGTGCCACCACGCTCAGTTAATTTTTTAAATTTTTGTACAGACGAAGTCATACTGTATTGCCCAGGTTTGTCTCAAACTCATGGGCTCAGGCAATCTACTCACCTCAGCCTCACAAAGTGCTGGGATTACAGCCATGAGCCACCATGCCCCAGAGTTTCAGTTTTACAAGATGAAAGAGTTTTAGAGATTGGTTGCACAACAGTGTGAATATACTTAACATTACTGAATTGTACATTTAAAAATAGTTAAGATAGCAAATTTTATGGTATATGTTACAATTGACTAAATGTTTGTGCCTGCCCCCTCCAGATTCATGTTGAAACCCTACTCCCAATGTGATGGTATTTGGAGGTGGGGACTTTGGGAGGTAATTAGGTCATGAGGGTAGAGCCTTCATGACTGGGATTAGTATCCTTATAAGAAGTGGCCACAGAGTTAGCTAGCTCCCTTTTTGCCGTGTGTCTACACAGCCACAAGACAGCTGTCTATAAGCCAGAAAGAGGGCCCTCACCAAGAACCCAACCCTGCTGGCACTCTGATCTTGGTTGTCCAACCTCCAGAACTGTGAGAAGTAAATATCTGCTGTTTAAGCAACCCAGTTTATGGTATTCCATTATAGCAGTCAGAGCTGACTAAGATTTGTATTTTAACACAATTAAAAATCTTTTAAAATCTACACATGGACTTTTTTTTTAAGTATGTACCTGTGGGAGGGAAGGGGTGAAAAAACAGATGACAAAGATGAGAAAGGCGATAATACAAACCATGTTTCAAGATCTAAAAAAGAAAACAATCGAATAAAACATGAGGAGAGTGGCAGGCAGTTTTATAATTCAGTAAGAGGGGAAAACACTTTCAGAATGATCAAATAAAGACCTCCAGAAATGTGTTTCTCCATAAAAGCAATAAGAATGCTGACCAAAATAATGCCAAAATCAACTTTTTCACAACTCTGGAAATCAAAAATAGGCTTACAACATTATGAGGATTATTTACTCAAGAAAAATGTCTGAGTCTCAGTAAGAATAGCGAGCTTTATTTTTTTAATTTTTTGCCCTGTTTCCATCACTTTCTCCCCAGCATCACAGGACCCTTGAAAACCCAGATCCTTGTAGCCATGGTAACTATGGAAAACAGCACTCTGGCAGAGTGCGTGGACAAGGGAGCAAACAGGTCTGGAGCTCCCCAAAAAGGCCCTAACCCAGAAAATTATCACTATATGACCTGGCAGTTAGCTGGAAAAGCCCCATTCTCAGGACTTGTCTTAATAGGACCTGACTCAGAGCCCACTCAATGGGAAAAGCCGTATCTCCACAGCATGTGTTGAAAGCAATCAGCTGCAATTGCCGAACACTGCAGATGCCTCAGCAGCAATACCAGCTATGGTAAACAAGAGGCTGGTGAAACAGAGCAGTTCGACAAGAAAAAGAAATAAAAGGCATCCAACTCATAAATGAAGAAGTAAAATGATCTCTGTTTGCAGGTAACATAATCATATACATAGAAAATCCTAAAGACTCAACAACAACAACAACAAACTGTGAGAAATAATAAACAGCTAGACAGGGTGGTCTAGCTGAAGCAAGAGGAGACTGAAGCAAGAGGACTGCCTGAGCCCAGGAGTTCAAGACCAGCCTGGGCAACATAGTGGGATCCCCATTTCAAAAAAAAAGTTCCAGGATACAAAATCAACATTATAAAATCACTGGTGTTTCTATACACAACCAACACACTAGCCAAAAAGGAAATAAAGAGAATAACCCCATTTACATAGCAACAAATAGAGTAAAATACTTGGCCGAGCATGGCGGCTCACGTCTGTAATCCCAGCACTTTGGGAGGCTGAGGTGGGCAGAACACTTGAGGTCAGGAGTTAAAACCAGCCTGGCCAACATGGTGAAATGCTATGTCCACTAAAAATATAAAAATTAGCTGGGCGTGGTGGTGTGCACCAGTAATCCCAGCTACTCAGGAGGCTTACGCAGGAGAATCACCTGAACTCAGGAGGCAGAGGTTGCAGTGAGCAGAGATCGCACCACTGCACTCCAGTGTGGGTGAGAGAGCAAGACTCTGTCTCAAGAAAAAAAATAAAGAATAAAATACTTAGGAATAAACTTAACCAGAGAGGTGAAAGACTTGTATATCAAAAATTCTAAAATATCAATGAAGAAAATTAAAGATACAGATAAATAAAAAGACATCTGTGTTCATGGATTGGAAGAATTAATAACGTTAAAATGTCCACTCTATACAAAATGATCTACAGATTCAATGCAATTCCTTTCAAAATTCCAATGGCATTCTTTACAGAAATTTTTAAATATCGTAAAAATTATACAGAACCACAGAACACTACAAATAGCTAAAGCAATCTTGAGCAAAAAGAGCAACACTGAAGGCATCACATTTCCTAATTTTAAAACATATTACAAAGCTACAATAATCAAAACAGTATGGTACCAGCATAAAAACAGACATATAGCCTAACAGAACAGAATAAAAAGCCAAGAAATTAATCTACTCATTTACAGTCATCTGATCTTTGACAAGAATGCCAAGAACACACCACAGGGAAAAGACAGTCATTTCAATAAATGATGTTGAGAAAATTAAATATCCACATGCTGAGGTGGAAGGATTGCTTGAGCCCAGGAGTTCAAGCTTACAGTGAGCTATGATCACACCACTATACTCCAGCCTGGGTAACAGAGCAAGACCTTGTCCCAAAAAAAAAACATACAGTTGGTCGACATAGATATGAAAAAATGTTCAACATCACTAATCACCAGAGAAATGCAAATCAAAACCATAATGAGATACCACCTCACACTTTTTAGAAAAGCTATCATCAGAAAGACGAAAGACAACAAGTATTGGCAAGAATTTGGAGAAAATGGAACTCTGGTATACTGTTAGTGAGAATGTAAAAAATTAAAAATAGAATTACCATATGATCTAACAATCGCATTTCTGGGTATATAACCCAAGGAAATGAAATTAGTATCTCAAAAAGACATCTGCACTCCCATGTTCAAAGCAGCATTATTCATAATATTCAAGGTATGGAAACAGTCAAATGTCCATCAATACATGAATGAATAAAGAAAACATGGTGTATGTATATAGATATATATACACAGTCATGAGCCACATAATTACATTTACCATAGACAATGGGCTGCATAGATGACAGCTGTATTAGTCCATTTTGCATTGCTATAAAGGAATACATGAGACTGGGTAATTCATAAAGAAAAGAAGTTTATTTAGCTCATGGTTCTGCAGGCTGTACAAATAGCACCAATATCTGCTTGGCTTCTGGTGAGGCCTCAGGAAACTTTTACTCATGGCGGGAGGCTAAGCAGGAGCAGGTGTGTCACATGGCGAGAGGAAGCAAGAGAGCTGCTAGGCTCTTTTAAACAACCACCTCTTGCATGAACTAACAGAGCAATAACTCACTCATCACCAACGGGAGGGCACCAAGCCATTTATGAGGGATCCACACCCACATAAATGAGTGGGACCCAAATCTCCCACTAGGCCCTATCTCCAACACTGGGGATCATATTTCAACATGAGATTTGGAGGGAACAAATATCTAAACTATACTAACAGTGGTCGCATAAGATTATAACACTATATTTTTAATATACCTTTTCAATGTTTATATATGTTCAGAGACAAATACTATTGTGTTATAATTGTCTACAGTATTCAGTATAAACCTGCTGTACAGGTTTGTACCCCAAGAGCAATAAACTATACCATATATACCATATAGCCAAAGTGTGTAGTAGGCTATACATCTAAGTTTGTGTACATACACACTTTGATGTTCACACAATGACTAAATTGCCTAATGACACATTTCATAGAAATTACCCCATCATTAAGTGATGCATGACTGTATATGTATGTACAATGAAATATTATTCAGTCTTAAAAAAGAAGGAAATCCTGCCATTTGTGGCAACATGAATTAACCTGGAAGACATTATGCTAAGTGAAATAGAACAGAAAGACAAATACTGCATGATCTCACTTATATGTGGAATCGAAAACAGTCCAACTCAGACGCACAGAGTAGAATAGTGGTTGCCAGGAATCAGGAAAGTGGGGGAAATGGGGATTTATTCATCAAACATACAAAGTTTCAGTTATGCAAGAAGAATAGGTTCAAGAAACCTAACATACTGCATGGTATCTATAGTTATCAACACTAATTCTATACTTCAAATTTGCTAAGATGATAGATCTTAAGTATTCTCACCACAAAAAAAATGATTACCGTGTGAGATAACAAACATTAACAAGCACTGTGGCGATCATTTCACAATGTATACATATATCAAAACACCAAATTTACACATTATAAATATACAATTTCTATTTGTCAGTTATACCCCAATAAAGCTGAAAAAAGGCTTATTAGAAAAAAAGGAAATTGATGTAGAAATAAAAATAAACCATTGGATTCATCAATCAATCCAGTTTTCAAGCATCTCAGACTAAAAATGTTTCCCACTTATACAGGAAGGAAAATGGCTGAAGACTCTTCAACAAACTTATGATACATCAAATGTTTCAAAATGAGGCAAGTAATGGATTTTGTCAAGGCAAGTGTAAGAAGGAAAAGAGATAATGATAGGCTAGAACTTATTAGGGACATATCCGATCTCAGAATCAGTATTTACATGATAGATATGTTCCAGGTTCATATGCACCACATGTGGAGAAGCTGGTTTCATTCACAGAATGTTGCCCAATTGGAATATATAGGCCTTCAAAACCAGAAAAATATGAGGAACAAATTAGGTGTGCTGTGCTTCAGTTTTTATATTATAACTTCTAATTATGTTGTTTTTCACTATACCTTTATTTTTACTTTTGCAAATTAGTCATTTTATTAAAAAGTCATTTATTAAATTTTACTACATATAATGATGTTAGTCATCTATTTAAGGCTTCAATATTAACAAAGAAAAGGGATCTATTGGACCCAATGTTGGGGGAAAGACTGGCAAAAAGAAAAAATTTAAAAAGGAAGATCTGGGGAATGAGATGTTCATAGGGGTCGTTGCAAAGCTCTGACATATTCCTTAAGATCTATAATGCCACATGTATGTACTCAAACCCAAAACATACCTAAGAAGGCCCTAATCTCTGGCTCACCTTGAAGATGTGTGCAAGCAGTAAGTGAAGGCTAAAGAGATTTGTCAACTCTCTTGCTGATTGTTGAAGGTATGCTCCCAACATGCACACAGAGCTCTCAGCAAAGACTGAGATTTACTAGTCCAAGACAATTAAGGAAATCTCTTTCAGCCATCAGCTGACCACTAACATAACCAGACAGACTCCAGTAGCCACATATGACAAAGAATACAGACTACAGAATTCATTCTGAAGTCAATAAACAAATAACAACAAAGAGCAACAATACCACACCCTGGGGAGGGAGGAAAATCTATGTCACATTATCTTATTTGAAATGTCCACTTTTTAACAGACTTACAAGACATACAAATAAACAGTAAAGCATGGCCCACTCACAGGAAATAAAGCAGGCAATCAAAAAATCCTAGGTGTTGGACATATTAGACCAAGACTTTACATAGGCTATGTAATAGGTTCAAATTACTAAAGGAAATCATGTCTAAAGAATTACAGTATTAAAATGATGCTTCACCAAAGAATATCAGTATAAAGAAAAAAGTTTGAAAGGACCAGAAAGAAAATGTGGAGTGGAAAAATACAGTAATTGAAATGAATAACTCACTAGAGGGGTTCAATAGTAGATTTGAACAGGCACAAAAAAGAATCAGTGTACTTGAAGATATATCAACTGAGGTTATGCTGTCTTAGGAACAGAAAGAAAAAGAACAAAGAAAAATTAACAGAGCTTCAGAAACCTGTGAAATACCAGCAAGCAAAGCAACAAATGCACACTGAGAGTTCCAGGAAAAGAGGAAAGAAATGGAAAGAATATTTTTAAGATTAGTGGCCATACACTTCTTGAATTTGATGAAAACCATTAATCTATGTATCCAGGAGGCTCAAACAAACTCCAAACAGGATAAACTAAAAAAGATTCATACCAAGATACACCATAGTCAAAATTTCAAAACACAAAGAAAGAAACAAAAGCAGCAAGAAAAAATATTCCATCGTGTACAGGGAACCTGAATAAAATTAACAGTTGATTTCTCATTAGAAATCAAGGATGCCAAAAGGCAGTAGTATAACAATTCAAAGTGCTGAAAGCAAAGATCAACCAAGACTTCTATATCCAGAAAAACTATCCTTAAAAAAATGAAGGCAAAATTAAGACATTCTCAAATAAGCAAAATTTCAGAGAATCTGTCACCACCACATCCTACAAGAAATACTAAAAGGAGTCCTTGAGGCTGAAATAAAAACAACACTAAACATTAACTCAAATCCACACAGAAATAGAGTATTGGTAAAGCTATCTACACAGAAAGGATAAATATATTTTTATTTATAACCCTTTCTTTTTATCTAATTTAAATGACAATGGCATAAAGCAATTATTTTAAGTGTGTAGTGATGGCTTATAATGTATAAAGATGTAATTTGTATTACAATAAGAGCAAAGTGAAGAATTGGTATGAAGTTTTGCGTACTTCTGAATTTAAGTTGATTAATCTGAACTAGGTTGTTTTAAGTTAAGAAATTTCATTGTAATCCCCAGAGCAACTACTAAGAAAATAACTCAAAAATACCATAACAGTATCATCAGGAATTATGGAGTAAAGATCTATGAAAATCTCCTCCTCCAAAAAATTAGCAACAAGAGAATTAAAATGGTACACTAGAAAATATATATTTAACACAAGATAAGACAGTAATGGAACTCAGGAACTCTTCTACAAGACATGTAGAAGACACATAGAAAACAAATAGGAAAGAGACAGACACAAATGCTACTTGATTATCAGTAATTACATTATATGGAAGTAAATTAAACAATCCAGTCAAACGGCAGAGACTGGCAGAAAACGCTTTTTAAGTGATCCAACTATATGATGTCTACAAGAGATACTGTATATTCAGAGATAAAAGTAGAATAAAAATTTTTAATAGAAAAATATACATACCATGTGTTATACGATGAATTGTCCCCCTATAAAAAACTTCATATGTTGATTGAAGTCCTAACTCCAAGTAGTTCAAAATGTAACTAAATTTGGAGATAGGACCTCTAAGAAGTAATTAAGTTAAAATGAGGCCATTAGTATAGACCTTAATCTAATCTAACGGGTGTCCTTATAAGAAGAGGAAATTTTGACATACAGACAGACACCAGGGATATACATGCACAGAGGAAAGCCTGTATGAGAACATAGCAAGGTGACCACCTGAAGCCAAGGAGAGAAGCCTCAGAAGAAACCAAACCTGCCAAAACACCTTGATCTTATACTTCCAGTCTCCAGAACTGCAAGAAAATAAATTTCTGTTGTATAAGTCACCCAGAGTGTGGTACTTTCTATCACAGCCCTAGCAAACCAATACACTATGATAACAGCAACCAAAAAAAGAGTTGGAGTGATAATATTAGTATCAGACAAAATAGACTTTAAGACAAAAATTGTTACTGAAGACAAAGAAGGATATTCTGTAATGACAAAAGGATCAATTGAAAAGGAAAACATAATGATTACAAACATATATGCACTTAACAACAAGGCAGCAAAATACATGGGCAAAAACTGACAAAGCTAAAGGGAGAAATGGACAACAATAATCAGAGACATCAATACCCCACTTTTCCTAATGGATAAAACAACTAAAGACCAACAATGACAGTTATAACACCAAAAGCACAAGGAACCATTTTTAAAAAGGTAAGTTAGATTTCATTAAATTTATAAACTTTTCTGCTTCAAAAGACACTATCAATAAAGTGAAAAACAGTAGAAAATATTTGCAAGGCATATATCTCTTAAGGGTCTAGTATCTATAATACAAAGAAGTCTTAAAACTCAACAATAAAAAGACAAGTCTATTTTTTAAATTAGCAAAGAATTTGAATAGACAATTCCTCAAAGAAGATAAATACATAACCAATAAGCACATGAAAAAATGTTCAACATCATTAGTCGTTATGGAAATGCAAACTAAAACCTTAATGAAATACAACTTCACACACACTACAATGGCAAACAAAATAAAATAAAATAAGTGGGAAAGAGGTGGAGAAACTAGAGCTCTCATACATCATTCACTACAATATAAAATGTTGCACCTACTTTCTGTTAATCAGGTCCTCAAAACACAGAATTACCATATGGCCCACAATTTTACTCCTAGGTATATATGCAAAAGAACTAAAAACATACATCCACACAAAAACTGTTACATAAATGTTCATAGCGGCATTACTCATGACAGCTGAAAAGTGACACCATCCCATTGTCCATCAACTGATGGATGGATAAACAAAATAAACAAAATTCATACAGTGAAATATTTGGTCATTTAAAGGAGTGAAGTACTGACACACACTACACATGCATAAACCTTAAAAATATTATGCTAAATGAAAGATGCCAGTCACAGAAGACTTCATATTATATTATTTCATTCATACAAAATGTCCAGAATAGGCAAATCTAGAGTAGTGGTTGATGAGTTTGGGAGCAAGAAAAATGGGAAGTGACTACAAATGGGTATATAATTTCTATTTGGAGGTGATGAAAAAGTTCAGGAATTAGATAGTGGTGATGGTTGCATACTGTTGTGAATGTACTAAAAAGTACTGAATTGACCGGGCACGATGGCTCACACCTGTAATTCCAGCACTTTGGGAAGCCAAGAAGGGAGAATCACTTGAGGTCAGGAGTTCAAGACTAGCCTGGCCAACATGGTAAAACCTCATCTCTACTAAAAAAACAAAAATAGCTGGGCATGGTGCCACATGCCTGTGGTCCCAGCTACTCGGGAGGCTGAGGCACAAGAATCACTTGAACCCGGGAGGCAGACGTTGCAGTGAGCTGAGATCGCGCCATTAAACTCCAGCCTGGGCGACAGAGTGAGACCCTATCTCAAAAAAATAAATAAATAAAAGATAAAAATAATAAGTACTGAATTACACATCTTAACATTGTGAATTTTATGGTATGTGAATTGTATCTCAATAAAGTTGTTTTTTAAATTTAGTCAGGAAAATGAACACCTATAGAAAGACTTCCAAGATAGAAAATAAAACTTTATTTTGTCTTATAATCAGTTCAAGTCAAGAAACATTCATTGATTTGGACTGTGATAGATGCTAGGGATGCAAAGACAAATAATAAACCATGGCCGGGCGCGGTGGCTCACGCCTGTAATCCCAGCACTTTGGGAGGACAAGGCGGGTGAATCACGAGGTCAGGAGATCGGACTAACATGATGAAACCCCATCTCTACTAAAAATACAAAAAATTCGCCAGGAGTGGTGGCGGAAGCCTGTAGTCCCAGCTACTCGGGAGCCTGAGGCAGGAGAATGGCGTGAACCCGGGAGGCGGAGCTTGCAGTAAGCCGAGATCAGGCCACTGCACTCCAGCCTGGGCGACACAGCGAGACTCCATCTCAAAAAATAATAATAGTAATAATAATAATAAACTATCCTTACCCTGGAGAAATTTAGTCTCTAACAAATACAATAAGTAGCAAATCTTTAGGAAGAATTTTGGTTTCTTCACCTGATTTTCACTCTCAAAATATGTCATTTTGCCACGACAAACTTCAATTGAAAACTCAGCAAAATTCAGTATCGGTAGCCACCAAATTCAATAACCAGATGCTGAAGAAAAACTAACTCAAATTCTAGCTACAGTCACACTTCTCTTCCAGCACAAGAAGGTCCCAGCTGTGGTCCAGCATCCTCGCCCTGACTGCTTTGTTGCAGTGTGTGATCCTAGCTTGAGGATGCCAAGTACTTTCTGTTTCTGTATTTCCTTACCCTTGCCTCAACCCCTGCCTACTGCTTTTACAAAACCTAGATTTTATTCCTTTAGGCACCTAATCCTTTCTTCAAACACCATTGAGGTTCTTGAGATTATCACAGATTTTTAAATCAGGCCATCAAAGCATATGCAGCTCCATTCCTTTACATCTTTTTATTTCATTTTCTACGTAAAGATCCATAATGCCTGTGCCTGGTGCCCTGCACTGAAGAAGCCAGGTATCAAAACCACCTCATACATTCAGTTGATCCAGAACAGGTACTGCAAACCAGACACAGACAGCACAACAGCACATGAATTTTGTTTGGCATGAGCTGTTCTAAAAACAATATAATTACTTACCAACAAATTACACCCAAGAGATGTTTTACATACAAACTTACATGTAATTAAGTTTAGCTTCATATGAAAAATCTGAAGATTTGGCCATGCTGGGCCCAAATTCCCATGTGGCAACAATAAGGTGAGCCAAGTGGGGACATCGCCTTTCCTTTTGATGAAGTGCATCTCTCCATGATCCTCACCACTCCACAAGGCTACCATGTACAACACATCCAGCTGGTTTCATTTGTGATCTGTTGGCTCTGGAGGTGTTGGAGTTTGAGACAAGTCCATGTCCAGGGAGTTAGAAGTTGTATCCAATCATAAAGCGATCTCTTGGTTTAGGGTTGCATTGCCATGCTCCTCGACCTATGACAACCTCTCCTAGTTTCTCATGCCAACAACTGCTTCCTCTTCCTGTAATCACCAATCCTAAATATCACCTACGTACCTGAACTACCCCAGGGAACTCCTGCGAGCATCTTCTGGCCTGGCAAGCTCCTATATGAAGTAGCAAACTTCCAGACCACATGGCAGAAGGCACTGAGGATCTCATCCATAGACTCATTCATTTCCACACTTACTTCTCCTTGAAGATAAATACTCCTAAATTTCTGAGTTCTGATTATTTAAAATGATGTTTTTCAAACTTTACTGTGCATCCAACATATGTGAGGATCTTTTAAAAATGCAGATTGAGGCTGGGCGTGGTGGCTCATACCTGTAATCCTAGCACTTTGGGAGGCTGAGGCAGGCAGATCACGAGGTCAGATCGAGACCATCCTGGCTAACACAGTGAAACCCCGTCTCTACTAAAAATGCAAAAAAAAAAAAAAATTAGCTGGGCATGGTGGTGGGCACCTGTAGTCCCAGCTACTCAGGAGGCTGAGGCAGGAGAATGGCGTGAACCCGGGAGGCAGAGCTTGCAGTGAGCAGAGATGGTGCCACTGCACTCCAGCCTGGGTAACAGAGAGAGACTCTGTCTCAAAAAAAAAAAAAAAAAAAAAAAAGAAAGAAAAAAATGCAAATTCAAATTCAATAAGTCTGGTGTGGAGCCTGAGATTCTGCATTTCCAACAAGTTCTCTGGTGATCCTGATGCTGCCTGGATTGCGTGGACCACACTTTGAATAGCAAGGAGTTAGAAGACTTACGAAGAAAGTGTCTGAGATGAGAGTTATCTGAATGAATTAGGCCTACAAGACTTGACTTTCTGACATTTTAAAAGTCCAAAATGTTAATTTTTTAGCATACTGTGTCAAGTAATATCTGATCTATATAAATAACAACCCTTCATAAATGGTCCATGAAGAAGAAATAGATCGTTCCTTTAGCCATTAGGCATTGGTTATTGAATATTCACTATGTGATCAATACTGGGCATTACACATGGACATCTGCCAAGTTTCCAAATATTTAGAGTGCTTAAAATCTAGTTGGCAAGAAGACTAACGGAAAACAATAACTAGTGCACCACCTAGAACAGCAGATGATTAAGATTTTAATTGCTACAAATGAGTGATTCCCAAGAGGGTAGCATATCAGCATCTGGGTAGAAGGCTAAACACAATTCCTCCCAACTCTTCCTATAAGATACTTACCCTACCCTTATTCTTACTGTCAATCACTGACGAGGGAAATTACATTGAATTCCAGGAATGGCATATTCTTCAGAAGAATGAGGTGGGAAAAATGACAAAAACCACTGTTTTTAAATTGCATACAGAGGGCAATGGAGACCTGGGGCCTGAAAGAGTAAGTAGAAGTGGTGGGCATTCCAGGTGGGAGTTGCTTCCTGTGGTAAAAGTACTGAGGTGGAGATGAGTCTAGGGTATTTATGGGACAGGAAGAAGACCTGTCTAATTAAAGTAGAGTGTCCCACTCACCATCACCCTATTCTTGATGGAGGAAGCATGGAAACTATCTCCTAAAAACCTGATGACCACCTGTTAAAAACACTGAAGAGATATTTCTTTACGAAAGGCTGAACTAGTTTACCTCTCAGATCCTTTCCAATTTTTCCTCAAGTGCAGAACAAAACTCTGATTCTCTTCTAACCCATAATTCTAATTGAATCACTTGTCTTGCCTGCTGTTGATCATGGGAGACAAGTGAAGAGAAGGTAGATGTGTAGAAGTCCCTATAAACTTTAAAAAAAAAAAAAAAAAAACTAAATCACTGCATTAGGTTAAGCATTCCATTTCTGCTCAGCATCCCCAGTTCCCTAAGACTGTTCTCATAGGGCTATTTTCAACTCTGTCATCAATCGTCTTTGTGACTCTTCCCTGAACCCTTTCCAAATTATCCCCATCCCTCTTATATAGGCAAGTGATGAATTACACTTCAGGTTTTCCCTGAGCACTCCATCTAAAGGAAGTCTCAGTTACACAATATTATCTGCCAAAGCCCACCTTGACAACGCACTTAATGTACTTCCAACTAGGTTTTTTCATTTGTTGCTTATGAAATATTTAAAATATACATTTAGAAGTTCATATTGTTAAGAAGTTAACATAACAGTAGCCCATATACCAAATATTACTTCCTTAATTTATGGTCAATGTCGACTTCTAACTTCTAATAAAAAAAATTCATAGTCTAAGATTGTGGCATATTGTTTTACTTGTTAATAATTTTTCCTTCCTTCTTTGTCCTTGCCATGATTCACTGTGGGCTAAGTATGTTACTGCGGTATACCATACATACCAACACCCAGATTTAACAAACATTAATAATTTTGCCATATTTGCTTTGCAATTATCTACTTATTTATTTATTCATGTCTGTGTGGCCTGTTTTCCATTAGATTCTGTCTTATCTGGACAGAGCCATGTCTGATTATTAACCTCTTTTATACCCATTACTTAGCGTAGAGCCTGGCATATAAGGTTCAATGAATAATGCATGAATGACTTTTGTCCTAGTATTAAATAATAGCCATCACAATAGACGACTTATTAAACAAAAGACAATGACTCCATCTTTACTAAAAGTCCAAAGAGGGAAAAAAAGAAATGAGTCTTTATTGAAGAATGGGAGTTTACATTTAAATGCATGCTATAGCTGGATATCAGACATCAGGATGAGTTAGTTGAGCAAGGTACAGAACTTCCCTTCCCTAGGGGCTCCTTTCCCTTGTTCCCTGAATGGCACATATATCTACCTAGATAACAGTGATACAGAAGATGAGCTCTTCTAGCTCATCTAGCTTACAGATGCCAACTCAATGGCTTAAAGAAGGAGAGAACAAAGGAGGAGAAGGAGAAAGAGAAGAAGGGAGGAAAAACTGGAGGGAGGAAGGGGTGGGGGCCTATACAGAAAGAATCCAAGACCACTATAAGACCATAAGAAATCATTCATTTTTTCTGCATTAGGCCAACGGCAATATAGATTATGTCCTGAAAACCTTTGAGTATGAAGTCCACTTGGATGAAATGAAGTGAAGCCTAAGGCAAAAATATAAGAAAGGTCATATCCAACTGTCAAAGAAATCTGACAGTTTTCTCTACCTCCTTCGGCCTGTACTCCCTGCCACCCAATATCTTAGTACAAAATCCTAAAAGTCTGGGTCCCTCCCGCCATGGTTCTCTACATGCTCTCAAATACCAGATACACACTTGTGTCCACTCCTCATCTAAACTTGCTGGGTCTAAGTTCTATTACTTTGAGCTCTTATTCTTCTAGCAGGTCACTGAGAGATACTATCCTTATTATATAAATGGCTGTCTATTACTGAAGATATCGCTTCCTTAATTTACAGTCAATGTGAACTTCCAACTCTCTAATAAAAAATTTCATAGTCTAAGATTGTGGCATATTGTTTTATTTGTTAATAAGTCTCCCTTTCCTCTCTGTCCTTGCCATGGTTCACCACAGACTAAGCATATGACTTAGGTATACCACTTGATATAACAGAAATCATTTCTAATCAGCGTCATAAGGAAATGTTTTTCTCACTCCACAGACATCTGGCTCCACAGATAAAATATTACACAAGCACCTTTCCACTATGCAGTTAGCATATGTCAGCTTGGGGAAGCAGTCTTACCCTCACTGCCCATCACTTTGCACAGCAAACTCATTGATGCAGGGGCCACAGTTTGGCTGAATCCATAGTTTCCACTGTTTCTTTTTGTGTTTCCTCAAGATCAGAAGGCACTACATCTTCATGAAGTGGGTAGCATTTGGATTGGCTGCTTTCTAAGTACAACTTCCTTTCTTCACGAAGCCATCACCTTATCTGTACCTGAGCCCAGTACCCTGTCAGTTCTGTCCCGAGCAACTTTTCCAATCTCATGAATAATGGTTAACCAAAAACAAAAAAAACCTCTTCCTATAACACGAGTTTTCAGTGATAAATGAACAAAAGCATCACCGAGCACTCATCTCTGAACAAATGCCAAAAGCTGATTCATTCTCTGCATGACATCGGTGGTTTCATCCAACCATAAAGTGAAATATCTGCTAGCGTGCACTTGATAGTAATCGCTCTTCCACACTCCACTCCACTAATATTATGCCACAGCCAACCATGTCATTTGACAAAGGAGTTTTGTCAATAACTTCTGGTTTCTTTCTAAGGATGTTTGTTTTTAACTTTCCAGTTGATTTTCCAAATGTCTCTTCAATAATATGACTCACACTTATTTTGCTACAAGGATCCTTGAATGATGCTAATAGAATTATAGTCTCTTACCTACCTTTAGCCATATAATACATTAATTTTATAAAGGAAAGCATTATTGTGTGCTTGTCCTAGAAAACTTCAATAGTATAACAGAGAAGCCACTGTGCTTTGTTCGAAAATGACACAAAAACATCCATGGCTTCATGCCACTATTGGACAAAGTTTCATAACAGGCAATGATTACGGATTCATTTGGTCCTAATGGGGATAGCAAGTCCAATAAAAAAAAAACAGTTTTGAGATAGTCATTGTCATATTTCCATTTGCACTTTTCAATTTCAGCTACTGTTCTGAAATTGTCACTCTCACAGATTCCCTCGTCTCTACACATACGTATTCCCATTTTATTTGCAGTGGGATTCAGTTCTCTAATTATGTTTATTGTATTCTGAAATGTAGCATTTACCGTACTATTTTCATCACTATTTTTACACTTTAATGAACTACTTTTGAACCACTTAACTAATTTTGTGAAATGGGAATACAATTTAAGAACAGCAAAAACGAAGGGGAACATCACACACCGGGGCCTATTGTGGGGAGGGGGGAGGATGGAGGGATAGCATTAAGAGATATACCTAATGTAAATGACGAGTTAATGGGTGCAGCACACCAACATGGCATATGTATACATATGTAACAAACCTGCACGTTGTGCACATGTACCCTAGAACTTAAAGTACAGAAAAAAAAAAGAAAAAGAACAGCAAAAACAAAAAACAATCTTTTAACAATAAAAAATAAGTAAATTATATAAAAATTATATTAACAAACATGAAGTGGACCATTAACAAAATGTAAGCTATACGTACTCACCAGTGCAGTCTTTGCAGCACAAATACAAGCTTAAATATGATAATAAGTTTTAAGAACATAAGGGGATGTGTGCTGAAATCATAATTAAATGGCCTATCTCAAGGCCCTGCATGCTTTGCAACACCCACACCACCCTTCTGGTCTCATTTCTGACTCCCTCCTCATCACTCCACCCCATCATGCTGATCTTGCAAATCTTTGAACATATCCACGTTCTTTTCTCAGGGCCTTTGCACTGGCCATCTTGCAACTCTATCCCTCAGGTATCTGTATTAAGTAACTTATCTTACCTCCTTTTAACTCTTTGCTTAAGGTCTCTTTCTCCATGAAGCCTTCTCCATGAAGCCTACTCAACCACACTTACCCTGTCCTACTTTCTCTTTCTTCCAAAGCACTCATCTCCTTCTAGCATCATATATAATTTAGTTACTTGGTTTATTATCTGTCTCCCACCTCCCACCTGCCTGCCCCCAATAGAATGAAAACTCCACAAGGTCAGGGATCTTTGTTTTATTCATTGATATATTCCCAGCACCTAGATCAGAGACTAACCCACAGACGGAGCTCAATACATATTAGCTGAATGAACAAACGAATGGATGAATGAATTAAATTTTCTCACTGCTTTTCCCTTCTAACCACCAAACTGCCTATGGATCTTACTTTGAGAATTGAAAAGAAAATGACAAGCCATCAAAGGTTTTTAAGCAAAAGAATTACATCAACAGAATGGTATCAAAATAGACAAGCTCAGGAGATGATTTAAAATTTGGAGAGGCTAGATCCAAAGAGTTTAGTTAAGAAGTCAACCAATGAAAGAGATAAGGCCATAAATGTCCAATTACTAGGACTTCTTAAGTAGCTTATTTCAAACCTACAATGCACATATCTATAGATACACTATCAATGTTTATCTATACATACATTGCATACACACACGTAAACATATATGTTGAACAAGCCTAGAAGAAGCTAAGGACATTTCTCTATCATATGGATATAATACATATAAAAGCTTATGACTTCAGTCATAGTTAGAATAGCCATAAATCCCAGTGTTCCTGGCAGAGTCTCAGTTTATGCTTATTGATCTAATGCCCTTTCCAGTTAGTGCCATATTTTACTCTGAAAAGTATCCTTGTCTGGATTTTTTTTAATTATATAGTCATCCTACTTATAAAAAAGATACATAAGCTGGTCACGGTGGCTCATGCCTGTAATCCCAATACTTTGGGAGGCTGAGGAGGGTGAATCATGTGAGGTCAGGAGTCCAAGACCAGCCTGGCCAACATAGTGAAATCCCATCTCTACTAAAAACACAAAAATTTGTCAATGGTAGTGGTGCGTGCCTGTAATCCCAGCTACTTGAGAGGCTGAGGCACAAGAATCGCCTGAACCCAGGAGGCAGAGGATGTGGTGAGCCAAGATTACGCCACTGCACTCCAGTCTGGGCAACAGAGTGAGACCTTGTCTCAAAAAAACAAAACAAAACAAAACAAAAACATAAATTTCTTCTTATTTAGACATGCTGACCAAGCTTTTGAGGACTTAAGTGGAGTGAGTTTGGGAAAGGTGACAGCCATAATTAATTGTAACATCCACTGGCCAACATAGCAAGTGAGCTGTGTTACAAACACACAATTCTTTGGTAAAGGAGCATAGCAACTACTGCAGAAGCAAATGCCACAAACTTCATATATCTAACTTTGGTAAAGAACCCAAACCCTTGCCAGGTCACCTGCATCATGTCAAACCCCCATGAGAATTTTCATGTGTTGAACAGACACACCAGTTCTCCCTCTCTGCAACTTCTCTGTATGAAAAGCTGAGATCCCAACCGAACGCTGGAGACACAAGAGAGTACAGAAAACAAAAGCTCTCCTATTATCCTTATGTCCCAGAGAGCTTGGAAACTAAGAGAATGAGGAGTCAAGTCTTCACAACAACACTTGTGTTCTGGAATCTCAGTAAATATCCAAGATCTGGACCAGACACTAGATCTTGAAACTTGCATTCCTATCTCTAAGAGCCATGGTAACCATCAGGTCTGCAAACAGGTTTTGTAGAAACTGTTCTCCCAAATCACAGGATTTGCCCCAATTAGAGTCAGCTCTAGATATATGGACAGGTGCTGATTTGTATGGTGCTTGAAGACAATAATAATATGGGCTTACAGCCATGGCAGACACTTAATAATTTAAGAATAAAACTATTTTATTCACTATGTGTATAAATAGATGACAAGCAATTATCTCATTCTCCTATCTTTCTTCCTCCTATTTCATTTTTTCTTATGTATTTTTCAGGTTTAATTTTTTTCTGATTTTCTATCTTTACATTTAATAAATAAAAGACTGAAATAAAGCAAGACTCAAAATCTGGTGTCGGAAGAGGGGTGATGAAAAAAATTCAGGATTCCTTAATACCTAGGGTGACCAGATAATTAACTTATCACCCAAACCAGGGCCTTTTTGCACGTGAAAGGGGGTGCTTTTGATAATTAAGATAAATCAACAGGAATAAACTGGCACTGTCACAAGCAAAGCAGGGCATCTGGTCACCTTTCTAATCTCTCATTCATATCCTGATACAAAAGGCATCCTGTGTGTAATGAAGCAACCTCTGCCTCTGTTAAATCAAGCAAACTTCAAACACAGTCCTCCCTCTTTCAGGCCAGGCCTGGCTTTTGATAACAGAGCTGGAAAGGTTTTCACCCAACGCTGCCATTCCCTATCCAACACACCAAGCAAAACTGGTTCCAGTTTTTCCCAAGAAAGCAGTCAGCAATGCACAAGAATGTGGATCCAGGCCAGGCCCACAGCAAGCCCCAGGTGAGGAGCCTCTGGTTTCTCTTAAAGGAACACTTTACAACAGAGAAAGCCACGTGGCACCTGGTTAGAGGTTACACAGATACCAACCATATAGATTTAACAAGCATTTTGAATGCAAGATCATTTCATTGATGTGTAGGCACATATTAAAACTGGCAAGATCCCAAAAGCCACCTCTCCTGCAAACATCTTGATCTAGGAGAAAACGCCAAAGCATCTGCCCTCAACTATAGGTAATAACCTTGATTTCTTCACCTTTGGCTGAAATCAGTGTTGCAAAAGCCTTTTAAAAGAGTAAGAAAATAGGCTTTTCTCCCAAGATCACATTGCCCAAATGAAACAGAACCAGTGCTTACTTTTATTTCTTGCCTCCTTTTCAGAGGGGTCAAACATTGCCCATATTCTTCACTAAATTTAGTCCTGTGGCTGGCAAATGTTAATTTACCGGAATATTTTCCTTCGCATTCGTAACGAGGGAAAACCAGTTTTGTGATCTGGTTGCAATCTACAGCACACAGATAATCCACAACAGTGGTAGGCGCAGAAAAGCTCCAGCTGGTTTATCTCAAATGTTCAGAATGATTTTCATTTCTTTACCGACACTACAGTCATTCATAAAGATTCATTGCCAAATGTTGCCCAATACAGTGATAGAGGCGATGGTGAAGCGAATGTCTTAGGCTGGGAAATCATCATGGAAGTACAGTACTGCCCAGACCTCAGAGTCTGCCGCCAAATGCTGGGAATTAAGAAACCACCTGTCATGGAGATGGTGAAGGAAACTGGATTCAAACGAATGCAGACTAAAGTCAGACAAGAGACGGTTTGAGTCCAAGGGGCCATTTATATACAAGAGCTAAGAAAGGTGCAACTGATTTTCCCCCAGAAGCAGCATGATTATTTTTAAGTTCAAAGACATTTTTGCTAATAAACTGCTTCACACAACCACATTGAAGCCAAAACGTGCCAATGAAATAATCAAAACAAATAGCTCAATTGGGACTTTTTGAATATTCAACAAAAAGAAAAATTAAAGCTGGTTAGACTGCTGGACGACAATGTTATAGTGTCTCCTTTAAGAGATCAAAATTATGTCTTTGCCACCCTCCACCCTACCCTACCCCACCTCTAATAGTGAAGTGGATAATTTCTGAAGAATACAATGACCCTTTATGACTGGCTTCTCTAGCCAGCTAGGGATGCCATCTGTCTCCCACGCTATATAAACAATCCCCGCAGGAATCTTCTGATGACCAAACAGATTAGCAAACTCCAGATTTTCACACCATCAATAATGTCCCCATCCAGATTAGGCCTTTTATTTTAATAACTCCAAAGATAAAAGTCAATGACTGATCTTTCTTTCTTTGTAGATAATGTGTGTGTCATTTTAAAGATAACCTCTTGGAATATACAGCCATCTGTTGGGAAGAGAGAGAAAAAAAGCTCTCTCTAGGCAACAGAAGAAATGAACCCTTGAGGGAACAGGAGAAACAGTAAAAAGAAAATCATATATTTATAAGACAAACACATGGAGGGCTCTACTAATTACACTAAAATATTCTTCTTCTAAATGACAAACTATAGAACACTACTCCAGAAAAGACAAGTTTCACACTTTCACAAAGGCATACATATACGAAAAACAGAGTTTGCGTGAGTCTAGGACAGTGAAAGCAGAAATCGTATCCAAAAAGCTAAAGGCCCCCGAAGTTTGCATGCTGTCCACCTCTATCTGTAATGATCACAAATGTTTTCCTTCCTGAAGTTTAATATCGATTGAACCCTTGTAACTCTAATTGTGAGCTCTCTCTACTGACTCCAAAGACTTCTAACTCTAAAAGAAATAAATGTGCCTGTAAAGATGTTCTCTAAATTAATAATAATAAACGACGAAAAGCACCCAAGCGCTACTAATAGGGAAGACAAGGCATGAGAGAGCCAGACCTCTGCAGTCGCGCGTCCTCGGAAACGTCTACGTCTAAATCTGCAGCCCCAGTTTCCTCCAGGCCCCAAGCTCCAGCAGAGGATGTTCACCGCACATTCCCAACCAAAAAGGAAATGAAGCGTCCTCTCTCTCAACTGATGCTCAAATAGACCCCAAAGTCCCAGTTTCCCGGGAGAAACAAACCATCAAACACATCCTGGTGTCTCTCGCCCGCGTTTCTGGGCAGCGGAAACCGAAATGTCAAATGAATGACCGCGCCGGGGCGCAAGGGAGGAAAAACAAAGCCACCTCCCGCCGTCCGCTACCTGCGGCGAGGGCCGCGCGCTCACCTGGGCTCTGCGCCCGTCGCCGCGGGCTGCGGGTGGGGACCGGGCCGCGGGGCGGGAGGGCGCCCCCGCCGTCGCCCGGACCCGCGGCCCCGGTGCCCTCCGGCCGGTCAGTGCGCGCCGCGGAGAAAGCAAGCGGCCGGGGGCGCCGCCGCGCGTTGCATGCAGCTCCCGGCTGCTGCGGCCGCTGCCACGGAGCCGAGAGTCTCTGCGCTGCAGTCCGCGACCCCGAGACCGCGAGAAGCGCCCAGAGAGACGCGGCGCAGGGCAGAGCGCGCCCCGCGCGCCCCTCAGCGGCTCTCCCCGCCGCCCTCCGCAGCGGGCTGGGTCTCGGCTCGCCTTTGTGCTGGCATCTTCCTAGCTCCCAGCGACACCGAGAGCTCCCGAGGCGGCTCCGCGCCGCCGCCCACCCCCGGGTTACGCTGCGGCCCCCGCGCGACCAGCCGATTGTGTCGAGTCAGCAGCGGCGGCGGGGACGCGCGAAGCCATGGCTCCCGCCAGCGCTCGGGAGGGCGCCGGGGGTCCTGCGCCTCCGGGAGGTTTGTGGCCGAGCGCGGCGCGGCCCCGAGCGGCCCCGCAGCTCCCGGCTCCCCGCTGCTCCCTCTCCAGGCGCCGGCCAGCCCGCGTAGCCACCCTCTCACCGCTCCCCGCCACCACCTTCCTCCCGCCCGGGTGCCCGGCGGCAGCTCCGGCCGCGGCGCCCCGGTCGGCGGAGAGCAAAGGGCCTGGCCCCCTCACCTCCAGCCGCGCCGGCGCCCCTCCCGCTAGACACTTCGGCGGCATCTGTCCGCACCGCCCTGCGGGAAGGCTGGGCTGGGAGCTGCCGGCACGTCGGGGACCGGTGGAAGGGAGGCGGGGGCGGAGGACAGGAGGGACAGCCAGACCTTGGCCAACGGGACCTCCCTGAGGAAGGTGCGGAAGAACGGGGCGGGTGCAGCTGGGCAGAGGACGAGTCCCGCGGTTGCGGCGGAGCCTGAGTTGCTCTCCTTCTACGAAGCCGAAGGACAGGAGGATTCCTAGAGGCGTCGCGGAGGATGCAGGAGACCCTCTGAGGTCATGCAGACAACACTGTTCCTCAACCCCACCAGAGGGCTGAATAGGGGAGTGTCATGCCTCGGTTTCCCCAACTGCAAGGGCAAGACGGTAATACTCATGTCGCACACACAGGGTGTGGTCACGATGAAAAAAACTGGATTGTTGAAAGCATTCCCGGGATACTTTGCCTAAAGAGGGCACTAAAATTTAAAATTACTGTATTAATACTTTCGGCTATTTACGTCTATAGCGTCTTCATCAAGCCAGTCCCACGTAGGAGAAAAAGTAAAAATGCTAAAGTGTAAATATATTGTGTCCCTCCCTACCCACCCTTGCGTCTATCCAGATATAGGGAAGATTTATTCCGTTTTACAATTTAACTATATCCATATGGAGTAAGTCCCCAAATAATGGATATCCATTCCTTTGGGACTTTTGAGTATGTGTGCTCACTATTATCCATCACTCCGCCTTTTCTGGTAACAGCAGTTCATTATTCCTATGGGAACTGCCCTTCCCCCTCACCCACAATGAGTCTTTGTGGCTCCAGGGTACTGACACCTCCCACCCTCAGCCTCCAGAACTAGCCAAGTCATCTTCCGGACCGCAGTGATCGGTTCTGGGATGGGCATGTTGATCCAGGAACTCGGTCTGGATGTATTACTGCAGAAAAATAAGCTCTTTAACCTGGTATAATTAAATTGGAAGGACATAAGCCTACGGTAACGAAGACCAACAGTGCATGCCAATGAAGCCACCTTTGAGGGAAGAAAAGCTGAGGGTGAGAGGGTGATGTCTCACTCTCTGAGAAACCTCAGGAGGTAAATGTGTCTGCAGTGAACTCTACCCTTGAAACCATAAATTCTCTCCCTTTTATTTCAAATCAGTGTCAGCTGTGTTTTGTCACATGTCGCAAAGGAGCCCTGACTCCTTAGTCCCCTGGATCTGTCAGCCCAGACATCACTGTTAGGCTCCTCCACAGAATCAAGGAACCCCACCGCACAAAAGACCCAATTCCAGTTCTTGCGGGAAGAACGGGGATCCTAGAGCTTCGTTCTCACATGATGTTCTCCTTTACAACTTACTCAAATCCAGCAACCTCACACCTGCAATCCTTAGCTTCCTGTGTGGATTAACCGCTGTGTTACATTTTATTCAAAATGGGCCAGGTGCGGTGGCTCACACCTGTAATCATGCCTGAGGCAGGAGGATCTCTTGAAGCCAGGCATTTAAGACCAATCTGGGCAACATAGTGAGACCCCACTAACACAGGAACAGAAAACCAAACACTGCATGTTCTCACTCATAAGTGGGAGTTGAACAATGAGAACACATGGACACAGGGAGGAGAAGGTCACATCAGGGAGGAAGGGCTTTTCGGGGGTTGGGGGACTAGGGGAGGGATCACATTAGGAGAAATACCTAATGTAGATGATGGGTTAATGGGTACAGCAAACCACCATGGCACGTGTATACCTATGTAACAAACCTGCACGTTCTGCACATGTATCCCAGAACTTAAGTATAATACATTAAAAAATAAATACAAATAAAAATAGCCAGGCATGCTGGCCTGAACCTGTAATCCCAGTTACTCTGGAGGCTGAGGCAGGAAGATCAGTTGAGCCCAGGATTTCAAGACTGCAATGAGCTGTGATTGCACCAATGCACTCCAGCTTGAAGACAGAGCAAGACCCTGTCACCTTGTCAAAAAAGAAGAGGAAAAGGAAGAAGAGGGAGGAGGAGGAGGAAAAAGAAAGAAAAGAAAAGGAAGGAAGGAAAGGAGGGAGGGAGGAAGAGAGAGAAAGAGAGAAGAAAAGGAAGAGGAGGAGGGGAGGGAGGGAGGGAATGGAGGGAGGGAGGGAAAAAGAAGAACGCTAAAAATGAATACATGTTAAGTGAATCACTATTGCTGCCCTAGGTTTTAAAAAACATTTTTGTTTCACTTTAAAAGCAGCCCCAACTACCTTTAAAACTTTCTACATATGAACCATTAAAACCGAGACTAAGGCATCAAAGAACATTAATAGCAAAGTCATCCTAAAAATCTGAGACTTGCAAAGGTGTGTGAAGATTAGGCAGGTTCTTTCACATTGCACTCCCCATTCGTCATCACCACCACTCCCCTTCACAGGATCTCTGACCAGGTCTCACTTATCCTCTCGTGGAGCCATTCGCTTAAATAGAACTCAGTATTTCACAAGCTGGTCAATTCTGCTTTGAAACTGCCCTGACATTAGGAAATGATCCCTTACATTGAGTTAAAATACTTCTTCCACCTGACAGTACTCCAAGCACTAAAAACAAACTTGTGAACCACTTGAATTGTCTCTTTTCCAAGATCTTTGCATGACCCAGAAGTCATATGGCGATGTGTCCTGACCCTTTGTCATCCTAGATTGCTTCCCTTCTACAGATGTGCTCAGGTTTGGGACTGCTCCTTCTGAAGCATATGGCCAAAGCTAAACCCAAAGGCAGATTCCAGGAAACTCATACTCCAGCCCTCTTCCAACAACACAGAAGGAGCCTGAAAGACATGTTCATGTGGTCTTATATTTTTGTAAAAGCTTCCAAAGTCATATATTTTAACCTCAAGCAATTTGCAGTGGACTGAATGTTTGTGCTCCCCCAAATTCATGTGTTGAAATCCTAACCCCTAATGTGATGGTATTAGGAGATGGGGCCTTTGGGAGGTGATGGAATAAGTGCCCTTATTAAAAGAAACCCAAAAGAGCTCTTCACCCTCTTTCTGCCTCTTGAGGATACAAAGAAAAGATGGCAGTCTGCAACTGGCAGAGGGCCTTCCCACCCACATCACAACCATACGGGCACCCTGATCTCATTCTTCCGGCCTCCAGAGCTGTGAAAAATAAATTTCTGTTGTTCATAAGCCACCCAGTCTAGGATGCTTTGTTATTGCAGCTTGAATTAAGACAAGACTGCTGTCTCTTTTCATTCTAACTTCCCTGTTGTCCTAATACCCCTTGTTCTGAAAGAAGTGGAGTGATTGTGGACATTTGTGGGGATCTGGCTAAAGGGAAGTTGAGTTGGTTAGGTGGAATACATTTATGTGGTCTGTGGGCATTAAAGTTGTAACAGTGACATCTATTTTGACTGTGCAAAGACTTACAGTCACTTGGGCCCTCAGTGTTGTGACACAAAAATTATACCACCAAGTATTAATAACTGCATTCTTCAGCACTCACCACAGAAGCATATGGGTAACGGGATAAATGATGTTTGAAATGTATGTACGGAGTCAGGACTAGAATATGGAAAACCCTCCCACATCTTATTGTTTATATGTGAAATAAATTTAATAGTGATCTTCCTAAACTTGAAAACAATCCTAAAAATATGTTACTTTCCCAATAATGCATTGTGGACTCAAAAGAAACTCCTCTAAACTACCAATAATAAAAACAGATTTTAGTCAACTTTACTAGTGAAAACACTGGAATATCTATTAACTTTATAGAACATAATGTCACAAAATCATTTTCATATGAAGAATAAATCAAAGAGTATAAAGCCGAAATACGTAGGAAAAATGTATCACAGAGGTATGTCAGGCAGTTAATTAATTTAAAGATCATGGTATTTTTCTGTACTTGGTGGTCTAATACTTGCAAGGTTTTTTTCTCTCTCTCTTTTCTTTTCTTTTTTTTTTTTTTTGAGATGGAGTGTCACTGTCGCCCAGGCTGGAGTGCAGTGGTGCGATCTTGTTTCACTGCAACCTCCACCTCCCAGGTTGAAGCAATTCTGCCTTAGCCTCCAGAGTAGCTGGAATTACAGGCACCCACCACCACATCTGGCTAATTTTTGTATTTTTAGTAGAGACTGGGTTCAACCATGTTGGCCAGGCTGGTCTCAAACTCCTGATCTGAAGTGATTCACCCCCCTCGGCTTCTCAAAGTGCTGGGATTACAGGCATGAGTCACCATGCCCAGCCTTGTAAGATTTTTTAAATGTGTAAATTGTTGTGAATTTTTTTATTCTGGATATATATTATTTTCAGTACCTCACTTTGTATTTATAATGTGTATTTTTTTTTCTTAAAGAGTGTCCTGAATTGGGAGTTTAAGACCAGTCTGGCCAACATGGTGAAACCCTGTCTCTACTAAAAATACAAAAAATTAGCTGGGCGTGGTGGCAGGCGCCTGTAATCTCAGCTACTCAGGAGGCTGAGGCAGGAGAATTGCTTGAACCTGGGAGGCAGAGGTTGCCGTGAGCCAAGATCATGCCATTGCACTCCAGCCTGGGCTACAAGAGTGAAACTCTGTCTCAAAAAAAGAAAATAAAAGAAGAGAAGGGAAGGGAGGGAAGGGGAGGGGAGAGAAGTGGGAGGGGAAGGGGAAGGAGGAGGGGAAAGGGAGGGGAAGGGGGAAGGGGAAGGTGAGGGGAAGGGGAAGGAGTGGGGAAGGGAAGGGGAAGAGAAAGGGAGGGGAGGGAAAGGGTAAGGGGAAGGGAGGGGGAGGGAAGGAGTGTCCTGAATTGTATAATCTTCAGTCTCCACAGAACCTGAATCTGTCCTCAGTGTGACCTAATTTGTGTTGTATTCAAAGAACAGGAGCTTCCAGGCCAGGCACCGTGGCTCATGCCTGTAATCACAGAACTTTGGGAGGCCGAGGCAGGTGGATCGCTTGAGGTCAGAAGTTCGAGACCAGCCTGGCCAACATGGTGGAACCCAGTCTCTACTAAAAATACAAAAATTAGCTAGATGTGGTGGTGGGTGCCTGTAATCCCAGCTACTCAAGAGGCTGAGGTAGGAGAATCACTTGAACCTGGGAGGGCGAGGATGCAGTGAGCCAAGATCACACCACTGTACTCCAACCTGGGTGATAGAGTGAGACTTCATCTCAAAAAATGTGGGAGCTTCCAATTGAAGAGATGACTAATTTAACCACAATATTGCCTTGAGACAGTCATTTCTGTAGTATTTTATCTGTCAGCCATCCTAAGAGAATGAATTAATGGTTACAGCCAGGGAATTTGTAGAATGACCAAAGGATATCCATTTGAATGCCAAAATATATTCTTAGATGTATTATGACGTTTCTGCCTTTTTAAAGAAAGTATACTGAATATAATTGACTCATTATTTTCATAGTGGCTATGATTTATTTATCATACTCTAATTCAGTGATACTCTTAGAAGCTTGTATGTATAAGTGGTCTTGCCCTTACACTAAATGGCCTCAGGTTACTATCAGGTTTTTTGTTGTTGTGGTACTTTAGGAGTAACTTTTTCTCTAGGGCCTTACATTTTTTTCCTGTCACCACTCATTTTTTTCCTTTCTTGATAATCTTTCTTATCACATTCTAATTTCCTGCCTATGGTTTTGTATGGAATTGACAGACTAAATAAATATTAGAACTTTGTCTAAAATGGCTGTGGGAGGGAGGAGGTTCAGTGGATAATGGACATGAACTTTAGTGCATAAATTCTGTGATATCTGTTTTTGTTGCTCAGTATCCTTTCTTTCTGTCTTCTAATTCTCACTCATTACCAATGATGAGAATCTCTCTGGGTTCTCCATTTCACATATTCTTTAAGTAAATATTTAATAACGACTTACTAATGAGAAAGGATCTCTTCTAACTATCGAGGATACAGAGGTGAAGGGAATAGACAAAAATCCCTGCCCTTGTGATGTTGATATTCTAGTGGGATAGGGAAGCAGAGATCGAATAATAAGCAACATGTGGCAGAGTGTCAGTGCTTGCAAAATCCATGTGTTCTTCTACATTTTCCATCCTCCTTTGCAATTAGGATAGCCATGTGACTACTTCTGGCAAATAGAATTTAAGCAGTTTTGATGGGTGTCACTTGTGGCTGTGAAGATTAAGAATATAGTGTGACTTCTCTCATTCTCTTTGCCTTCACTGGAAACCACAGAGGCCATGCGTTGAAAAGGTATCCTCACAAAATGGAAGACTGGATCCCTGAGCCATCATTTGGTGGGGTCCTGTAATGTGAGCAAGAAAGTGTTAAGCTACTTAGATCTCACCCACAGTCAGAGACTTCACTCGTTTGTTTCCCTAAAATGGATATTTGGTTACCAGAAGGCAATATATTGGTCTTTACCGATAACTATATCCTTCTATATATTTCCCAGGCTTTCTTGTAGTTAAATGGCAGTGTGACTAACTCTATCCAGTGAAATGTAAGCAGAACTAATACAGGTCACATCTGGGTTGAGATGGTGAATTTACATAACGTGCCTTCTCTGTCTCCCTTTCCCCCTTCCCTAGAGACCATGAAAAGCCACATTTTGAAAGATAGCAGCATTGCGACATGGAAGTCTGGCTTTCTGAGTTTCACGTGGAAAAGAGCTACCCAAGAGAATAGTTCCACTTACCCCGGACTTGTTATTTGAATAAGAAATAACCATTTCTCATGTTAAGCCACTCATATTAGGGAGTTGTCAGAACTGCTAGTGTTACTTCTCCTAAGCACAAATAAATTTAAAAATGTAAATTATGTTCACATAAGTATGAGAAAAGAGAAGAAGACGGAGATAGAAAGTTTTCAAGGTGTTGGAATATTAGATAGTAAAGTGAAACACCCTCCCTGAGAAGATGCCTTTTAAATAAAGACCTGAGAAAAAGAACCAAACAAGCAGTCATGAGAAACAGGCCAGATGCCGTGGCTCACGCTGTAATCCCAACACTTTGGGAGAGCAAGATGGGAGGATCATTTGAGTCCAAGGGGCTAGGTGAGAGGATTACTTAACCCTGGGAAGTCCAGGCTGCAGTGTGCTATGATCATGTCACTACTGCACTCCAGCTTGGAGAACAGAGGAAGACTCTGTCTCAAAAGAAGGAGAAGGAGGAGGAGGAGGAGGAGGAGAGGAGGGGGAGGGGGAAGGGGGAGGGGAGGGGAGGGAGGAGGAGGAGGAGGGAGGAGGAGGAGAAGGAGGAGAAGGAGGAGAAGGAGAAGGAGAAGGAGGAGGAGGAGGAGGAGGAGGAGGAGGGAGGAGGAGGAGGAGGAGGAGGAGGAGGGAAATAGCAAGTACAAAAGTGCTGACAGTATCAGAGATTCTGTCCACCATCACCTTGTCTTTAAGATTCTTTACAGTAGTATTTGTCCATACCAAGTTTCAAAAAAATGTATTATTTTTATGAGCTTCATTTATCCATTTATTCAAAAAAGTTAAGTATTCCAGGGACCAATACAATGATATGGGTGTAATGTAAATATATTTATGATTCTGTTGCAAAGTTATTATTATTATTAATACTTATTTTTCATTTTGTTTTGTGTGTGATTCATCTTTCTTGCTTGGTAACAAAAACATTTTTTTAATCTAAGAAAAAAAAGCCAACCCGATAAAATTAGTGTGATATAATGATTAAAGAATTCTATTTAGATTAATTCTAAATTTGTTTAGTTTGGCAAGGCTCAGTCTCCCAGATTTGTCTCCACTCTCAAGCTAGTGGCTGGGAGGAAAGGTGGCAATGGTGGCTTCTGTGATTGCATGACAGCGGCTTGGTTGCTGGATCCAGCTGTCCACATGGCATCCTTGAGCGTACTGGCCTCTCATGGGGAGTGGCCATCTGGGTTGCCTGGACCGCAGAAGTTTAACTGGTCCCACCCTGATGATTCCACTTATAGCAACTGACGCCTGTGGCTGCTGTGACTCACAGTTTGATCTCACAGTTTGATCTCTCAGCTTGCAAGGGGCCCAGCATTGCTTCCTAGCTGATTTGACCTCCTCATAGTTGCTGCTGCTGCTACTGCTGCTGCTGCTATAGATTCCTCTAACGTTCAGTCATATGTGCCATCAATTCCATGGCCTGGGCTCAGTAAATAAAGTTAAACTCAGAGTTTCCCTCTGCCTAACCATGACACTGCACCCCTGAATTTACTTGGCTACAGCTGCTCTCAGGTTGGCACCAGGGCATCCTGTGAGGCAGTCTCCTTCCTAACCCTTACATATAAGCTGAAGCAAGAGTCGCTGCCCTAACATATACACTCTTCTGGGCCAAAGCCCGGAAAGGGCATATATTTTGAGGAATACATCTGCCACACGGTGGGCCTCTCCTATCTCTGCCTTCTCCCATGACCTGCCAGACCTGGAAGAGATGTCTTTTCTTTCACCGTCCCTTCCTGTCTACCTGGGACTTCCTCTGGTCAGAAGCAGAGCCTCTGGGCTTTCCAGTGCCTTTACAGCATGTGTTCCCTCCCAAAACCAGCCACACTGCTAAGCCTCCGTGGAGGTAAAGATGGGGAAAGAGGTCTGCTTAACAATGAGGGAAACTAAATCAGGAGGTATTTTTAAAATATTGCACTTGCAATATTGGCAGAGGGTACTGAACTCAGTAAGTTCACTATATAATTTCTCTTTTGAGGAATTAGTTGCACTATTATTCTAACTTAATGGTGAGGAAATTGAAGCACAGAAAGGATAAGTCATTTACCAGGATGAGCGCCAGGTTTTGAACTCCTTGTCCAGTGGTTTTTCTACCATGGGGTATCGTCTCCTGTGTTAAGCTAAGATAGCTTTAAAATTATTTCTTTCCTGAAGGCACCTAAAATTAATCTCACTCTCATTCAAATTACTCGCTTGCTCAGATTTCTTTTGCATTTGTTCCAATCGTTTTTTAAAGTTTCTTATTTTCTTATTGTTTTTATTTGTTAGTATATTTCATGATGCTACTACCCCCTTATAGCATTTTCAGTAATATTTGTATAGGAAAATCCCCAAATCACTTTTCAAATGAATATATATCTTCACAACTTCCTAAGATGAGAAGGCAAAATAAACAAACATATAGAAAGAGATCCCTGAGAGGATAATGCTTTGGTTATTATCCTCTAATATTTGGTTACCATCTGTAACAATATGGTAACAATATGGGTGAATCTCTTAAGAATAATTATGTATCTAAGAAATATCAGCTGGGCGAGATGGCTTAAACCTGTAATTCCAGGAATTTGGGAGGCTGAAGCGGGTGAATCACATGAGGTCAGGAGTTCGAGACCAGCCTGGCCAACATGGTGATACCCCATCTCTACTAAAAATACAAAATTAGCCGGGCACGTGGTGGTAGGTACCTGTAATCCCAGCTACTCAGGAGGCTGAGGCAGGAGAATCGCTTGAACCCGGGATGTGGAGGTTGCAATGAGCCAAGATTGTGCCACTGCACTCCAGCTTGGGTGACAGAGTGAGACTCTGTCTAAAATATATATATATATATATATGTGTGTGTGTGTGTGTATGTGTATATACGTGTATATATGTATATATATGTGTGTATATACGTAGTGAATGCTTTAAAAAATCCAAAATAGATAATTTAATTTACCTATTTTTTCTTATTTATAGAAAAATAGATCAACTCAGCGATTCCACTTGGCTTCAAATTCTAACCCAAAACTTGATTCTGTCTGTTGAGGAGACTGTGGGTGATGCTACAGCTTTTGGCCAAAGGAAAGACCTTTCCCAGAAGCTGTATCATTACTGAAACTTGGGCCAAGGAGTCTATGTGGTGATTTAGGACACAGAGGTGACAGCTGATGCAGCAATTAATCTAAGGAGAGCTAAAGTGAAACAGAAACATAGAAAATACATTGCTAAATTTAAAATGTGAGGTGCTCAAAAAATTATATAAAATTAAGAATGTTAATGTTGGTACCCTTTTAAGTGTTATTCTTTACCTATGTCCTGTGCCAATGTTATACAACACAAAACTTATCCTTTGGCACTGATTGTCTCTGTATGCCAAGCCAATTCTCTGGGACCCATGTTCTACCCTTTCCTGCCCTTCTTTGAGTCCTGAGAGGCTGACCCTATGGACTGCACAGCAGGCTCTCTTGCCCTCTGGAACTGGAGGAGGTTGGAGAGGAGGAAGAGAGAAAAGTGAGAGTGGCCGGGCGAGTTGGCTCACACTTGTAATCCCAGCACTTTGGGAGGCCGAGGCGGGCAGATCGCAAGGTCAAGAGATCGAGACCATCCTGGCCAACATGGTGAAACCTTGTCTCTACTAAAAATACAAAAATTAGCTGGACATGGTGGCACGCGCCCATATTCCCAGCTACTCGGGACGCTGAGGCAGGAGAATCACTTGAACCCAGAAGGGGGAGGTTGCAGTGAGCCGAGATCATGCCACTGCACTCCAGCCTGAGCGACAGAGTGAGATTCTGTCTCAAAAAAAATAGAAAGAAAAGAAAAGTGAGAGTGATTTTTTTCCTCCCCAACTTCCTCCTCGACTTGGTGATGCAGGTCCAGCATCCCTCCTGTCAGTCCATGCCCCTTCCACTGCCCCAGCCCTCTCTGGACTCCAGGGACATCCTTGCCTTCGCTTGTCCCTTTGTGCCTATAAATAGTAGCAGCATCCCAGTGTTGTGGATCCTGGGGTGCTTCAACATTCCTTGTTAGTTTTCTTAACTCTGCCCAAGCCTCTGCAAATAGATGTTTTGTGACATTATGTACAACATCGCAGCAACATGCCTTCTATTTTCTGCTGAGCTTTTGACGACATTCTTTTTCAGGATATTTACACTCCAAGAAATGATAGATTCGGACACAGTTAGAAGTCCATTTAGAGTAGACAGTCTTTACAGTTCAGATTAATAGAGTTTGAGTCAATACAAACCAAATCAATTGCCATCAGGTCATTTGAGACCTACCTTCATTGAGAATTTTTACTCACATTTTGAAGGTTCAAAACTTTTAATTTTATCAATTCACCTGGAGATAATGGAACCATAGGGAATTTATTTATGTCAAACATACCCATAGGACACTGAGTGATAATTCCAAAATTCAATTTATTAACTTGTAGAAGAAAATCTCTGGTATCAAAACTATTAGGCCAACCACCCAGGGTTCTCCCTTCTGGTGGGTAATACCGTTTAGAATCTGAAATAACATATCAGATGTTTGTATCGTGATGATCACAGTTAGAACTAGAGGCACTGGATATTTTTAAGGGATTTTCCCATGAATTTATGTTGACATATGAATTGCCGTTATATACACAACTTTATGCCCACATTTAAAAAACAAAACCAAACAACACAGTACCTACAGGGAACACTATACAGTAATAAGGATAAACAAATCATAACTACGTACCAATACATCTTGACTTATGATGGAGTTACATTCCAATAAAACCATTGTAAGTTGAAAGTGGGTTTTGACTCACAATATTTTCAACTTACAACAGGTTTATCCAGATGTAAGTCCATCGTAAATTGAGGTACACACTGAATGCATGCTGCTTTCGCACCATGGTAAAGTGGAAAAATAATAAGTAGAAGCATTGTAACTCAAGGTCTGTACAACCATTGCCTGTAACAATATGGTTGAATCTCCCAAGCATAATGTTGAGTGAAAAAAGACACAAAAGAGCATACATTGTATGGTCAGGATAGCAGTTACCTTGGGTAGGGAGGTTATGATTGAAAGAGAGCCATGAGAAGGGATTCTGGGAAGCTGGTGATGTTATCTTATTTCATGTTGGTGCTAGTTATACAGGTAGTTTCATTTGTGAAACTTTATTGAGCTGTACATTTACAATAGGGGCTTACCTTTTGTATTTATATTGCAAGTCAATGAAAAGTTTTTTTAAAAATTACCAGTACCACTTTTGGAACCAAAGCTTGCCCTCTTTTGGACAATGCTATAGACCTACTGACAAACTAACACCCAACTTCTCCAAGGGGGTACTAATTGACAGTACTAAAAGCTTCTCCCATGACATTATTTCAAGTAATAATGTCCAACGTTACAACTATTTTGCATTAGTCTCTTATCCTTTTTGGATATCTTCCAGATGAAACATAACACTTTTCCAGATGATAACACTCTGGTCCCATTCACAAAATTGCTTAGAAATCATTTCTTAAGCTTGGCTATTTCTGGAGAGTCCCATTGATGTGTTTCCATTTTTTAATCTCATTATTTATATGCCTTCTTGATACATAAGAGCAGTGATTTGTAACCAGATGTGTGCCTTGGAATCACCACACACTGAATCAAAGCCTCTATACTTAGAGTCTCTACCGTGCTCTGAATGTTTGGGTCCCTCCAAAATTCCTATATTAAAACCTAATGCCCACTGTGATAGTGTTAGGCGGTGGGGCCTTTGGAAGGTGATCAGGTAATGATGGAAGAGCCCTCATAAATGAAATCAGTACTCTTATTTAAAAAAAAAAACAACCAGGTATCTTGTTTGCCTCTTACACCATGCAAAGACACAGCTAGAAGATACCATTTATGAACCAGGAAATGGACCCCTCACCAGATACCGACTCTTCTGGTGACTGAATCTTGGACTTCTCAGCCTCCAGAATTGTGAGAAATACATTTCTGTTGTTTATAACCTACCAGTTTGTGGTATTTTTTTATAGCAGCCCAAACAGACTAAGACAGTCTCCTCCCACTTTCTTGTCATACATATTTTGAGAATATGTCCCAGGTGAATTGTTACTTCCATAGTTAAAAACCATGCTCCTATGTGAACAGATATTTATATGCCAAGTTCCTAGCAGCATTATTCATAATAGTGAAAAGGTGGAAACAACACAAATGTCCATCAACGGTGGAATGGACAAACAAAATGTGGCATGTACATACAAAGGAATATTATTTATCCTAAAAAGGAAGGAAATCTTGACTCATGCTATGATATTAGTCCAAGTGAAATAAGCCAGACACAACAGGAAAAATATTGTATGATTCTGTTTATATGAGATACCTAGAGTAGCCAAATGTATAGAAACAAAGAAATGGTGGTTGCTAAGATCTAGGGTGGCAGGGGAAAAAGTGGAGCTGTTGCTTAATGAATACAGAGATTCAGTTTGGAAAGGTGAAAAAGTTCTGGAGCTGAATGGTGGTGATAGTTGCAAGACAATGTGAATGCACTTAATGCCACTGAACTTTATATTTTTAAAAAAAGTTAAAATTGTTCACTTTATTTTATATAAATAAAAGTACGCACACACAAGACTACTTTCCCGTAGTCTTATTTGGCTGACTTTATACCACAATAAGCTAAGGGGGGTCACACTGTTGGAGGAAAATCATCAAATCATCAAATGGCCGGAGGGCCATCTAAGAAACTACCACGGTGCCAGCAGCTCCCCATTTGAAAGGCAGCATTTTTCTCAGCTTTGCATATGGACAGAGATCTGCACCATGGCCACTTTGGTTCTTGTTTATTTTGTCTGGCTATTGACTTGTGGGACCAAATATTGTGTGCTCAGCCTACTGGCTACATCTGGTTCCTTTAGCTTGTGTGATTAAAAGCAGCCTCTTATCTCAATGAACTCCTTAGGAAGCTAAGCCCTCTCTGGCAACAGTTGCCATGCCAGAGGGACTGTGTTTAAACATCATTCAAGAAACGAAACTAATGAGCATTAAAGAAACCTCACAATAAAAAATTTCTTTTCACTTTGTCTTAACTCTTTTAAAGAAAATATTGTTTTTCTCTGAGCATAATATAATCATTTTTAGTAATGAATAGTTTATTATTTTAGTCATTTGATTCTTTTCATTTAGTTTATTTATAATGAATTTTGTCTTACCACTCAGCTGTCAAAAGACACAGGAAAACCTTCCTGGCCTTCCCATTTAGGGGAAGAATTCTGGTTCATTATGACTTCATTGACATTCAACATGCAAATGTCTTCAAAATGCTTAGTGTGTATCAACAACATTAGAAAATTACACTGTGATTAAAATTGTCCAAATACTCTTTTTGTAACCATTGTATTCATGACAATCAGACTTTCAGTGGTAGCTTTTCTAATGTAACTATAAACTCTCTAACCACTTCTTGAAATCCAGTTGCATATATATATATATGTTGTTGTTGTTAACTAAAGCTGTGGCAAATATAAGGTGCTATTATTCCTCTTCCTCGCTCCACCATTACCACCAAAAAAAAACCCAAAATGCCTCTTATGACCTAAAGAATTGATCAAAATGACAATATGGGGACTTTTCCACCAATGTGGTTCCAAATTAAAGTGCATTGGCTTAAGGCAATTATCTTTTTAGATGACCCATACTTTTTTTTTTCTTTTTCTTTTTTTTTTCTTTTTATTTATTTATTTATTTTTTTGAGACAGAGTCTTGCTCTGTCACCAGGCTGGAGTGCAGTGGCACAATCTCAGCTCACTGCAACCTCTGCCTCCCAGGTTCAAGCAATTCTCCTGAATCAGCCCCCCAAGTAGCTGAGATTACAGGCATGTGCCACCACGCCTAGCTCATTTTTGTATTTTTAGTGGAGACGGGATTTCACCATGTTGGCCAGGATGGTCTCGATCTCTTGACCTCATGATCTGCCTGCCTCAGCCTCCCAAAGTACTGGAATTACAGGGATGAGCCACCATGCCCAGCCTAGATGACTCACACTTTTATGGTTAGAAGAATGTAATGGTAATTGTCTTCTCAACTGGTTGCACCCAAGGAGCAGTGGGTTTGGGAAGTGCACAACACTTCAGACATTTTTTTTTATCTACCACTCCAGCAGAAACTGAAAGAGTCTATTTCCTTGGTAACAGAACATTGACTTCATCTAGTGCAATGTATTAGTTTCCTGCTGCTGCTGTAACAAATAACCACAAATTTGATGGCTTTAAAAAGCCACAAATTTATAATCTTGCAGTCCTGGAAGTCAGAAGTCTGAAATCAGCTTCACTGGACTGAAGTCAAGGTGTCAGCAGGTCTACCTTCTGTTGGCTCTATTTCCTTGTCCTTTCTAGTTTCTAAAGGTAACCTATCTCCCTTTGCCTGAGACTCTTTCCTCCATTTTCAAAATTCATCACTCCAACCTCTATTTTCTTTTTTTTTTTGAGATGGAGTCTTGCTCTGTCGCCCAGGCTGGAGTGCAGTGGCCAGATCTCAGCTCACTGCAAGCTCCACCTCCCGGGTTCACGCCATTCTCCTGCCTCAGCCTCCTGAGTAGCTGGGACTACAGGCGCCTGCCACCTCGCCCGGCTAAGTTTTTGTATTTTTAGTACAGACGGGGTTTCACCGTGTTAGCCAGGATGGTCTCGATCTCCTGACCTCGTGATCCACCCGTCTCGGCCTCCCAAAGTGCTGGGATTACAGGCTTGAGCCACCGCGCCCGGCCCCAACCTCTATTTTCAATCTCCATTTTCATTGTCCAAGCTCTCTTTCCTTCTTCTGCTTCTAACCCTCTTTCTTCTCTCTTACAAGGATCCTTGTGATTACAATGGCCCCATCTGGATAATTCAAGATAATCTCTGATATGGTTTGGCTGTGTCCCCACCCAAATCTCATCTTGAATTTTAGCTGTCATAGTCCCCATGTGTCATGGGAGGGACCCAGTGCAAGGTAATTGAATCATTGGGGGTAGGTTTTTCCCATTCTGTTCTCATGATGGTGAATAAGTTTCACAAGATCTGATGGTTTTATAAAGGGCAGTTCCCCTGCTCATGACCTCTTCCCTGCCACCATGTAAGATGTGCCTTTCCTCCTCCTTCGCCTTCTGCCATGATTGTGAGGCCTCCCCAGCCATGTGGAACTGTGAGTCCATTAAACCTCTTTTTGTTTATAAATTACCCAGTCTCAGCCAGGTGCAGTGGCTGAAGCCTGTAATCTCAGCACTTTGGAAGGCCGAGGTGGGTGGATCACAAAGTCAGGGGATCAAGACCATCCTGGCTAACATGGTGAAATCCCGTCTCTACTAAAAAAAAAAATACAGAAAATTAGCCGGACGCGGTGGCACCCACCTGTAGTCCCAGCTACTCGGGAGGCTGAGGCAGGAGAATTGCTTGAACCCAGGAGGCAGAGTTTGCAATGAATCAAGACCACGCCATTGCACTCCAGCCTGAGTGACAAAGCGAGACTCTGTCTCAAAAATAAATAAATTACCCAGTCTCAGGTATATCTTTATTAGCAGCATGAGAACAGACTAATACAAATCTCCCTATCTCAAGATTCTTAATGTAATCACATCAGCAAAGCCCCTTTTCCATATAAAATAACATATTCACAGGTTTCAGGGATTGAGGTGGCCACTATTCAGTCTGCCACATGTAGCTATATCATCATCTTAAATAATACATTTATATGTATATTCCAGATAGTGTTATAATATTAAATTTTGGGCAATAATATGCAAATAGGTGGGCCTTTGGGGAAGAATGGTTAAAGGATGTTGTACTGGAAAGTACACTCTTTTCTTCTTCCTCTTTCCTTCTGCCCTTCTGCCTCAAACACAGACGTAATGGCTGGAGCCCAATAGCTACATTGGACTGTGAGGTTAATATTGGGAATGTAATCTATGTCTAGGATAGTGAAGCAAAGAAGGTAGAATAAGCCTAGGCCTTTGCAGGGCCCCTATACCCCAGTCTGAAACTGCCGAACTCTGTGCTTATTGCACATGAGCGGATAAACTCTTGGGTACATAAGTCACTGTTGATGTCCATGTAACTGTCGGCCAAACACAATTCTTGCCTAACTAACATCAACAAACTAACTCAGCAAATCTACCACATCAGTTGGCCCAAGGGGGTATTTGTTGAGAGTCACACAGCACTGTGTGCCTCTATATCAGTCGAGCTATCAAACTAAACTTAGCAAAAAGGAAAAAGAGTATGTAGGCCCCTATAACTGAAACCTTCAGCCAGGGCTGGCATCAGATATAGCCTGACTTTAGGTCAAATTAGAACACTAGGACCTAGGTCGACTCTGCCTTTTTGGGATTTCATCATCAGGCTGGCTCCTTTTTTGGTAGCAAGATGGCTGCAACAATCCCATCTTCCTCATATCTTTATTTCCATAATCTCAGAAAAAGAGTGAAAGCCTCTCTTTTACTGAAGCTCCTACAAGGTCTTCTATCGATTATTGATTCTGATAAAGTGTGAATTTCCTGGTCTCGCTCTGTCACCCAGGCTAGAGTGCATAGCTCACTGCAGCCTCATGTTCCTGGGCTCAAGGGATTCTCCCACCTCAGCCTCCCAAGTAGTTGGGATTACAGGTGCATATTACCACACCTTGCTAATTTTTTAAATTTTTTGTAGAGATGGTGAATTAGTCCATTCTCACACTGCTAATAGAGACATGCCCGAGACTGGGTAATTTATAAAGGAAAGAGGTTTAATTGACTCACACTTCAGCATGGCTGGGGAGGCCTCAGGAAACTTACAATCATGGCAGAAGGGGAAGAAAACTCATCCTTCTTCACATGGAAACGGCAAGGAGAACCGTAGACCAAAAGGGTGAACCCCCTTATAAAACCATCAGATCTCATGAGAACTCACTCACTACCACAAGAACAGCATGGAGATGACCACCCTCCCCGCCCCCTGCATGATTCAGTTACCTCCCACCAGATCTGTCCCACACATGTGGGAATTATGGGAACTGAGATTTGGATGGGGGCACAGCCAAACCATATCAGACAGGTTCTGGCTATGTTGCTGATATGGTTTGGCTGTGTCCCCATTCAAATCTCAACTGAATTGTATCTCCCAGAATTCCCACTTGTTGTGGGAGGGACCTAGGGGGAGGTAATTGAATCACAGGGGCAGGTCTTTCCCATGCTATTCTTGTGATAGTGAATAAGTCTCATGAGATCTGATGGGTTTATCAGGGGTTTCCACTTTTGCTTCATCCTCATTTTCTCTTGCTGCTACCGTGTAAGAAGTGCCTTTCCGCTCCTGCCATGATTTAAGGCCTCCCCAGCCATATGGAACTATAAGTCCAATCAAACCTCTTTTACTTCCCAGTCTCAGGTGTGTGTCTATCAGTAGCGTGAAAATGGACTAATACAGTTGCCCAGACTGGTCTTGAACTCCTGGACGCCAGCAATCCTCCCACCTCAGCCTCCCAAAATGTTGGGATTATAAGCTTGAGCCACTGTGCCCAGCCTAAGTGTGTATTTCTGAACCAGTCACCTCAGGGGAAAGAAGCTGAAATAGGTTAATTGGTTTGGTTTATGCCAATCAGGATCTACCCCTACAGATGGGAGTGGAGTCCATCCCATACAAACAACATGGCTAAGAACCAGGGAGGGAATCATAAAGTGCCACAGTGTGCAAGTACATGAACTCAGAGGTTGTGTAGAACATTTAAGGTGGCAGCAGACCACTTTCCTAAGAGATTTCTTCAGGAACCCAGAAATAGAATTTGCACCATCTCATGGGAACAACAGGAGCCTATCTCTGTCATATGTATAAATTCAGCTACTTTTTTGGACAACCAGTCTAGGTCCTTAAACGTTCAGTCTTTGTTTTCCCTTTTCTTAGTCCAGTACACCAAATTCTCATTCATCTGTACAGCCAACCTATTATGCAGAATAGGTTCTTTTACAAATAGGTTCAATCCAAAATAAGGTAAATTTTATTGCTTAATTTTTCAAAAATATAGAAAATAGGTATGCAGGTGTCTGTGACTGAGATTAAACAAACAAACTATTAGCCATATTTATTTCACATCTTTTTTTTAGAAGTTAAATACTATTTTCAGAACTAAGCAGGAAAAATTCCTAAAAAGAACTAAGATAAAAAGAACTAAGCTAAAAAGTCCTAATTCCCATTTTCCCTCTCTTCCTCAGAAATAACCACTACCCTGAAGTTGATGTATATAATTCCCGTCCTTTATTTGTGGGTTTTTTGTTTCATTTTGGTAACATTTTTCTTCATGTGCATATATTCAGATACAAGATATACTAGGGTTCAATCAGTTAGTATCCCAGCAAGAAAATCTAATGGCACCCTCAAAAAGGGTCAGTTAGAGATAGAATAAATAGAGGTGTAATGAAGGGACTATTTAAAGAGGGATTGGCAGTTTCAAAGAACAAGAAGACATGGTAAAACATCCAGGGAGTGATGACAGTGCGAAACCCTTACCACCTCCAAATATGAAGGGGGAGGGGAAGGGAGTAATGATCCCAGGGCCTGGAGTGAGCTGCAGCAGTGGAACAGGAGTCAGAAAAGAGCTGAGAACTTCAGCAGAGAAATTAGAGGATCTCACTTGCTGCTTAAGCCAAGGTCTGCTAGGGAAATAAATACCAGGCTCTTGTTCCTTCCTCCCCCAATCTCCTGTCTGGGACTTTCATTGACCAAAACCAACCAGAAGCCAGGAGAACCTATAATATATGATGCTGTCCTTAAAGGTCACTTTCTTGTACCACACAACGGGAAAGGGAAGGGGAGAAAATTGATTTAGAAAGGCAAACAGATAATTATCAATGTGATTGTTTTGTACTTTCATAATTAACACAAGTATTAGCAGATAGTACATAAACTTAATTTTTTTGTTTTTGTTTTTGTTTTTGAGACAGAGTCTCACTCTGTAGCCCAGGCTGGAGTGCAGTGGCACAATCTTGGCTCACTGCAAGCTCCACCTCCCGGGTTTAAGCCATTCTCCGGCCTCAGCCTCCTGAGTAGCTGGGACTACAGGCACCCGCCACCACATCCGGATAATTTTTTGTATTTTTTTGTGTGTGTGTGTGTGTATTTTTAGTAGAGACAGGGCTTCACCGTGTTAGCCAGGATGGTCTCGATCTCCTGACCTCGTGATCCGCCCACGTCGGCCTCCCAAAGTGCAGTGATTACAGGCGTGAGCCACCGTGCCCTGCCCATAAACTTAATTTTAAAATGATGTGTTAACTACTTCCTTCCATATAACCATAAACTAAAAATCCAAGTTATTAAACTACAAGTTTTATTTCTGACACTACAGTTGTTTACTACTATGCATTGGCAACAACAACAGAAAAGAGAAAGCGATGGAGAGATGGAGAGAGAGAGAGAGATTGATTCCAGAGTTCCCTGAAGAAAGGGGTAGACTGGTTTTTCCTCTCTGATGTTTTAGGGAGGTAGCAAGACAAGAGAAAAGATTCTGTCTTCTTATCAATTGAACAACTTCAGAATTGCTGAGTGTTCCATCCTTCACCTTCTCCTAGCAGGAAACAGAAATATGACAGCAGAAACAAATGCTGTTAGCAAATAAATACCATAAATACCATTGCCCTGCCTTAAAAAACAAAACAAAAAACACAAAATTATTGAGATATAATTCAAATACCATATAATTCACTCATTAAAAGTGTGCAATTTGATTGTCTTTATTTTTTCTTTATTTTTTTATTTTTTGAGATGGAGTTTCGCTTTTGTTGCCCAGACTGGAGTGCAATAATGTGATCTCGGCTGACCGCAACCTCTGCCTCCCATGTTCAAGCGATTCTCCTGCCTCAGCCTCCAAGTAGCTGGGATTACAGGCATGCACCACCACGCCCGGCTAATTTTGTATTTTTAGTAGAGACGGGGTTTCTCCATGTTGGTCAGGCTGGTCTCGAACTCCCGACCTCAGGTGATCCCCGACCTTGGCCTCCCAAAGTGCTGCGATTACAGGCATGAGTCTCCGCGCCCGGCCTGGATGGTCTTTACTATGTTCAGAGTTATGCATTCATCACCACAATCGATTTTAGCACATTTTCATCACCCCAAAAAGAAATCCATACCCACTAAGTCATCACCCTGTTGATGCTCTTTCTTTTTCAGCTTTTTTGATCATTTGATGTAACACTGAAAGAACTAACATTACTACCTAATTTACATAACTCTATGGCATATACAATATATACTTTTCTTCTAAATTCTGACTCTCAAATCTGAAAGACTAAACCAGGTTAATCTTTTGAATGCACAAGTAACATTTTCCCCTTATTTATTACCCTTCACCAGGGATGCCAAAATTAATTTGTTAAACATGTCAATAACTACATGTTCAATTCTTACTCCTTTAAATTACTATTAGATGTGTTCAAGATTTTTAATTACTTTGGTAAAATTTCAATTATCTTTGGCTTCCTGCAATATTGTACAAGATAAGTGAAATGCAATTTTGGATGCAAGAGATTGTTTAAAAGTTTTAAATGATGTTATTGGCACAAACAAAAAAAGAATCATAAAATACCCAGAAGATAGTTCTGCTTTATTGGGAATTAATTAGAACATTTATTAATGCACTGCCTTTAAACTTTCTTTTTTAAAATTGATAAATAATGGATGTACTTATTTTTGAGGTACACATGATAACAAAACATTCATATCATTTGTAAGGATCAAATCAGTGTAATTGGGATATATATGTATATATATTACCTTAACTATGTGTCTTTTCTTTATGGTGGAAGTATTCAAATTATTCTTTTTTTAACTATTTTGAAATACACAATAGATTCTGGTAAACTGTAGTCACCCTACTGATCTATCAAATACTAGGTTTTATTTCTTCTACCAAAGTGTACATTTGATAGAAGAAATTAATCAACCTCTCTTCATCCTCCCCTCTACCCTTCCTGGCCTCTGGTAATTACCAATCTACCACCTTATGAGATCCACCTTTTCGACTCCCATATGAATGAGAACATGTGATATTTGTCTTTCTGTGCTGGATTTATTTCACTTAACATAATGACCCCCAGTTCCATCCATGTTGCTGCATATGGCAGAATTTCATTCTTTATTATGGTTGAATAATATTCCATTGCATATATATACCACATTTTCTGTATCCATTCATCCATTGGTGGACACTTAGGTTGGTTTTATATTTTGATTATTGCGAATAGTGCTGCAATAAATATGGGAGTGCAGGTATCTCTAACCTATTGAATTTATTTTCTTTGGATATATACTTAATAGCGAAATGCTGAATTATCTGGTAGTTTTATTTTTAGTTTTTTTGAGGAACCTTCATACAGTTTTCCATAGTAGCTATACTAATTTATATTCCCATCAACAGTGTATGAGAGTTTCCCTTTCTTCCCATCCTTGCCAGCATTTATTATTCCCTGCCTTTTTGATAAAAGTCATTTTAACTGGGATGAGATGATATCTCATGGTTTTGATTTGCATTTCTGTGATGGTCAGTGATGTTGAGCATTTTCTCATGCATGTGTTGGCCATTTGTTTACCTTCTGTTGAAAAATGTGTGTTCAAATCTTTTGCCCATTTTTAATCATATTATTATTATTTTGCTATTAAGTTGTTTGAGCTCCTTATATATTCTGGCTATTAATCCCTGACAAAAGGATAGTTTGAAGATATTTTCTTCCAATCTGTGGATCGTGTCTTTACTTTGTTTATTTTTTTTTATTTTTTGCTGTGCAGAAGCATTTTAGCTTGATACAATCCTATTTGTCCATTTTTGCTTTGGTTGCCTGTGCTTTTAAGGTCTTATACAAAAAAATGTTTTCCTAGACCAATGTACTGGAACATTTCTCCAATGTTTTTTCCTAGTAGTTTCCTAGTTTCAGGCCTTAGATTTAAGCCTTTAATCCCTTTTTATTGATTTCTGGATATGGCGAGAAACAGTGATCTAGTTTCATTCTTCTTCATATGGAATATTCAGTTTTCCCAGCACCATTTATTGCATCATTTATTGAAGACATTGTTCTTTCCACATTGTATGTTCTTGATGTCTTTTTTGAAAATGAGTTGGCTATAAATGTTTGGATTTATTTCTGGGTTCTCTATTTTGTTCCATGGTCTATGTGTCTGTTCTTATGCCAGTACCATGCTGATTTGATTACTATAGCTTTACCTCTAATTTTAATTCCTTCATTTAAGTGTAATATAGAGAAACAAGAGACAGTCCAGAGGGGAGCAAACAAAATAAAGGATTTTAAAAGGGAATAAGTATAGAGAAGTGTAGAAGTGGATCTTGTTTCACTCTGAAAATGAGAAGGCCGAGGAACAAATTGGCTGTCCTCAAGTTTAAAGAAAGGATAGTTCACCCACATCTCCACAGATGCCTGTATTACTCTCACTATATACACCCTCCCTGGGCAATCTCATCTACTTCCACTGCTTCACCTACTGGTTGTGGATCTACAAGTGGGCAATCTCATCTACTTTCACTGGTCCACCCACTGGTTGTGGATCTACAAGTGGATTCTGAACTTACCACTCCATCTCTAAGCCTCTTTTCTGGCCCTGGACCCACGTATCCCACTGGATATTTGTATTTGAATGTTACAAGAAACTCAAAATGTCCAAACTGAACTTATCTTTCCCCTTGGGGTAGACAGATTCTAAGGTAGCCCCTTGATCCCTGCCACACTGTGTTCACACCTTGGTGTCATCCCCTCCCCTTTGAGTGTGGGCAGGACCTGTGACTTGCTTCTAACGAGTAGAATATGGCAAAGGTAGTGGATGTCACTCCTGTGGTCATACTATGTTATACAACGTTCCATTTTGCCAGCAGGATCACTTTAGAGACTCTCTCTGCTGACTTAATAACATAAGTAGTCATGTTGGGAGAGCCCAGGTGGCAAGAAACTGTGACCAATCTTCAGAAACTGCATGTGGCCTCAAGGAGCTAAAGAAAGAAGAGGGGACCCTCAGTTCTACAACCACAGGACATGAACTCTGCCAACAACCAATGGCCAACACTTTGATTATAACCTTGTAAGATGCTAAGAAGAGGACCTAGCTAAGTCATGCCCAGATTCCTGACCAACACCCTCCCCCCCCCACAAAAAAAAACAGTAAGGTAACAAATGTGCTGTTTAAACTGCTAAGTTTGTGAAAATGTATTACACAGCAATAGACAACAAATTTACTCCCAAATCTCATCCTCTTCCTCTTTTCTTTGTCTCCTTAAATGGCTGCATACTCTACCCTGTTGACCAAGTCCTTCTGAATTCTTCCCTCTTTACTACCACATTTAATCAGTCTCTGTGCGCCATCATTTCTGCCTCCTGAATAGCTTCCTTAATCAGCAATTCCCAAACTAGGTCCCATAGACTTCAAATAGGTGTTCTACACACACACACACAAATTCAGTGTCAATTAAGTATGCCACATGTAAATTCAGGTCTTTAGAATTATTTGCCTGCCATATCACTGCCATAGCCTTTTAATTTGTCTCTCTACCTCTATCCTTTACTATTTCCAATTCAGTCTCATAAGACTGCCAAATTTATCTCTCCAAAGCACAAATCTAACCATCTCATTCCATAAATAAATGATATCAGTGGCTTACTGGCAAAATTCAGACAGCCTCAAGACGAAGTTCAGAGTCCTTACCGTAACTTCGATCTAAGTAGTGCCCACTTTCATTCCTCACCATTTCTGCTCTAGTCACACTGCACTTTCAGTTTCCCACATGGACCTTTCTTTCTCACTACCAAAGACACTTGCACGGGTTGTTCCTCCCACCTGGGGCTCCCTTTCTGCCCTTAATCAACTGGATCACTCCTGTTCATCGCTTTTCGCTTAACTCTGACATCATTTCCTCCAGAAAACTTTCTCAGACCCCTATCCAAATTAGATGCCCCTCCTGAGCCTACCGGACTTCCATCACAGGAGGTGGCTTACTTGTTTGGGTTTCAGTCTTTCTTACAAGACAGTGAGGTCCTTGTCTTCTGGAACTTTGCCTTATTAATTTGCTACCCCTACAGTTGGCATAGTGTCTGATCCAAGCAATAAGTGGTCAGTTAATGAACTAAGTCAGCTCACACCTCATATAGAGTTTGGCAGAAAATACAGTTATTGACTGCACAGGGAGAAGGCAGAGACTCTTGCAGAAGCAAGATGTAAAACTGGAAAGCAGCCTTTCCTCTGCCTCCAGCTCAGGACCAAGCAAATGTGCTTCTTCTTTCTAGAAAAAGCTGGTGGGAGGTTGAACATGGTTTTTTGAGCTTGAGTCTTGGCTCAATACAGGCCTAAGATCTCCTAAGCATTGGTGGAAATAGTGGAAAGTTGAGGATAGGGCTCAGTGACATCTCAGAGCTGCAATCAGTCTTTGTGTATTAGAAGGAGGGCACTGCCATCCTGGCTAACACGGTGAGACTCCGTCTCTACTAATAATACACACAAAAAATTAGCTGGGCATGGTGGCAGGCACCTGTAGTCCCAGCTACTCGGGAGGCTGAGGCAGGAGAATGGGCGTGAACATGGGAGGCGGAGTTTGCAGTGAGCCGAGATTACGCCCCTGCAGTCCAGCCTGGGAAACAGAGCGAGACTCCATCTCAAAAAAAAAAAAAACAAAACAAAAAAACAAAAAAAAGAAGGCACTGAGAATTGAATGCAGCTCTGATATGGGTTATAGTTTTAATTTGAAAAAACAACTCAAATAAAACATTTAATTGCACAAAAGAAAACCAGAGCCCATATAAGACAGTGTAGATATTGGAGTTCTTAGTCACCGGGGTTTTCCAATACCTGAATCTGAGAAAGGACTTGGGTGCAGATTGATTATTTAGGAAGTGATCCCAGGCAGCTGAAATAAGTGGGTGGAGAAAGTAAAACAGAGAAGGGAGAAAAGCCAACAAAGAGTGCCTCATTGGGTTGTGGGCAACTGGAGTTGGTTGAGGGTTGGCCCAGAAGCAACTGCCGCCTCTTCCTATGCTCTTCTCTGAACTTTTCAGCTGAATCTGTTTGGGTTGGGCTGAGTGGCCTTCTGTTTTTCAAGGAAAGTCTTGAAGTAGAAAGGCAGAGAGATGCCACTGCCCACATTTGAGGTTGAATGTGGCACTGTGCTTGGAATTGTCCACCATAGCTATGCTGGAATCACCTGGGCTAAGAGTGTTGTTTGGGACACCCGAGTATCTGCTGTGAGTTCTAAGAAGCTAAACTGCATTTGTGGTCATGCATTTTTCTTTATGCTATAGCCAGAGCTGAATATCTGCAATCCATGTCCTCTTTGGAGAAATGTTTTCTGTAAGTAGATTTAAACTGCCTTGTGCCTGCAAATGTTGCTGGGTTTTGTTGAGATTATTGTGTTCTCATTTGAGCAGTTATTACAGATAAGGCCCTGTAAATTCTCAAAACTGCAGGAAGCATGTTCAGACATTTTATTCATCTCACACTAGAGAAGAAGTCATAAAAGGAACCAGACTGGGTTTAGCAAAGCTCACCTTGGACTGAATTGCTGCTGTCAAGGATATGATATTATTGAAAATATAACAACACAGGTTTGATAAATGTTTAAGAAATGTTTTTCGTCTCTTTGCTATTTGGAAGTGGGACATTTAAGATTGCAATCCTACTGCTTTTGGGTGTACATCTCCTGTATCGACATTGGATACTGTGCTCTGAGGTGCCATATTGAGGAGGATATGTGAGCTGTTATGAAGGGCATGGTTGCCAATCATCTTGGGAAGAGGAGGATGCTAAATCAGATGAGAAGGAATTTTTTTTTTCACCACTCTAGGCCTGGGATCCAAGAACATACATGAAGCTACTCATAAGTGGTAAAGGAAACTGGTGTCTGCCACAGGGAAATACGTGGTAACCAGGCAAAAGAGCACCCCTATGGATGAACCATGGGTACAAAAAGAACTATACCTGGTAGCCAGTTGTCTCCACTGTGCTTCCATCTACCCTGAGACTCATTAAGTTTTGTTAGAGTGAAGAGCCTAACTTCAGCTCAGTTTTGAGGCTGGGAGTCTATCTGTGCTTAATGTAGAGTACTCTCTCCTAAAACTGAAGTAAACACAGTGTGCCCCAAAGAACAAGGATGGACAATGGTGTTACACGCTACAGAAAGGTCAGAAAGAATGAAGAGAAGAGTTTTTAAAGTCACCAGGACCCTGCAAGATGGAGGTCAATAGTGCCATCCCCGATGGCCACTGCAGGGAAAGTACTGAAGATCACCATCCAATTACAGTGCCTAAAAATAGGCAGATAAAAGAAGTGGAAACAGTTTAGAAAATTCTTTATGTTGCAAATTAAAGGAAATCATAGAGTTTTTCTTAGATATTGTTTGAACTATTACACCTTTATATTGCAAATAAAGAAACTAAGTCTCAGATTGTGACTTCCCAAAGTCAGACGGCTAGAAAGTTAATAGAGCTAGATTGTTTTTCCCTCTTGTTCAGTTATTTTCCCCACTCATTTTCAGGCTGGTGGCTTGATAACCAGGGTCAAATAATGGTTTTGGTTTTATTTTTATATACTCTTTTCTACCCACTCCCTTCTCCCCCAACAAATGGCTATCTGGACATATCTATACACAGAAGATCAAAAGCCAGGGGAATATTCTAAAGACAAGATAATAATTAAAGAGGTAAGCTGGACACGATGGTGTGTACCTATAGCCCTAACCACTTGGGAGGTTGAGGCAGGAGGATCACTGGAGCCCAGGAGTTGAAGGTTGCAGTGAGCTAAGATCACTCCACTGCCCTCCAGCCTTGGCAACAGAGTGAGAACCTATTCCAAAAATAAAATAAAATAAAATAATAAGGAGGCAAAATTCTCCCAGTCAGTCATTTATTGAAGCTATTACCCGGAGCCAATAACATGTGAGAAGGTGTTTTCTGGGCCTTCTGGGAGAGAAAATCATGTACTTTTCACAGAAGTTATCAGCGCTGTCTTCCTCCCCGGACCTGCTGGAGGCATTGGAGGAAGAGGAGGGTGGTAAGGTGAGGATGGATTAAAAACAGAGATTGAAGACAACACTGTGGGAGGCAAAAGAAGGTTAGCAGACATACAAAGACAACAGGATCCTTGGAAATAGATATTTACTTTGAGACCTTACATTTTTATAGCTCTCTATCTCTTTGGCAGGCCGAGGTGGGCAGATCACGATGTCAGAGATGGAGACCATCCTAGTCAACACGGTGAAACCCCGTCTCTACTAAAAATACAGAAAAATTAGCCGGGCATGGTGGTGGGCACCTGTAGTCCCAGTTATTCGGGAGGCTGAGGCAGGAGAATGGCGTGAACACAGGAGGCAGAGCTTGCAGTGAGCAAAGATCATGCCACTGCACTCCAGCCTGAGCGACAGAGCCAGACTCTATCTTAAAAAAAAAAAAAAAAGAGTAATACATATATATATATATAAATTTTCCTACAATACAGAAGTACATAAAAGTATAAAATGGAAGTTATTTCTTCATCTCCCAACTCTAATACTGAGAGATAAATACTGTTAACAGTTTATATATTTATCTCTTTACTATGCATATAAAATAAATATGTGTATGTACAGTTTTAAAAATAAAAACAGGATCATATTATAGATATTATACACCTTGTTTCTTTCATTCAGTGATGTATTGTGAACATTTTCCATTTTAGAACACTCAGATATACTCATTCTTTCTAATAGCTGTTTAGTATGGATATACAATTATTACTTAACCACCTTCCTGTTAATGAGTATGGTAGATTGAATTATTGATTCTAATTCTTTACCATTCTATGGTATATCCAACACCCTTGCCATGGGTGGCCTCAATGTAGTTTTCTCTGCCTTGACTTTGGGCTCAGTTATGTTGCTTGTTTCAACCATTAGGATGTTATGTGACACAAGCAGAGGCTTGAAATGTGCTTGTGCAGTTAGATTTGTCATCTTGTTCTTCTATCATGGCCAAGAAAAGCATGCCCCAGAGAGTGAGGTCCCATTTGCCTGCGCCCCGGAAAGGGACACATGGAGCAGAGCTGTCCCAGATAGCTTGTAGGCAGTATATGAGATTAAATGCTTATTTGTGTGTAACACTGAGTTTTAGAGTGTTTTCGTTAGGCAGTATTACTGTGGCAATATAAGAATTATAGAATGTTCTATAAGAATGTAATATAAGGCATTATAGAATGTTCATTTAGGTTGGTTCTAATTTTTTGTTGTTATAAAGTTTTGTAATTAATACCCATCCTTTTAAACATATCTTGTGTCCAGATATAGTGGCTCATGCCTGTAGTTCTAGCTACTCAGGAGGTTGAGGTGGGAGGATCACTTGAGCCTGGAAGGTTAGGCTGCTGTGAGCTGTGACTGCACCACTGCAATCACACAGAGCAAAACTCCATCTCAAAAAAAAAAAGGAAAGAAAATACCTCATAACTCTAAGCCAGATAAGTTCCCAGAAATATAATTACTAGATGAGAGCTTAGTATTTCTGAAGCCACATAAAGCTGATAGTAATAAATATTAATATTAATAATGTTAATATTTGTTGATTTCTTGAGCGTTTCTTATATTCTAGACTCTTCTTTTTTTTTTTTTTTTGAGACGGAGTCTCACTCTGTTACACAGGCTGGAGTGCAGTGGTGCGATCTTGGCTCACTGCAACCTCTGCCACCCGGGTTCAAGCAATTCTCCTGCCTCAGCCTCCCGAGTAGCTGGGACTACAGGCGTGTGCCACCATACCTGGCTAATTTTTGTATTTTTTTTAGTGGAGACAGGGTTTCACAATATTGGCGAGGCTGGCCTCGAACTCCTGACCTCAGGTGATCCACCCGCCTCGGCCTCCCAAAGTGCTGGGATTACAAGGTGTGAGCCACCATGCCTGGCCACATTCTAGAATCTTAGTCTTTTATGTGTCAAGAACTGTAAAGGGTCTGAGAGTAGACCTTACTTGCAAGCTAAGAAGTTATTTTGCCACAGTTTCATGGATGCTGGCAGAGACCTGAAACTCCTGGGTCAGAGACAAAGGACTTTGTTATTCATGACACAGCAATCAGCATGATCGTCAGCATGTTTACATGAGTTGCTCTTGACCCAGAGTACCAGAGGGACATCACATATCAGTCCAGATGGGTACTTGTACATGTAGCAGGTTGTGTTTCAGTAGGTGATTCCTGAATTTAGGGAATCCAAATTTTTTATAATTGGTGGTAAGCAAGACTGCCCTTTGCTTCAGAGGAAGACATTGTTTCCATTTTCCAAGGCTGTTCCCTATGCAAATATTCTTGAAAAGATGGTCCGAAATAAAGGGCATTCAGTGCCTTTTCTAAGTCATGTAGAAATGGGAAAGACCTATAGACCATTGTCTCCTAATAGTATTTATTAACTTAATACTCTCTACTTTACAAATATACAAACTAAAACACAGAGAGTGTAAGGAACTTACCCAAGATCACACAGCAAATGAATAGTAGAGCCAGGCATATTGGTTAATTTTTTCATTATCATTTAAAACAGTAGCTTTTTTGAATTTATTAAGCTGTTCCATTTATGTAAGAAAAAAATTGTATCTTGGTAGGGCTGTAGCTAGAGAGAATGTTTTCCATTAACAGTTATTTAAAGAAGCCGGGATGCTCTCCAGGAAGAGAATGTATGGGGATAGAAAATGAAAGCAGCCAAGCTGTCAAAAGTTTCAAAAGACAGTATGCACTTCAGGGCTAATGTAGAAACTTGATTTTTTGTCAATATGTTTGATTGATGTACTACTTCAATGAGTCTTCTCTACTGATCGCTATGAGGAAGCAACAAAGAAACCAATGTGAATATGGATTTTTCTATTTGTTGAGGGCCAGAGGAGAAACACTTCTACTTTGTAATATAATCATATCAAAGAAGGTTTTATAAAGATTTAGCCTTTTACCATCTGATAATCATCTCACTAAGATATCCAAGTGATACCTTGAGCTCAATTTTAATGATTTTAGTGGAATATATATTTTTGTATTCTGTAGGGGGTTACCACTATTGTAACAATCAGATGTCATCTGTATATGAATATAATTAATATCTAGAAAAGAATCAGAGAACCTTTCCAATAAAGGGAAAAAAATCCTGAGAAATAAGATTTATAAACCAATTGATTCGAATTCAATGTCTCGGGAAAATGTTATTTTGATTTCCACTTTTGTCAGCCACCTGAAATTTCCTACATGTTTGATGAGACATTTTGTTGTTGTAATAATGACTTTTAGAGACAGGTCTCACTCTGTCACTCAGGCTGGAGTGCAATGGCACGATCATGGCTCACTGTACCCTCAAACTCTTGGCCTCAAGTGATCCTCCCTCCTCAGCCTCCCAAATCTCTGGGATTATGGGCGTGAGCCACCAGGCTGGCTGCCTTGTGTTTTTTGAAGGGCCAGATTAATCTTTAATTACTATAACCAGGAGCATTCTTATTGTTTTCAGGAATACAGTCAGCCCTCCATATCCATGGGTTCCCCATCCATGGATTCAACCAACCATGGGTCAAAAATATTAGGAGAAAAAAACTTGCAAAACGTTCCACAAAGCCCAGTGCAGTGGCTCATGCCTGTAATCCAAGCACTTTGGGAAGCCAAGGTGGGTGGATCGCCTGAGCTCAGAAGTTCGAGGCCAGCCTGGGCAACATGGTGAAACCTTGTTTCTAAAAATTAGCCGGACATAGTGGTGTGCACCTGTAGTCCCAGCTACTTAAGAGGCTGAGGTGGGAAGGTTGCTTGAGCCCAGGAGGTTGTTGAGGCTGCAGTGACCCATGACTGAGCCACTGCAGTAGAGAGCGACTCTGTCTCAAAAAAAAAAAAAAAAAAAAATTCCATAAAAAGAAAACTTGAATTTGTGGGGCACCACATACTACATTGAATCCACATAAATGAAGTGATGTGTAGGCATAATACTAGGTATTATAAACAACCTAAAGATAATTTAAAGTATAGGAGAGGATTGCATAGGTTACATGCAAATACTGTGTCATTTCATGTAGGGGATTTGAGCATTCCCAGATTTTCTTATCCACAGGGGTCCTGGAATGAATCCCCCATGGATACCAAGAAACAACTGTACTTATCTGAATATATTACTTGGTTTTAATTTATCAAATCAGTTCTTTAGGATATATATGTACGTGCACCTGTTTTTCATACTTTTTTAAGAAAGACATAATTTTCCCCCAAATCTACAGAAGGAATAGTGTTATAGCCCTTTTCATTCCAGAAATAAAACAACTGTATTCTATTCATCTGATTTATTGGCTTCTGGAATTCAAAGACATACTAAATATCCAAAAATGCAGCTGGGTACAAATGAACCAAAGTTCTGACTGCAGTTATAACATTTCACTCAGACATTGAACTCTAAGTAACCACATTATATATTTTATTTCCAATCAGTTTTCCTATTATTGTATAGGTTTTCTTATGCAAAAATTGTGTGGAAGAGGCACTGGCTGTGCTGGGGACACACATTTAGAACATATATGAAAATGACAATTCTCACAGTCACCATGTATATAGAGAACAGATTTTGAGGAAAAGGATCAGAGATAGGGAGACCCTCAGTGACAACCTCTACAGAGAATCTGTAGTCTCCTTTTCTTTCATCCTGATTTTTTACAGCAAGTTGCAGTTTACTCTTTCTTTGTATGCATGATGCCTCAAATGAATTGGAAAATAGGCAGAGAAGGATATAAATAATAAAAACAAAATAACAAAATCTGTGTTGATAATACTTTATGTTACCAAACCCAAAGATTAGGAATGCTGAACAAATCAATCATTCAGTTCTGCTACATATGTTATAGGCTTTCAGATTTGGATGTGTAATGATTACCTCCATTTTCTTCAATGAAGCCCAGGTAATCACCATGCTAACAGATTGATTAATTCATTCATTTATTCAACAAGATTACACTGAGATCTTATTACATGCGAGAAACTATGCCAGTATTTGAAAAATGCATTTATTTTATTTTTAAATAGGTTATACATTCAAATGATTAACATAGATGCAAAAATTCTCAATAAAATACTAGCAAACCAAAGTCAACAGCACACTAAAAGGATCATATGCCATAGTCAAGTAGATTTGTTCCTGCTGTGCAAGGATGGTTCAACATACACAAATCTATCAATGTGACACAACACATTAACAGAATGAAGGATAAAAACCATATATGATCATCTCAACAGATGCAGAAAAAGTATTTGACAAAACTGAACATCCTTTTATAACAAAAATTCTCACCAATTAGCTAGCAAAAACATACCTTAACACAATAAAGGCCATGTATGACAAGCCTACAGTTAACATCATATAAAAACGTGAAAAGTTGAAAGTTTTTCCTCTAAGATTACAAACAAGACAAGAATGCCCATTCTCACTACTTCTATTCAACATAGTGTTGCAAGTTCTAGCCAAAGCAGTTAGGCAAGAAAAATAAATAAAAAGCATCTAAACCAGAAAGAAAAATGTGAAATTGCTCCTGTTTGCAGATGGTATGATCTTACATATAGAAAATCCTAAAGACTTTATTAAACAAATGACAGGGCTAATAAATTCAGTAAATTGTGAGATACAAAATCAGCATACAAAAATCAGTTATGTTTTTCTACACTAACAGTGAATGATCTGAAAAAGAAATTGAGAAAATGATCCCTTTTACAATAGCATAAAAATAAAATACTTAGGAATCAATTTAACCAAGGAGGTGAAAGATCTATACAATAAAAACTCTAAAACACTCATGCAAGAAATTGAAGAAGACATAAAGAAATAGAAAGATATCCTGTGTTCATCTATTGGAAGAGTTAACATTATTAAAATGTCCATACTGCCCAATGTGATCTCTAGATTCAGTGCAATCTCTACTAAAATTCCAGTAGCATTTTTCACAGAAATAGAAAAAAAAAACACACACAACAGTCCTAAAATTTATATGAAACCACAAAAGACCCCAAATAGAGAAAACCATCTTGCATAAGAAGAACAAAGCTGAAGACATCTTTCAAACTATATTGCAAAGCTATAATAATCAAAGCAGTATGGTACTGGCATAAAAACAAACACATAGACCAGTGGAACAGAATAGACAGCCAAGAAATAAACCCATACATATTTGGTCAACTAATTTTCAACAAAGGTGACAAGAATACACAATGGGAAAAAATAGATTCTTCAATAAATGGTTCTGTAAACTGGATATCCACATGCAGAAAGAAAGAAAGAAAAGAAAGAAAGAAAAACAAATAAATAAATAATTAAATAAATAACTTGAACTCCTCTCTTACAGCATACACAAAAATCAATTTAAAAGGGAGTAATGACTGAAACATAAGACCTGAAACTATAAAACTCCTAGAAAAAAGCATAAAGGAAAAGCTTTACAACACTGACCTTGGCAATAGTTTTTCAGACTTGATACCAAAAGGAAAGGCAACAAAAACAGAAATAAGCAATGTACAGTAATAAAACTAAATGTACCTAACATACAGTATCAAACTAAAAAATTTTTGCATAATAAAGAAAACAACCAACAAAATTAAAAGGCAACTTATGAAATGGTAGCAAATATTTGTAAACTACATATCCAATATGTAAGGAACTCATAAAACTCAATAGCAAAAAAAAAAAACCAAAAAACCCTAAATAACCCAATTTAAAAAACTGGCAAAGGGCCTGAATAGACACTTTCCTTAAGAAGACATACAATGTCCAACAACTATTTGAAAAGATGCTCAACCTCACTAATCATCAGAAAAATTAAAATTAAACTGAGATATCCCCTCACACTGACCTATCACCTCACACTTGTTAGGATGATTTTTACCAAAATGTCAAAAGATAACAAGTGTTGGCAAGGATGTGGAGAAAAGGGAACCCGTAGACTTTTTTTGTGAGAATGTAAATTGGTACAGTTGTTATGGAAAACAGTATAGAAGTTTCTCAAAAAAATTAAAATAGAACCACCATGTGATCCAGAAATCTCACTTCTGGGTATGTATCTAAAGAAATTGAAATCAGCGTGTCAAAGAGATATCTGCACTCCCATGTTCATTGTAGCATTATTCACAACAGCCAAGATGTGGAAACAACCTAAGTGTCTGTCAACAGATGAATGGCTAAAGAAAATGTGGTATACATATATAATGGAATATTATCAAGCCTTAAAAACTAAGTAAATCTTGCCATTTTCAACAACATAGATTAAACTTGGAGACATTATACTAAGTAACAGAAACCAAACACAGAAAGACAAAACTGCATGATCTAATTTATATGTGGAATTTAAAGAAAAGCGGAACTCACAGAACAGAGAATAGAATGGTTGTTACCAGAGGCTGTGGAGAAGGGGACAAAAGAAGATATTGGGGGTACAAACCTTCAGCCATAAGGTAAGTAAGTACTGGAGACCCAATGTACAGTATGATGGTATATTAGTCCATTCTCACACTGCTATAAGAAACCACATGAGACTGGGTAATTTATGAAGAAAAGAGGTTTAATTGATTCACAGTTCCACAGGCTGTACAGGAAGCATGGCTGGGGGAGACCTCAGGAAACTTACAATCATGGCAGAGGGTGAAGGGGAAGCACACACATCTTCACCTGGTGGAGCAGAAGAGAGAGGGCGAAGGGGAAGGTGCCATACACTTTTAAACAACCGGATGTCCTGAGAACTGTATCATGAGACAGCATTAAGGGGCTGGTCTAAACCATCAGAAACCACCCCCATGATCCAATCACCTCCCACCAGGCTCCACCTCCAACACTGAGGACTACAGTTCAACATGAGATTTGTGTGGGGACACAGAGCCAAACCATATCAGATAGCTATAGTTAATAATAATGTACAATTTAAAGTTGCTAAAAGAGTAGATCTCAAGTATTGTCATGAAAAAAAGGTAATTATGTGAGGTGATTGATATGTTAATTAGTTTTATTGTGGTAATCATTTTGCTATGTATACATATATCAAAATATCATATTGTATATTTAAAATATATCCAATTTTTATTTGTCAATCATATCTCAATAAAGCTGGGGAAAAACTCCAAATGATTTTAAATCAAAATAGTCCTAAAAGGTATACACTGTAAAGTTTTATTCCTACAGAGGTTCCCATCTGCTTCTCCCTGTCACATATCCTATAGGCAGAGTGATCATACATTGTGGTTCCCCAAGAACATTTCCAGTTTATGCCTTTTTTCTTGGTTTAATTATTGATAGTGCCCCTATTTACTCTCAAAAGTTTAAATAATAAACATGAGAGGAAGAAAGATCAACGAACTTGAAAACAAAAGCAATAGAAAAAAATTAGTGAAACCAAAAGCAGATTCTTCTAAAAAGTCAACAGAATTGATAAACTTCTGGCCAGACTGACCACGAAAAAAAGGAAGAAGACAAAATTACCAATATTGGAAATAAAAGAGGAGCTATCATGACAGACCCCCACAGAAATTAAAATGATAAAAGGAACACAGGAGGTCCTCAAAGTATGTCGTTTCATTCAACTTTGATGAGATTAACAAACATTGATTAATGACACATGGTCTATGTGGAGTTTGCACGTTCTCCCCATGTCTGTGGGTTTTCTCTGGTTACTGCAGTTTCCTCCCAAATCCCAAAGATGGGTATGTGAGGTAAACTGCTGTGCTAAATGGTCCCCATGTAACTGATTACGTGTGTGTGTGTGTGTCTGTGTGTGTGTGTGTGGGTGCCCTGAGATAGGATGGCATCCTGCCTAGGGCTGGTTCCTGCCCTGTGTCCTGAGCTGTGCAGGGATAGACTCTGGCAACCCACACCCTGAACTGGGATAACTGGGTAAATAATTATCTACCAGAGCAGACGAGTTCGCTTGTCGCCTCCCAGGTTGGCGGCCGGATCTCAGCTCACTGCAAGCTCCGGCCCGGTTTACGCCATTCTCTGCCTCAGCCTCCCCGAAAGTAGCTGGGACTACAGGAGTTCGGGCCATCACACCGCTAGTTTTGTACCATTTAGTAGAGACGGGTTTCACCGCGCTCAGGATGGTCTCGATCTCTTGACCTCGTGATCCGCCCGTCTCGGCCTCCCAAAGTGCTGGGATTACAGGCTTGAGCCACCGCGCCCAGCCCATCTTACTTGTTTTTATTAATTTTTTTTTTTTTTTTTTTTTTGAGACGGCATCGCTATCGTCCAGGCTGGAGTGCAGTGGCTCAATCTCGGCTCACTGCAACCTCTGCCTAACAGGTTCAAGCGATTCTCATGCTTCAGCCTTCCCAGTCACTAGGACTTCACCCACGTGCCACCATGCCTGGCATTTTTGTATTTTCAGTAAAGACGGGGTTTCACCTTGTTGGCCAGGCTGGTCGTGGACTCCTGACCTCAGGTGATCCGCCCACCTCGACCTCCCAAAGTGCTGGGATTACAGACGTGAGCCACCACATCTGGCCTACTAATCTTTCTTAAATGTATGTGTAGCTCTCATTTATTTCAATATTTAATACTAGAAGTGTTCTGGTCTTTATTTAGAAATTTGGGGATGTTTTTGTGACCAGAAGTATGTCATAGGCACCTCTCATTTATATCAATTAGCCTATAATAAAAGTGGTCTCCCAACCCAAATGTCCATCAGTGATAGCCTGGATTAAGAAAATGTGGCACATATACACCATGGAATACTAGGTAGCCATAAAAAAGGATGAGTTCATGTCCTTTGTAGGGACATGGATGAAGTTGGAAGCCATCATTCTCAGCAAACTATTGCAAGGACAAAAAACCAAACACTGCATATTCTCCCTCATACGTGGGAATTGAACAGTGAGAACACTTGGACACAGGAAGGGGAACATCACACACCAGGGCCTGTCCAGGGGTGAGGGGACGGGGGAGGGATAGCATTAGGAGATATACCTAATGTAAAAGACTAGTTAATGGGTGCAGCACACCAACATGGCACATGAATACATATGTAACAAACCTGCACATTGTGCACATGTACCTTAGAACTTAAAGTATAATTTAAAAATAAAATAAAATAAGTAAAAGTGGTTTCCTTAAACTTTCAATTAAAGTTGCCGTTTCCAAGAACTTATTGAGGACATTAAGGATTTACTGTCCTGAAAACAACTCTATGCCCATAATCCAACAACTTAGATAAAACAGACCAATTCTTAAAATACACAAGCTACCTAAACTCGCTAAAAAAACAAAAACAAACAGACAAAATCATATAGTTCTACAACTATTAAAGAAATTGAATTTGTAGTTATAAACTTTTCAATAAAGAAAACACCCTGCCCGTATTTTTTTCTGCAATATTCTAGAAAACATTTAAGGAAGAAACAATAACAATTCTATACAACCTTTTTCTGAATTTATAAGAGAAGGAAACACTTCCCCATACAGCTTATGGAGCTAGCATTACCCTAATAACAAAACCCAATAACAACAGTATAATGAAAGAAAAATAAAGACCAGGCCAGGTGCGGTAACTCACCCCTATAATCCCAGCACTTTGGGAGGCTGAAGCGGGCAGATCACTTGAGGTCCAGAGTTTGAGACAAGCCTGGCCAAGAAGGTGAAACCCTTTCTCTTCTAAAACTACAAAAATTAGCTGGGTGTGGTGGTGCATGCTTGTAGTCCAAGCTACTTGGGAGGATGAGGCCCAAGAATTGCTTGAGCCTAGGAGGTAGAGGTTGCAGTGAGCTGAGATCATACCACTGCACACCAGCCTGGGTGACAGAGTGAGACTCTGTTTCCAAAAAAAAAAAAAAAAAAAAGAAAAAGAAAAATACCAATATTGCCCACAAACATAGACACAAAAATACTCAACATATTATTAGTAAATTGGGTCTAGAAATATATAAAAAGGGAAAATACAGAATGATTAAGTGGGATTTATCCAAAGAATACAAGATTGTTTCAATTTGGGAAAAGTCAACCAATATAATTTACCAGATTACCAAACTAAAGAAAAAAAGCATGATTATCTAAATGGCATTTGACAAATTCAAATTTCTTTCCAACAAAAACTCTCAGCAGACTAGAAATGAAAGGAAATTGCCTGGATATGATTAAGGACAACTATAAAAACCTGTGACTAACATCATACTTGATGGGAACAAGATAAGGACATCCTTCTTTCACCACTGCTATTCAATATCATAGTAAAAGTTTTAGCCAGTGCAACGAGGCAAGAAAAAGTCACTCCAATCAAAAGGGGAAAGAAAAAACTCTATTTGCAGGTGACAGAATTGTTTATGTAAAAAAATCCCAAATAACATATAAAAAAAATCTCTAAAGCTAGTCCTAAAACCAGTAAGGGAGTTTAGCAAGGTCATAGGATAAGAGATCAAAATACAAAAGTCAATTATATTTCTATATACTAGCAACAAACAATGGATTTGAAATTTTTAAAAAACTATTAACAAAAGGTAGAAAACTTAAATACAAATCTAACAAAATATATAGTATCTATATGTTGAAAACTGTAAGACACTAATTAAAGAAATCAAAGAAGACCTTAGACATGTGGAGAGATATGTTATCTTGGTTTGGATGAAAAATTATATGGTCACACTATCTACACGGGTAATAAAAGATACTTTTATTGATTTGTGTATATTCCCAGTGCTTATTTATGCAAATATAAAATTCTTATCCCCCCTGGTGTTACACAGTACCTCACTTGTTCAACTTAAAATATGTCCTATAGAATTTTCCATAAGTATATAGGAATTTTCCTCATAAAAATTTTTTATCATGAAAACAATTTTAGACATACAGAAAATTTATAAGAATAGCATAGCAAATACTCACATACCACCACCTGGATTTCGTTATTTTCTCTGATAAACGTGGTATTTGATTGTGTGAAATTAATTCATATATTTCTCATTGCATAGTTAGATGCTGTAAATTCTGTCTTACCCCACTGCTGTCAGATGGGGTGGACAATGGTAGGGGATGGAGTCTAACCAAAATGCATAGGCTTTGAAGCGAGACACAGCCAACTCCAAACACCCATTCTGTCCTTATTGGCTGTATGGCCTTTAGGCAAGTTGCTTAACTTTCCCCCGTGTCAGTTACTTCATCAGTAAAATGAGAATATAACTACTACACCAAAGGTTACAGTCAGAATCAAGTGTGGTGATATGATAAAGTACCAAAGAGTACTTTAATCTTAGGAAATGTAAAATAAAGCTGCAGCAGCATCATCATAGCCTTGACCTTATTCATAAGTTTGGTTAACGGAACAAGGTGAAAATCTACCTGACTATAAAATTTAGTTGGTGGAGCTAAGTGACAGAGACCTTATAAGAAACACTGTTACCCTTGGCCAATTCAATTAACAGAATTACCTTCTCAGCCTTGGACTGATTCACCAGTTCATTAAAAAGTCAAAGACTCTTTCAATCCTAATCTCTATACCCAGAGCCAGTACTTTACCAAAATATCTGAATTGCCCACACAAGGCGAGGAACCAGTTAGTGAATTTGCCATTCTTATTTCTTTATTGTACCAACAAGATATGAAAACTTTGGGTGTTTTGTTTGCATTTATTTGTCCACGGAATACATTTCCAACTCCAAGGTGAAGCAGTTGCAGGTAACTTTACTGCCATTCGTGTAACTCCAATGTCAAATCATCAGCAGCATACATTCTATTTGGAGGCCTTTTCCTGGCTTACAAGTAGAGAGTGAAACACAGCCTCTATTAGTAGAGCCGTTCAAAATGTATTCATTCACTCACCGAACAAAAACTTTCCAAACCCCTAATGTGTGCCGGGCATTGTACTTGGTGTTGAAAATAAACAACAAAAATTCCTGTCCTTAAGTAGCTTACAGCTCAAATAAGGGGAAATAAGATACATTGACAATTATGAAGTGCTTTGGGAGAGAATAGAATGGCTTCACAGAAGAGGCTGTTTCTGTTGAGCTAGTGAGACTGACAAGAGGAAGGCCATTCCCAGCAGAGTGAGCATAACCTGCAAGCACAAAGACATTCCATGCTAGCAGGCTTGAATTCAGAGTTCCACTGGGGCACTAGGTGCAGAGGAGCCTGGAGGGTTCAGCTGAAGCTATTACCAGTTTGATCTTCATCCTGCTCAACGGAAAACTTTTAATTCAATGGGGGAACCATTAAATGCTTTTAAACAAAGGCCTGAGATAATGAGATTTACTTTTGTAAAAGATCTGGTAGCCATATGAAGGATACTTTGGAAGGAGTAATAGGAAAACCAGTTAGGAGGCTATTGTAGTGAAAGAGAATGTGGTCCTCACGAAATATCTAGGATTTCCATGAATGAAATGATCTGCTTTGATAAACGGGGTAATGTCTGAGAACTATTTATCAACTGAAAATCAAGAGAGAAATCAGCAAGAAAATCGGTATGTTCAGCACTATTTCAATCAAAATCCTAGCAGAATTTTTGTAGGTATCAACAAGTTGATTCAAAACATTTGGGAGAAAGGTAAAGGAACTAGAAAGTTAAAGGAACAGCCAAAACAAATTTGAAAAAGGACAAAGTTGGAAGACTATACTCCCTGGTTTCAAGTTTATTGAAGACTTCGGGTCCTTTTCTCTAACTTTGTAATTGCTTAAGTTCTTATACAGTTTGCCAGATGGTGAATAGGGGAAAACAAATGAAAAACACGAATTTAATCAGTTTGGTTCCCTGACTGCTTCTTACTATGCAGATTTGAGGAGAAGGTGGAAACTCTCATTACACAGAAACACGTGGATACACGTATCACCCATTTCTTAATTCCACTGATAAACCAGAGGTCATTGTAAGATAAAACATACATAATACAAATAATTGGCTCTTTGCACTGACGCTTTAAAAACACATTTTCATTTCCTATTAAAAGCTTTATTTGGTCCCTTTCCCTGAATAATGTATGCAGTGCTCATTTCTCCTTCACCGGATCGGCTCAAAGCTTGATGAATATGGCTGTGGTTTGATGGGCAGTCTCTCCATCTCACGTTGAGGCTTGGCTATGAAAAGAATTAGAATAGCAAGATCAAGTGTCAGGCTAAGTAAATGAGGTCTCATCTCGGATCTGATTGCTTATATGAGAGGGCTGAAGTGATTCTTGGCCGCACTCTCAGGGAGAAGAGAGAAATGCATTTTAATTGCCCTGGCAGGGATAACAGGTGTTCTTCCTGCTACCAAAACGCAAAGCTGCATTGTCTTTGCACTATAGAAGTCTTTCCCTTAAGTGAGAATACATATTCTTAAAGCAAAACAACTCAGAAACGCTGGCGTGGTGATGCACACCTGTAATCCCAGGACTTTGGGAGGCCGAGGTGGGCGGATGGCTTGAGCCCAGGAGTTCCAGACCAGCCTGAGCAATATGGCGATAACCCCGCTTCCATGAAAAAATACAAAAATTAGCCAGACGTGGTGGCCCGCGCCTGTGGTCCCAGCTATGGGGGAGGCTGAGATTGGAGGATCGCTTGAGCTCGGGAGGTCGAGGCTGCAGTGAGCAGAAATCGCACCACTGTAATCCACCCTGGGCCACAGAGGAAGACCCTATCTCAAAAAAGCAAACCACCAAAAAAACCAGGGACAGTTCAATGCTCTTTTTCGTTTCATAGCTACTTAACACTCAAATTTACAAATACCTATTAACTTGTCGACAGGGCAAGAAATAATTTATGCTGAAGAGACGAAAGACCAGAAAGCACATTTCTGTGTTTTACTCTCCATGCGGCCATCATGGGCGAGGACGAAGAGGGACATGATTTTTCCTTTAACAAGAAGAATGTTTAAGCTCTGAATTTTTAACTAATTTTTATGCTCGTTACTCTGTTGTAGGGTATGTATTTACCAAGATTAGCAGAACACCGTGAGTTCACCAGGCAGAGACAAGTCACTGTGAAGTAGCTAGCACAGGACCTCCCGGAGGGCAGCGGCCAGAAACTACATATCCCGGCGTGCCCCGCTCGAGAGCACAATGGAGCCTGTCGTCATTCGGTTCACGACGCTACGCATTCCCTGAGCGCCGCCGGATGCCGGCCTGGGTCCCGCCCAGGGCGGAGGGCCCTCCTGGGCCGGGAAAACTACAGTTCCCGACATGCCCTGCCACGGGTGCGCCTGCGTACCGGAGCTAC